>NW_025110936.1:0-600000 GCF_015476425.1 Leptopilina heterotoma
CGTTCTGAGAGAGAAAGAGAGGGCCCTCTCTTTCTCTCTCAGAACGAAAAAAGAGAGAGAGAAAAAAGAGAGGGCTCGCTCTTTCTCTCTCAGAACGAAAAAAGAAAGAGAGAAAAATAGAATGAGAGGGAGAAAGATAGAAAGAGATAAAAAGAGTGATAGAGAAAGACGGAAAGAGAGAAAAATAGAGAGAGAGAGAGAGAAAAGGAGAGTGAGAGAGCTCTCTCTCTCTCCATTCCCCTTGTCTTGAATGCTATGCTCTTTACCCCCTTCCCCCCACTCCAGGGCGTTCGCGGCCACCACAAACCTCCTGTCTAGACGAACCCGCACACTGCAGCTTTGTACAGCACGAGTGCAATGGTAGTGGTGATGGTGGTGGTCGTATTGGGTCGTACTCTCTTCAGTATTAAGCCGCATTCACACTCACGAAAGGACTTTTCAAACGTGTCAAAACCAACCACCATACACATCCCGCACTTTTCACTTCAACTCCAAATGCTTACCTATAATATCGTTCGAGCATCATAATTGCCCTCATCCTATGATGAAAAATCATGTTCCACAAATATCATATATATTATATGTGAAAAAAAGTGATTGAGAGCAAAATGCAAAATTTTTTTTTCTACCCAAATTTGGAAATTGACAAATTTGCTTAAAATATCCAATTACGTTGATATTCTGTAATTTTGACTCTAAATTCAAATTTCTCTATAAATTTTAATTAGGTACAAAAATGAGTGGGAAAAAAATTATGACTGCATCAAATACTTACGCATTTGTACACGAAGAAAAATATAAAGTAACTTTCACTACTTTTATAGTAAAAAATTTCCGGTAAAGCATTTCTGGTAATTTTTACTATACTTTTGGAGTAAATTTTGCTACGTTCGAAGTAAATTTTACTAATTTTTACAAATATATGTACTTCGAACGTAGCAAAATTTACTCCAAAAGTATAGTAAAAATTACCAGGAATGCTTTAGCGTAAATTTTTTACTATAGTAAAAAAATTTTTTATATAAATGTTAAAAGTTACTTTATACTTTTCTCCGCGTAGAGAATATTTGAATTTGTAAAAATGTTTACTAATTTGAACAAGCGGATGACTTTATGCTTTTAAATTAGTAAATTTTACTGAAAGTATTATTAGAAATTACTATTTATTAGCAAATTTTACTAATTCAAAACCGAAAAGTGGTAGAAATTACTATTTAATAGTAAAATTTACTAAATCAAAAATAGAAATTAGTATTCTCTCTAGAACTGAATCAGTGAAATTTGTCTGATTTTCAGTGGCTATTCTCGCGATTTGAATCAGTGAAATTTCACTGAAGATCTTAAAAATGATTTAAATTTCAGTCATTTTTCACTGATTGCCAAATTAAAAAATAACTAAAATTTTCAATATGTGTGACAGTAATTTTCAGTAGTTTTTTAATTGACGAATCAGTGAAAAATGACTGAAATTTCAGTTATTTTTAACTGATTTTCAGTGAAATTCCGCACTGATTCAAATCACGAGAATAGAGTCACTAAATCTCAGTCAAATTTCATTGATTTTCAGTGGAATTTCACTGATTCAGATTTAAAGAGTAGAAAATACTATTTATCAGTAAAATTTACTAATTAAAAAGCAGAAAGTAAGAAAAATTACTACTTATTAGTAAACTTTACTAAATAAAAGGTAAAAATTAGTAGAAATTATTATTTAATATTAAAATGATTACTAAAAGAATTGCAACAATAATTACTATTAGGATTAGTATTTTCCTACTCTCTAAATTTGAATTAGTAAAAGTGTTTACTAATTTGAATTAATAGCTACATTTACTATTTGATAGTAAAATTTATTAATTCAACAGCAAAATTTAATAGAAATTATTACTTATTAGTAAAATCGACTAATTCGAAAAAAATTAGTTGAAATTACTATTCATTAGTAAAATTTACTAATTCTAAAGTAAAATTACTATTTATTAATAACAATTACTAATTTAAAAGCAGAAATTAGTACAAATTACTATTTGTTAGTAACATTTACTGATTTAAAAGCAGAAATTAATAGAAAATACTATTTTTTAGTAAAATTGACTAATTCGAATGCAAAAATTATTAGAAATTAGAATTTATTAGTAAAATTGACTAATTCCAAGGTAAAAATTACTATTGATTAGTCAAATGTACTAATTCAAAAACTTAAAATTAGTTGAAGTTACTATTCACTAGTAAAATGACTACTAATTTAAATTAGTAACTAAGTTTTTGCTTTTTAATTAGAAAATTTTACTAATAAATAGTGATTTCTACTAGTTAGTCAAATTTACTAATTTAGAAGCAAAAATTAGTAAATATTACTATTTATTAGTGAAACTACTACTAAAAGAATGGGTAAAATAATTGTTAAAAAATTAATAAAATAATTAAAAAAGAATTAGTATTTTCCTACTCTCTAAGTATTATTAATGAATAAAAATGTTTACATATTTGAATTATTATACTAAATTTTTGTTTTTAAATTAGTAAACTTCACTAATAAATTAGTAGAAATGACTATTTATTAGTAAAAGTCAGTCACTAATTCAAATTAGTAAATTGTTTACTACTTCAAATTTAGAGAATAATTATATAAGTATTTTGGAATTATTAATTATAATGATAATGATTACTAATAATAATGATTACTAATTTCTATAAATTAGTAATTTTTTTTACTTCGATCATTTTCTATTTATCAGTGATCCTATATGGGTCAATTTCCGTGAACCTATTGCGCTTACTCCTTCAGTTTTATTTTTTTTTTTTTTGCCCTTTAAGCCTATCAATGTTTCTTCCATCCACCAAATTTTCGTTGGAACAAATAAAAAAAATTGCCCAACGAAATTATTTTATTAGCTTGACATTTGCACCTGCTCAAAAAACCTAATTGCCTAATCGTCACTCTTCTCTCTCACGAGAAAATTACCCCTTCACTTTATTATCCCGCTCACAGGTAGAAAAAAAAGAACTCTTTTTTCCATAATTATTTGTCAAAAATTTCAATTCTGAAATACATTGTATTTTTGAAAATAATTTATTTAAATTTTACCCTTAAACATCACTTTGAAACGATGTGTGACGTTTTTTGGAAAACGTTTTTTTTGTCTTTATTTTTTTTTTTTATTTCAAGCGAAATAAAATTGGGCGTGTATTAAATGTTAATCTCATCAGTATTCCGTGTAAAATTGCTAAAAATTCACTCTTTTTTTTTTTTGCTTTATTCATTTTTTGGGAATTTAAAAAGTTCTCAACATTGAAACGTGATGAATTATACGTTGTTAATAGCACACTTCACTCACCATAAGTCAGATTAAAGCATGCAAACTTTATGCAAATTATTTCTTTTTTTTTTCTTCTTTTTTTTAAACTTCATATATGATGATGCAAATATCATGGGAGGTTAAATTATTCGAAGAACATATATTAGTATGGAAAAGAAGTTTTGTGAATCCTCAACATTGTAGAAAATGGTGTTTGTCTTTCGTGACTCATCCTGGTAAATTTTTTTTCCCTGCAAAAATTTAAGTGTAAAATAATTATCCACACCTCATGTTTATAAAAAGGGGAGAAAAGAAGAAGATATTATATAATTAATGTTGCCTTTTTTTCCGAAGAAATTTTTTGAAAGAGACGACTTTTGTTTGTTCCATTTTTAGACATTTATTTATTGTTTTTTTTTTCTTTAACAAAAAAATTTTGGCATCTTTTTGCATATTTTTGCTTATCGAAAACATACAAACATTCCGAGTTTTGATTTTGTAGAATCAGTATTTTTTTTCTGTTGGTATGCGATTAAATTTTCTCGTCTGCGTCTTAATCGGCTTATATTTAAAATTTTAAAGAAATATTTAAATTACGCTTCCTTGGTTGCGTATGTTTTTTTTTCTTTTTGTAAACAAAAATATTCCGTTGATTTAGACAATTTTTGGATTTTGATCGTTGATCATTGTGGATTTATATTAAAATACTGATAGTTTTCGAGAATTTTTTAAGAAAAGACAAAATTTACCAATTCATTTGTTTTTCTTGTATTTTTCACAAGATTCTATAGGTTTTTCGAATTTTTACGAACAATTTCTTACTGGAATTCTTCACTAGATATGATAATAATAATATTTTGCACGATAAACAATAAAAGAAAAAAAGTTATGAAGATTTACGGATTTATTTGTCTTCAAAATGTATTATTCATACGAGATTTTCTTTTTTTCGATTATTTACGAACGATTTCTCGTTGAAATGCCGCAAAAGATAGTACCTCGGATAGTACTACTACTACTAATAATAATAACAATAATATTTTGAACGATAAACATTAACTTAAACTTCCTTCTGAATTGGTAAATTTTACTAATTACTAGTAATTTTTTACTCATTTATTAGTAAAATTTACTAATTAAAAAGCAAACACTAGTCAGTCACTAAATTTGATATTAGTAAATTTAAATTAGTAAAAATAATTGCAAATTAAAATTAGTGACTGATTTTTTGCATTTAAATAAGTAAATTTTACTGATAAATAGTAATTTCTACTAATTTATCAGTAAAGAGTAGAAAAATTCGAATTCCTTTAGTAATCATTTAACTATTTTTTACACTTTTGTTCGTAATTTTTTTGTATTAATCCTTACAATGTTTTTTTAACAATTCTTTTTTAATTATTTTACTAATTCTTTCAGTAATTTTTGTTCCTATTCTCTTATTAATCATTTTACTAAAAAATAGTAATTTCTAATGATTTTTGCTTTTTAGTTAGTAAAGTTTACTGATAAATATTTATTTCTAATAATTTCTGCTTTTGAATTATTAAATTTTGCTAATAAATCGTAATTTATACTAATTTCGTCTTTTGAAATATAATTAAATTTTCCTCATAAATAGTAATTTTTACTAATTTATTGTTTTGAATTATTAAATTTCGATTATAAATAGTAATTACACTACTTTTTGGTTTTTAATTAGTAAATTTTACTAATAATAAGTAATTTTTACTTATTTATTAGTAAAAATTTACTAATTCAAAAGCAAACAGTAAGTCACTAAATTTGAAATTAGTAAATTAGCAGTTTGAATTAGTGAATGATTTTTTGCATTTGAAATATAGTAAATTTTACTATGAAATAGTAATTTCTGATAATTTTTTCTTATTAATTAATAAATTGTACTAGATAATAAATAGTAATTTCCAGTAATTTCTGCTTTTGGATCAATAAATTTAACTATAATAAACAGAAATTTCCTCTTATTTATTAGTAAAATTTACTACTTTTACAACAAAAAGATGGCCATTAATTCAAATTTGCAATCATTTATTCAAATTTAAATTTAAGGAATAGGAAAATACTTATTCTTTTAGTAATTATTTTACTAATTCTTTCACTATATTTCCTAATTTTTTTATTAATTCTTACACTGTTTTTTTTACTAATTCTGTTATAATTTCTAAATTTAAATTAGTAAAAATGTTGACTAATTTCAATTAGTTGCTGACTTTTTACTTTTTTAATTAGTAAATTTTACTATTAACTTATAGTAGAAACGTCTATTTATTAGTAAAATCTGAGAATTTAAAAGCAAAAAGTCAGTCACTAATTTAAATTGGTAAAGATTTTTAATAATTCAGATTTAGTGAGTAATTATTTTACTAATTTTTTAAATAATTATTTTAACAATTTTTTTATTAGAAATTTTACTTATAAATAGTAATTTCTACTGATTTTTCTGTTTCAATTAGTAATGGTTATTAATAAATATTAATTTCTACTAATTTCTGCTTTTAAATTAGTAAATTTTACTGATAAATAGTAATTTCTACTAATTTTTTTTTGAATTAGCAAATTTTACTGAAAAATAGCAATTTTTACTATAATTTCTGTTTTTTAATTACTATTATTATTACTAAAAAATTTATTAATTTGAATTTGTGTCTGACTTTTTGCTTTTGAATTAGTAAATTATACTAATGAATAGTAATTTTTACTAATTTTTTTCCTAATCAGTAAATTCTACTAATAGATAGTAATTTCTACGAATTTTTTCTTTTTAATTAGTAAATTTTACTAAAAAAATAGCAATTTTGAATTAGTAAATTTTATTTACTAATGAATTGTAATTTCTACTAATTTTGTTCCCAATCAGTAAATTACACTAATAGATAGTAATTTCTACTAATTTTTGAATATTAATTCGAAAATTGGACTAAAAATAGTCATTTCTACTAATTTTTGCCTGTGAATTAATAAATTTTGTCAATAAATAACAATTTCTACTAATTTGTGCTTTTGAATTAGTAAATTTTATTAAAAAATTAGTTGAAATTACTATTTATTAGTATACTTTACTAATTCAAAAGCAAAAATTCAGTCACTAATTCTTATTAGTAAACATTCTTATTAATTCCAATTTGGAGAGTAGAAAAAATGGTTGTATTTCTCAGGGGTAATTATAGTCAAAAGTGACTATAATAATTCAATTTTAGATAGTAATTAGGAAAAGGGAATTTGGAAAACTTAGTAGAATTTTTTTTGGGAAAAAATTCATTATTAGGAAAAATGATTGTTAGAAATGGATATATTTAGAGATGAATCGAAAAACTGTTGGGGCACGTATATATATTTTTTGGGGGGTATATTTCATTTATTTTAAATAAATAATATATATAAAATGTATGGCAAAAAAAAAAAAAATACATTTACATAGACACAATTACAGCAGCATCGTTACAAACGCACACTTTGAAGGAAAACGATGCTACATGAGCTCGTGTACATGAGCGGTAAAGTTACTTGAAACCAATACAACGATGGCAGCCAGACATTCGCTACTCCCACTACTCCGTCTGGTCTCGTCTCCCGCACCTGAACCTATAAACGCGAACCGAACGAACGCCCGCGCTCCTCCGTCGGACTCACAGACCTCACAGACTGCACACACTTGCGCAACGTCGCCACTTCGAGGCGCGTCTTGAGCAGTGTTGAGCAGCCTCCACGTTGACCTTCCCTCGTGGCCAAGGTCGTGTCTCGAAGTCGAATAGCTGTACCTGCTAGTGTCCGTTTTGACTTTTGACGGACTGCTTCAGACTGTTTCGACGACTCCACTCACTGCCACGCGCGTCTCAAACTAATGCATACTATTCTGCCGTCCTTTTTAAGGGGAGACCCCACCTTAATTTTGACCCCTTTAAAATAAAATTATTAAACGAGGTAATATTTTTTTTCCTGCATCATTTTTAACCTGAAAACATATAAGATGGTCAAAAATATTTCATTTTAATTTTTGAAGAGGTTAGAATTTTTTTCTTTTGACCTATTGCGCATATTATTGCAAATCCATGCGAGAAGTTGTTTAGAATGGTAAAATATGCATGGAAAAAAAATTTCGTTGAAAAATATTAAAAACTGTAAGAGAAGATCAATTTTTAATATTCAAATCTTTAAATTTTGCCGAAATTTCGGAAGTCCTGAACCTTTATTTTTGTCCAATTTGATGCTCTGAGTCGAAAAAAAAATAGTTAAAATTGACGATTAGCTCATTTTCATGGTAAAAACTAAAAAAAATCATGGCTTTTTGCATTTATTTCGGTATATATAAAGTATACCATAAAAGCTTCGGACTATGATTTTTATGGTTTTTACCACGAAAATGAGCTAAATGTCAATTTTAACAATGTTTTTTTGAAAAATAGCATAAAATTACGTAAATATACACAATTTGGAAAAAAATTAAAGATTTAAGGCTTTTGAAATTTCGGCAAAATTTAAAGATTTGAATATTAAAAATCGATCTTCTCTTACAGTTTTTAATATTTTTTTTACGAAAATTTTTTTCCATGCATATTTTACCATCCTAAACAACTTCTCGCATGGATTTGCAATAATATATGCAATAGGTCAAAAGAAAAAAATTCTAACCTCTTCAAAAATTAAAATTAAATATTTTTGACCATCTTATATGTTTTTAGGTTAAAAAAGATGCAGGAAAAAAAATATTACCTCGTTTAATAATTTTATTTTAAAGGGGTCAAAATTAAGGTGGGGTCTCCCCTTAAATCTCCATTTTCCTCCTATATAAACATTACAATTCTATTGTCCCTTCTACTACTACTATCAATTATTGCCAATTCGAGAGATTTACTTTTTACTCTCTAGACTACTCTCGCACTTTTCAATTTATAAAATCCTAGATGAATTTTTACAAAACTTATCTAGGCTTTTAATTTATATTGCAACAGCATACTGGAGAACTAGTTTCTACTATTTAAAAAAATTTTAAATAGTAAATAGTAAATTTTAAAAAATTTTTATGCTTTCGAATTAGTAATTTTTAGTAAAAAAAAATTAATGTCTACTAATTCCTGATTTTTAATTAGTAAATTTTAATAGTAAATAGTTTTTTTATACTAAATTATTAGTAAAAATTACTAATTCAAATTTCGAGAGTCGACCACTAATTTAGATATAGAAGGAAAATACTAATTCCTATAGTAATTATTTTACTACTATTTCCTCTAATTCTTCCACTATATTTACTATTTTTTATTCACATTTTCATTGATTTTTAGTCATTTTTTTAATTATTCTAATAATAATTAGAAATTTTTGCTAACTTCTAATTTTGTATTAGTAAATTTTACTGATAAATAGTCATTTCTACTAATTTTTATTATTAAATTAAGTAAATTTAATTAAAAAACGTCAATTTCTACTAATTTTCGGTTTTGAATTAGTAAAGTTTAGACAAATTTACTAATTCAAAAGCAAAAAAGTTGACTTATTCAAAATAGTAAACATATTTTAAATTATTATACTAATAGATTTTTTTATTTTGATTAATTTATTTTAAATAATAATTTTTATTAATTCCTGCTGTTGAATAATAGTAAATTTGACTAATAAATAGTAATTTCTACTAATTTTTCTTTTGAATTTAGTAAATTTTACTAATAGATAGTAATTTCTACTAATTTTTTTTTCAACCAGTAAATAACAAAAATAAATACTTAAATAGTCATTTCTACTAATTTTTGCATTTAAATTCGTAAATTTGACTGAAAAATAGTAATTTCTACTAATTTTTTATTTTTAATTAGTAAAATTTTACTAAAAATAGTCATTTCTACTATAGTTTCGGATTTTGAATTAGTAAATTTTAGTAGTAAGTATAGTAACTTGTAATAATTTATTAGTAAAATTTTCAAATTCTGAAGCAAAAAGTCCACTTATTTCAAATTAGTAAACATTTTTTTAATTATTATTATACTATAATAAATAGTACTTTTTTCTAATTTCTGCTTTTAAATTATTAAATTTTACTAATAAATAGTAATTTTACTAATTTTTGCTTTAAAATTAGTCAATTTTACTATAAAATAGAATTTTTTTTATTAATTTCTTCTTCTAAATTAGTAAATTTTACTAATAAATAGTCATTTCTACTAATTTCTACTTTTAAGTTAGTAAATTTTACTAATCAATAGTAATTTTGCTTTAAAATTAGTAAATTTTACGAATAAATAGTAATTTCTACTAATTTCTTTCGAATTAGTCAATTTCACTAATAAGTAGTAATTATTTCTACTGATTTTTGCATTTTAATTCGTAAATTTGACTAAAAATAGTAATTTCTATTAATTTCTGATTTTGAATGAGTAAATTTCAGTAGTAAGTAAGTAACTTGTAGTAATTTATTAGTAAAATTTACTAATACAGAAGCAAAAATTTCACTTATTTCACATTAGTAAACATTTTTTTAATTATTATTATACTCTAATAAACAGTAGTTTTTTCTAATTTCTGCTTTTTAATTAGTAAATTTGACTAATAAATAGCAATTTCTACTAATTTTTACTATTGAATTATTAAACTTTATTAATAAACATTAATTTTTACCAACTTTCGGTATTGAATTAGTAAAGTTTAAAAATAAATAGTAATTTCTAATAATTTATCAGTATAATTTACTAATTCAAAAGCAAAAAAGTTGACTTATTCAAACTAGTAAACATTTCTTAAATTCTTATATTAATAAATTTATTTTTATGAATTTATTTTAAATAATAATTTTTACTAATTCCTGCTGTTGAAATAGTAAATTTTACAAATAAATAGTAATTTCTACTAATTTTTCTTTTCTAATTTGTAAATTTTACTAAAAAATAATAATTTTTACTAATTTTTGCTTTTCAATTACTTTTATTATTACTACTGAAAAAAATTTATTAATTTAAATTTGTGTCTGATTTTTTGTTTTTGAATTAGTAAATATTATTAATAAATTGTAATTTCCACTAATTTTTGTTTTTAAATTAGTAAGTTTTAGTAATAAATTGTTATTTCTACCAATTTCTGTTTTTGAATTAGTAAATTTTACTAGAAAATAGTCATGTCTACTAATTTTTTTTCCAACCAGTAAATTACACTAATAAATAGTAATTTCTATTAATGTTTGCATTTTAATTCGTAAATTTGACAAAAAAAATAGTAATTTCTACTAATTTTTGCTTTTTAATTTAGTATCTAAATTTTACTAAAAATTGTCATTTCTACTAATTTCTGATTTTTAATTATTAAATTTTAGTAGTAAGTAGTAACTTGTAGTAATTTATTAGGGTAATTTTCTAATTCAGTAGTAAAAAGTTCACTTATTTCAAATTAGTAAACATTTTTTTAATTATTATTATTCTTATAAATAGTAATTTTTACTAATTTCTGCTTTTGAATTAGTAAATTTGACAAACAAATTCTACTAATTTTTCTACTATTGAATTAGTAAATTTTAGGTACTAATTCATAGTAATTTCTACTAATTTATAAGTAAAATTGACTAATATTTAAAAGCAGAAAGTGCACTTATTAAAATTGGTAAACATTTTTATTAATTTAAATTTAGAGAGTAGTAATGAAATAGTAATTAAAATAGTACGTTTTTTCCAAAGGGTAGAAATAAAACAAAAGTAAGCAGTAAAAAATTGTTTAAAAAAAGTATTATAATAATACAAAATAGTAAAGAATAAAAAAAAAATGTACACATATAATTGTCTGATACAGAGTCAGTGATGGAGAACGCCTTGTCTTCCTTCTGTCTAAAAGAGAAAAAGTCCTTTCTCTCCTCCTCCACCTCACGACCTGTGCGTAATTAGTCCTCGACATTGCCGCACGAGAGAGAAATGTTGATATCTTTTCGTTTGCAAGAGCCGCGAGGATTATAATCATCTCGATTAACACAGCGTGTTCCCATTTAAGAAAAGCCGCGTGCCACCGAGTCCTCGAGCATCAGACATTCTCATTTATTGATTATGATTCAGCAGCTTTTATGACTTTTCGTCGTTATGGGCGAGAAAAAAAATCCAATTTTACGTAACGAGTTTCTTTTTTTCTTTTTCTTTTTTTTCTTTTTCTTCATCTAATCATTTTGAGAAAAGTGAAGTGTCTTTTTTCTCTCTCCTTGTTAATTATACACAATATATATAGAGGAGAGAGGAATGAGTATACGCGCGGCTATATTAATATAGTAATTGCGTCAGCTTTGTCTGCAAATTGTCTGTGTTCGTTTTTTCAAAGTTGGCAATTTGTTTTTTATCTCTTTGTTGTTTTTATTTTCTTGTGCGGTTGAAAATTTTTATTTTGATGTACGTGGCTGTCCTTGTGCGATGTATGGAGTTATGTAATTTCTTAGATAATACTGTTTTTTTTTTTTTAAAAAGAGGGAGGGGTAATTTTTTATTTAATATTTTATTTTTATTTAATACTTTATTTCATTTTCATTTAATATTTTATTTTACTTTTATTTTATATTTAATATAATAAATATTTTAATAAAACATTTGAATTGTATAAGCAAAATAAAATAAATATATTCGGACAAGTAGTTTTACACTCTCAGAACAAAAATTATGTTTGAAATCAAATATAGTTTTTTTGTATAAAAATTATTTTTAAGCTATTCCAAATAAAGTTTGGATAAATTAATTATAATTATAAAGTTTATTTATTTAATCTAAATAAACTTTTTTTAGTCTAAATAAATTATTTTTTTTTATTTAGATAAACTATTTATTTGCTTTAAATTAACTATTTATTTGATTCAAATGAACATTTGCTTCAATTCAATAAATTTTACGTTCGAGGAAAGAATTTGGTTATCGAAAGCAAATTTTTTAGTTGAGCAAAACAATTTTCAGTTTAAATTTATTTTTACCATTATTTATTTCAAATTTATTTGCAAATTGTATTTTTTGATATTTTTATTTTAAATCTACACTTTTTTTATTCATTTTTCCTTAATTTCATAGTTAATGTTAATTGAATTTGTTCAAAAATGTATCAGAATTTTAATTTTTTCATTTTAAATTCACTCCTTTTATTTATTTTCTTCTTAAATTTAATTTAATATGTTAGTTTCATTTCTCGATTTGTTGAATAATTTAACAAAATTCTCATATATTTTTATTTTAATTTCACACTTTTTTTGTTTATTTTTTTTTAAATTCCAGAAAATGTTAATTTTATTTATTCAATATTTTATTAAATTAATTTTGTTTTGTTAAATTATATTTATATATTTAAATCATATTTGTTAATTCCAGTTCATTGAATTATTTTTGCTAAACACTCCCTGATGAGGAAATGAAAATTTCGAAACGTTGGAGCAAAATTTTTACTCAAAACCACTTGTCCAAATTTATTCTCTTCTACTGTTTTTCTATAATTTGAATAATAATCAATTCCAATGTTAAAAGATTGATTTAATAAAAAATTAAAATTATTAAGTTATGAATGTTGAAAGTTTGTTCAGTTGATGTAATGAAATAGTAAATTTTGTTTAGGTAAGAAAAATTATTATTATGTGGAGGGGTCTCTCTAAATTTTAATTAGTAAAAATTTTTTTAAAAATATTTTTAAAAATTTTATAAAATTTTTGGCTAAATTGCAGTTATTTTCAAAAATTCTCCTCAATTCAATAATTTTCAATATCTACTATTTTCATAAAATTTTCCCAAAGAATTCAATTATTTAAAACAAATTTTGATAAAATTGAAAATTCTACGAAAACATTGAATTATTTTTATAAATAGGAAAATTTCACAAGAATTCAATTATTTACAAATTTGTTATAAATTTCTTCGCAGTAGTTCACTTATTTTCATAAATAATAAAATTTTTTTTACAGGGATTCAATTATTTTTGTAGATAATAAAATTCTTTTTAGAAATTCAATTATTTTCATAAATAATAAAACTCATCACAAAATTTCTATTATTTTTAATACAATTTTAAACGAATTCATTGAAAACTGCAATTATTCTTGAAATTTTTATTAAAATTCGTTTCAGAAATTCAATTATTTAAAAATTTGTTGATAAAATTCTTAAAGAGAATTCAATTTTAAGAAACATTCATTTATTGAATAATTTTTTCATTTTTTTTTTATTTCAATAATTGAATTCTCGTAGAATTTTCTAATTAAAATTGTTTTAAAAATAAATAGTTAAAATTTCAGACAATAATTTAATATCAAAAGTATTATAGTGTGAATTTTTAGAAATAATTGTATGTTTGAATTTTTTTTAAAGTATTTCAAGTTTTTATTTTCCAAATATTTAATTAAAAAATTTTCGAATAATAAAAATTTCGTAAAATTGAATTGTAAACAAATAAATTTGTAAAATTCCTCTAGAAACTTTTGCAAAAATTATTAAAAATAAATTGATAAATTGTTAATTTATTTCTTTCGACGAATTTTAATAAAATTTTTGAAATTAATTACATTTTTCTAAGAATTTACTTAAAGTTGTATTAAAAATAATTGAAATCCTGTAAAGAATTTTATTTTTCACAAAAATAATTAAAATCTTACAATGAATTTTATTTTTCATAAAAATAATTAAAATCCTGCGAAGAATTTTATTATTTAGGAAAATAATGAATGCAAATGAATTTTATTACATTTCTTTTAAATAATTGAAATCCTTTGAAGAATTTTATTATTTATGAAAATAATTTAATTCTTACAACGAATTTAATTACATTTTTCTTTGAATAATTGAAATTTTGTGAAAAATATTATTATTTAGGAAAATAATTGAATTCTTACAACGAATTTTATTTTTGTTCATAGTAATTGCAATCCTGTGAAGAATATTATTTAAGAAAATAATCGAATCCTTTTGAGAAATTTTATTAAAATAAAAAATTATTGAAAATTGAATTTCAGCGAAAAATTTCAATATTTGTGAAATGTAATTAATTTCTTGCAAAAAATGTTTGAAAAATAATTCCATTTTTCGAGAAATTCATTTAAAATTATATTTAAAAAAAATTTAATCCTATGAAAAATTTTATTATTTATGCGATAAAAATTGAATTCTTACAACGAATTTTATTTCATTCTTTTAAATAATTGAATTGATATGAAAAATTGTGTTACTCATAAAAATAATTAAAATTCTTGCGAAGGATTTTATTAAAATTTTTGTAAATATAATTTTTTTTCTTTTGAAAAATTTTATGGAAATTTAATGTTTTATAATAATATTCTTAAAAATTTACTGAATTTTAAAAGTTTTAATTTGAATTTTTTAAAGAATTTTAATTCCTATGGAAAAATAATAATTAAATATTTATTTAAAAATGAAGTTATTGATGTTTTTGAATAATTTTACTTTTAAAGAAGTAATAATATAATTTATAGAGTAAATCAGAATATTCTTTGGGGTCAGGGAAGAAGAAAAAATGTTGTCTAGAAATCAGGGAAAAACAAATTCAATTTTTTTTTCAAATTTATATTAAATTTTAATTAAAATTAAAAATTTTTTTTAAATTCTACTTATATTATAAAATTAAATTTTTGTTGCAACCCTGTTGAAATTAGTAAACTTTTTACTAATTAAATTTTAGAGAATAGTAGTTAGTAAAATAAATTTTCAATTATTATATAAAAATTATTTATTAATAGTAATTAATAAAAAAAAAGTGTATAGTAAATTATTTTTGTCATTGAATTTTGAATAAGTGTCGCAAAAGTTTGCGAGGGAGTCGATTGAAAGGGGCGCGTCCAGCAGTCGATGGGAAGCTGATATCAACCTGTTATAATTTCAAGGGTAATTTCACCCTCGTCAGGGTGGAGTGCAGGCTCCTCGAATTAATGGAACCGGCTGGGAGATCCGACGACGAGAATTATTTGACGAGTGAATGCGTAAATACATGCGTAAAAACGCACCTTGCTTGCCAGAATCGTCCCCTCCCCCCTCCCCGCCTCCTTTGACTCGAGTTTTTAAAGAAAATTGCTTTTTTTTCGTCTGGCCTCTCTGTGAATCGATAGTTCGAATAGAAATTTTCATTTTTTATTACATTCATTTTTTTTTATATTTTTTTTATCAATTAATAGAAGTTATTGAGTTTAATTTTTTTTTTGTTATTTTAAAAATTATCTATTATTAGTATTTTTTTATTCTTGTTTATTGTTTTGATTTAAATATATTGTTTTCTCAGTGTATGAGTGATGAAAATGAGAAAATTGAGAAAAACTACTAAAAAATAATTATTTATTTTAATGTTGGGAAAATATTTTTATTATTAATTTTAAAAAAAAGGCGAATTAATTAAAAATTGAAATAACGGGGAAAAGTGTTTTTTTGTTTTATTTGCGAGTGTATTTTTAGGTATATAGTGCGATACTTGTCCAAAAGTAGTAACGTCCTAAATCATGCACGAGAGTAAATTCCATGTCTGACACAGACAGACCGTTACTACTTAGGATGCATTATTTTTGAGAGAGACACACGGTAGCCGCTCTTCTAGAAACAGTAAATGCATTTTTTTATTCATTTAATTTTCTTCTTTTTAATTATTAACTTCTTTTCAAGTCTACTGCAATACACTATATGTTTACTAAATTTTCCATTCACTAGGAGTAAAATTTTATTGTTAAAAAATGTAGCAAATTCTACACACTAATTATTTGAGGAATTTTTTTCTTTTTTTTTCTTTTTTTTAAAGTTCTTTTACTAATTCTTTAACTAATTGTTTTAAAGTAAGTCTTTCAATAATTTTTAAAACAATTCTTTAACCAATTCTTTTAGTAATTCACTAATTTTATGAATAATTGTTTTATGAATTCTTTCACTAATTCTTCTACAAATATTTTTACTACTTCCACTAAATTTCTTCACTAAATATCCCAATACTTTTTCTACTTTTTTTCTATAATGTCTTTTATAATTTATTTTCTTAGTCATTTTACTAATTATTTTAGTAATTCTACAAATTCTACTAATTCTGCTAATTCTACTAGTTCTTTCAATAATTTTACTAATTTTTGTATAAATTCATCCACTGTCACTTTTACTAATTCTTTTATTAATTATTTTACTTATTCATTTAGTAACTTTTTACTAATTCTTCGTTGTACAGATTTTTTTTTATTAATTCTTTCACTAATTCGTCCATTGCTCTATAAAGTATAAATTAGTAAAAATGTTTACTAATTTAAATTCGTGACTGATTTTTTGCATTTGAATTAATAAATTTTACTAATAAAAAGTAATTTCTACTAATTTTTGATTTTGAATTAGTAAATTATACTAATAAATAGTAATTTCTACGAATTTTTGGTTTTGAATTAGTAAAGTTTAGTTATAAGAAGTATTTTCTATAAATTTATTAGTAAATTTTACTAATTCTAAAGCAAAAAGTTGACTTATTTCAATTAGTAAACATTTTTTAAATTATTATACTAATAAATTTATTTATTTTTATTAATTTATTTTAAATATAATGTTTACTAATTCCTGCTGTTGAATTAGTATATTTTACTAATAAATAGTAAAAGAATTGATAAAATATTTACAAAAAAAATTAGTAAAATAATGTTTTAAAAAGTTGAGTAAAAAAATAGTGAAAAAATTAATAAAAATAATAGTAAATGTAGGGAAAAAATTGTAAAATAATTTATAAAAAAAAGCTTTAAATTATTTCATTTTATTAAAAAATTAGTAGTAATTACTATTAATTAGTCAAATTTACTAATGCTGTATCAGAAATTAGTAGAAATTACTACTTGTTAGTAGAATTTACTAATTAAATAGAAAAAATTACTACCCTCTAAATTCGAAGTAGTAAAAATGTTTACTAATTGTAATTAGTGACTGCTTTTTTTGCTTTTGAATTAGTACTTTTTTGTAAAGTTTACTAATTCAAAAGCAAAAATTAGTAGAAATTACTGTTTATTAGTCAAATTTATTAATTCAACAGCAGAAATTGGTAGAAATAATAATTTATTAGTAAAATTTACTGATTAAAAAGAAATTAGTGGATATTACTATTCATCAGTAAAATAATAATTAAAAAATTAAATTAATTAAATTAAATTAATTAATTAATTAAATTCAATAATATTAAATAATTAAAAAATGTTTACTAATTTGAAATAAGTTAACTTTTTGCTTCTGAATTAGTAAATTTTACTAATAAATTACTACAAGTTACTACTAATAACTAAAGTTTACTAATTCAACAGCAGAAATTAGTAGAAATTATTATTTGTTTCGTAAAATTTACTAATTAAAAAGCAAAAATTGATAGAAATTACTATTTCTTAGTCAAATTTACGAATAAGAATGCAAAAATTAGTAGAAATTACTATTTACTAGTGTAATTTACTGGTTGGAAAAAAATTAGTAGAAATTACTATTCATTAATAAAATTTATTAATTCAAAAGCAGAAATTGATAGAAATATTAATTTAATACTAAAATTTATTAATTCAAAATCAGAAATAAGTAGAAATTACTATTTTTTAGTCCAACTTACAAATTAAAATGCAAAAATTAGTAGAAATTACTATTTATTAGTGTAATTTACTGATTGGAAAAAAATTACTATTTTTTACTATTTATTAGTAAATTTTACTAATTAAAAAGCAGAAAATAGTTTAAATTACAATTTATTAGTTAACTTTACTAATTCAAAATCAGAAATTAGTAGAAATTACTATTTTTTGTAAAATTTACTAATTCAACAGCAAGAATTAGTAGAAATTACTACTTATTTGTAAAGTTTACCAATTCTGAAGCAAAAATTAGTAGAAAATACTATTTATTAGTAAAATTTACTAATTTAAATGCAAAAATCAGTAGAAATTACTGTTTATCAGTAAAATTGACTAATTTAAATGCAGAAATCAGTAACGTATTCAAATTAGTAAACATTTTACTAATTCCATATATAGTGACTGACTTTTTTTGCCTTTTTTTAGTCAATTTTACCAATAAATTATTGAGTAAACTATTTATTAGTGAAATTTACCAATTCAAAAGCAAAAATTCAGGCACTTGATCAAGATATTAATAAATATTTTTATATTACCTACAATTAGAAAATATTATTACTAATGGAATTTCACGTGTAAAAATGCATTGTGTCACGTTTAGTAGAGACCCCCCCCCACCCCCAAAAACGTGACATCATTTGTGAACGCTCCCTTAGGGATCATTCACATATTGTACGTTACAGGCTTAGGGGGGAGGGGGAGTCTAAAGTTTTGTGACGTCCTGTGTAAAAATTACAAATTTCTATGCAACAAAATGTGACGTAGGGGGGGGGTTAAAAATTTTCCATATTTGCCTGACGTAATATGTGAATGATCCCTTAGTAAAATATATATAATGGCCCGCAAAGAGTATATTTGAATAAATAAAAATTCTAATTCAAGGGGGATCGAACCTAAGACCCAAGCTTGGAACTCAATTTTAATAATGTCGTTGCTTTAACGTTCAGAACTATCTTGAATGTTCTTTTTCGAAACCGAAACTTGCAGACGGCGAGTTTTTAAATAGACATTTACAAATTGGAATAGTAATAATTAAACACTAGTGGTTTTTTTTAAATCCAGTTGTAATTTTCTCCTACAGTAATGATGCAGTAGTATCAGCAAGTATCACTAAATAGACTTCAAAAAAATTTTTTTCTGATAAATTTTTGAAGTGAGAATTTTTGATTATCCTCGATATTTGTGTGTACATATAGAGAGAATGTGTCTCGTGTTGGTCGGTATCATCGTCAACCACTACTCGAGGATTTTTGCGTCGCGTCACGTCACACACCGGCAGAACCGGCTGGCTCTCTCTCTCTCTCTCCGTCTGTCTCTCCTTTTCACCCCTTCCACTCGACAATTTTACTCGTGCAACCGCATATGCGCATGCATGCGTGACCAATCTCACTCACGCAGCTTGTTCGTGTGCCAGGCAGGCAGCGTTGCGCTCACTTTTTGGTGGGGGTGTCTCGCCATGTGGAGGGGGGCCTTCAAGACGGCTCTCGAGCAGCAGTGGCGGTGGAGGGGGCAGTAGCGGGAGGACTCGACGGTGCTGCTGTCTGACAGCCACCAGACGAATTCAGTCTGCCGCTAGACTTCAAACACGTCTGATGCGCGAGTCAGACGCCCACACAAACACACTCACACATATACACACGATAAATCGCGGGGAGAATTTTTTTTTTATTCACATTCCGAGAGTGTGTTGTTTTTGGTCGTCGTCATCGTCGTCGTCAGGCTCTCTCAATGCAAAATTGAAAGAAATCAAAAAAAAGAAGAAGTTATTTTTTTTCTGTTCTGTGCGCGGGTGTGTTACTACATTCTCTTCTTGGCTTTCGCAAGAAAATTTAGGACGGATGAATAGAGAGAGAGAAATTTGACCAAACTAGCCTCATTCCATGTGATTCTTTTGTGAGAGGGAGATAGAAATTGTGAAATATATTTTCTACTTTTTTTTTTTTTTTTGTTTTCTTGTAATTTGTAAATAGAGAATCGGTGTTATTGCAATTTTACGTACCTCGCTATATTGCATTCCTTTCAAGTTCTACATTTGCTGCAGAAGATTTTAGATTTACATTTTATTTTGCTGCAAGTCAAGATTTGCTGCAAGAGTTTTTTTAAAGATTAGCGGCAAAAGTTTTACAATTACTGCAAAACATTCCAAAAATAGAAGAAAAGAGTAAAAAGAAGAAAACTCTAAAGAGTTAAAGAAGAAAGAAGGACTTTTAGTGATTTCTTATTTTCTTTGCGGGGACCAAAGTAGTAGTTGGTCATCGTCCCTCAAGACGAGAGTAACGACCCGCTGGGTGCTTCTTGGATATCACAGTGCAACGAAGAAGAAAGTGGAGAACCCCGCAACAAGAGATAAAAAGAATTGAGAGAAAGAGAGAGAGAGAGAGAGAAGAAAAGAGAAGTGAGAGAGGAAGAGAGAAGAGAATAAGAAGAGAGTTTGTATAGAGTCGAAAGTGTGATGCCAGCTTGACAGCTGACGGTCAGTGGTTTCCAGTTCATCGTCAACCTGGCGGCGTCGTTCAAATGAAGCTGCGGCGTCGCTGCATGCAGACGCTCGGCGTCTCTGTTAAAAGGCTGAGGAGAAAGCTACTCGAACTGGGTGCAAGAATTCTCCACGTTCAGGGCTCCAAACCGCCCGACATGGCCCTCGTGGTATGTCCTCTTTTTCCGAATCCACATTTTTTTATCTTCTTCTTCTAATATGCTTCTTCTCTTCATTTCTTGTATTTTCATTCCTTATTTTCTTCTCTTCATTTCTTCTTATGTTTCCTTTTTTTATTTTCTTCTTTTAATTTCTTATTATATTTCCATTCCTTATTTTCTACTCTAAATTTATTCTTGTATTTCCATTCCTTATTTTCTTCTCTTCATTTCTTCTTATGTTTCCTTTTCTTATTTTCTTCTCTTAATTTCTTCTTATATTTCCATTCCTTATTTTCTTCTCTTCATTTCCTTTTTCTTATTTTTTTCTATAAATTTCTTCTTCTATTTCCTTTTCTTATTTTCTTCTCTTCATTTCTTCTTGCAGTTTCTTTCCTTATTTTCTTCAAATATTTTCCTCTCTTATTATTTCTTTTCCTATTTTCTTACAGAGTTTTTCTTATTTTCTACTCTTCTTTTTCTTAATTTTTACTTTTTTTAATTTTTACTTTTATTTTCCCTTTTTTTTCTCTTAATTTTTTCTATTTTCCTCTCGTATTCTTCTCGTATTTATTATCCTCTCTAAATTTGAATCAGTTAAAAAATAACTGATTCAGAAGCAAAAAGTCAGTCACTAATTCAAATAGTAATATTTCTATACTGACAATAAGTTAAAAATAACTGATTGTCAGTTAAAAATAACTGAAGTTTCAGTAAATTTATTTCTGACTGATTCAATTATAGTCAAGTTTAAATATTTTTTCAGTTATTTTTTACTGAAAATTATAGTTATTTTTTCACTGAAAATCAGTTATTTTTAACTGATTCAGAAGCAAAAAGTCTGTCACTGATTGTCAGTTAAAACCACAATTTTTAATTGATTCAAATTAAGAGAGTCCGAAACTTACTTCCAACTACTCTTTAAATTTAAAATAGTAAAAATATTTACTAATTTGAATTAGTAACTGATTTTTTGCATTTGAATTAGTAAATTTTCCAAATAAACAGTAATTTCTACTCTCTAAATATAAATTAGTTAAAAATAACTAATTTGATAGAAAAAAAGACAGTCACTGATTGAAATAGTAATATTTTAGTAATGAAATAGTTAATAATGATTAATTATTAGTTAAATTCACTTCTAGGTCATGTAAAAATGACTGAAATTTGTAGTAACTAATTCAATTACAAACAAATAGTAATTTCTACTGATTTTTTATTATATGAATTAGTAAACTTTACAAATAATTAGTCATTTCTACTAATTTATTAGTATAAAGTAGAAAAGTACTAATTCTTTTAGCAATTATTTTACTAATTCTTTCAGTAAGTAACAGTTTTTTTATTTATTTTTTTTTCTTAATTTTTACTTTTATTTTCCCGTTTTTTCTCTTAATTTCTTCTATTTTCTTCTCTTGTATTTTTATCCCAAACTTTCTTCTTTTACTCTCTAAATTTGAAATAGTAAAAATGTTTACTAATTTAAATTAGTAACTGCGATTTTTTACTTTGAATGAGTACATTTTTTACTTATTTTAGTGAAAATGACTATTTAGTATTTATTACTAAAATTTACTAATAATTTAGTGGAAATTATTATTTATTAGTAAATTTTGCTAATTCTAAAGTACAAAGTCAGTCACTAATTCAAATAAGTAAACATTTTTACTAATAAATAGTAATTTCTACTAATTTATAAGTAATACATTAACTAATTAAAAAATAAAAATCAGTAGAAATTACTATTAATTAGTAAAGTGATTACTAAAAAAATTATTAAAAAAGCAGTGACAAAATTAATATATAAAAGCCCCAAAAATTCGTTAAACTAGTGGAAGAATTAGAGGAAAAATTAGTAAAATAATTACCAAAGGAATTAGTATTTTCCTACTGTCTAAGTTTGAATCAATAAAAATGTTTAGTAATTTGAATTAGTCACTGATTTTGTGCTTTTTAATTAGTAAACTTTACTGATAAATTCGAACGAATTATTACTTATTATTAAAATTTACTAATTTAAAATCAGAAATTAGTATAAATTACTATTTTTTAGTAAAATTTACTAAATTAAAAGCGAAAATTAGAAATTATTGTTTATTAGTAAAATTTTGTAACTATAAAAAGCAGAATTCAGTAAAATTTACTAATTCGACCTTAAAAGTTAGTAGAAATTACTATTTATTAGTAAAATTTATTAATTCAAACTCAAAGGCAAAAATCAATAGCAATTATTATTTATTAGTAAAATTTCGTATAATTAAAAAACAGGAATTAGTAGAAATTACTATTTATTAGTCAAATTTACTAATTGAAATGCAAAAATTGGTAGAAATTACTATTTACAAGTGAAATTTACCAATTGGAAAACAAAAATTATTTGAAATTACAATTTATTAGTTAAATTTGCTGATTCTAAAGCAAAAATTGAAAGAAATTACAATCTATTAGTAAAATTTACTATTTGAGAAGAAAAATCAGTAGAAAAATCTGTTTATTAATCAAATTTACTAATACAAAATCAAAAATCAATAGAAATTACTGTTTATTAATCAAATTTACTAATACAAAAGCAAAAATTAGTAAAATTTACTATTTATTACTTATTAGCCAAATTTACTAATTTAAAAAACGTATTTGGTACATACCTTAAATTTATTTACCAAATTTATCCCAAAAGCTTGAAAATAATAATTTTTTACCTGTAAATTGTAAATTACAATAATTTCTTTTTTCAATCGAAGTAAAGAATTTAGAGATAATAGGGAATAAATTTTTTAAAATTAAAATCGATTCTGAAAAGTGAAGAATACAATTAGTATTGGTAATTGGTAGTTTTAATAACAAGAGTTGGAAAAAATCAACTATAGCATTATTTCGTAATTGTTCTCTGTGAAGTAAACTCTTCAAGGATTTTACCTAAAGAAGTGAATTTTTTTATTTTCCTTCTTTTATTGAATGCGATTTTTATTTGTGAAAAAATGGTGTATTTTTTATTGAATTTAGAATAAAATTAATATCTGTTTCAATTAAAATTGAAATGAAAATTGAAAAATTTGTAAAGTTTGGTAGTAAAATTTTACTTTTGAGTCCAAAAAGTAAAATTTCCGCCCAGAGTTAAAATTTTCACCAAGTTGAAGTCCACAACGTTGATCAACGAAAAAAAATTGTTTACTTAGTAAATTAATTAAAAATACGCAACAATATTGACACAAAAATATTTAGAAAAAAAAGATTGATATTTATATTTTGATAATAATTATTTTACAATTAAATTTTAAATTAAAAATAATACTTGAATGTATTAAATAAATTTTTTTCGTTGATAAACGTTGTGGACTTCAACTTCGTAAATTTTCAATAAATCCCTAATTTCTAATATTTAATATTTAATATTTAATAAATAGCCCTAAATGAAAAACGAATAGCAAAAATTAATTTCATAATATTCCAATTAAATTTCCGTGTTGAATTTTAATAAGTATAATAAAAATAACCTTTGAATCGAGGGTGTAGAAACTTTAAATAGTTTCAAATAACAAAAGTTTATCTTCACCATATCAAATTTTTGTTCAATCTAAGCATTTCACGAAACGTGACTGTCGTGATTTCTTTGGTTCTTGCAATTATATAAATTGTGTATTTATTCATATATACTTAATATATTCTAATTTAGCATAAGGGTAAAAATGTTGTTCTTTTTTTTTTTTTTTTTTGCTTAAAATTCTTTTAAATACGTATGCGTGATTCGTGAAATTAATTTCGAAGTCAAGTGTCATCGAGATTGGGAAATTAACTAAGACTCCAAAGTCCAATTTTTATGCGTTATCCCAAAAATAAATTTAAAAAGCCAACAATAATTGTGTACTTTTTAAAAAAAATTGAAAGACAAATTTATAATTGTATTCTCATTTCTGTCTGGACGGAAAAAATATAAAGCAAGTTATTTTTTTTTCTTTTTATAGTAAACCCTAAAGTTTTTTCAATTTTTTATAATTTTTAAAAAGAGTCAATTTTACTACGTTCGAAGTAAATTTTTCTGGATTCTAGTAAATTGTAACTCAAATTTGCTAAATTGTACTCAAATTTATTGAATTTTACTAAAAGTTACTAAATTGGGCCAGAATTTACTAAATTGTACTTAAATTTACCAGATTGTACCAAAGTTTACTAAATTGTATGAAAATTTACTAAATTGAACCAGAATTTACTGAATTGTACCCGAATTTACCAAATTGTACCAAAATTTACTAAATTGAACCAGAATTTACTGAATTGTACTAAAAGTTACTAAATTGAACATAAATTAACTGAATTGTACTCAAATTTACCAGATTGTACCAAAGTTTACTAAATTGTATGAAAATTTACTAAATTGAACCAGAATTTACTGAATTGTACCCGAATTTACCAAATTGTACCAAAATTTACTAAATTGAACCAGAATTTACTGAATTGTACTGAAAGTTACTAAATTGAACATAAATTAACTGAATTGTACTCAAATTTACCAGATTGTACCAAAGTTTACTAAATTGTATGAAAATTTACTAAATTGAACCAGAATTTACTGAATTGTACCCGAATTTACCAAATTGTACCAAAATTTACTAAATTGAACCAGAATTTACTGAATTGTACTAAAAGTTACTAAATTGAACATAAATTAACTGAATTGTACTCAAATTTACCAGATTGTACCAAAGTTTACTAAATTGTATGAAAATTTACTAAATTGAACCAGAATTTACTGAATTGTACCCGAATTTACCAAATTGTACCAAAATTTACTAAATTGAACCAGAATTTACTGAATTGTACTGAAAGTTACTAAATTGAACATAAATTAACTGAATTGTACTCAAATTTACCAGATTGTACCAAAGTTTACTAAATTGTATGAAAATTTACTAAATTGAACCAGAATTTACTGAATTGTACCCGAATTTACCAAATTGTACCAAAATTTACTAAATTGAACCAGAATTTACTGAATTGTACTAAAAGTTACTAAATTGAACATAAATTAACTGAATTGTACTCAAATTTACCAGATTGTACCAAAGTTTACTAAATTGTATGAAAATTTACTAAATTGAACCAGAATTTACTGAATTGTACCCGAATTTACCAAATTGTACCAAAATTTACTAAATTGAACCAGAATTTACTGAATTGTACTGAAAGTTACTAAATTGAACATAAATTAACTGAATTGTACTCAAATTTACCAGATTGTACCAAAGTTTACTAAATTGTATGAAAATTTACTAAATTGAACCAGAATTTACTAAATTCTACTCAAATTTACCAAATTGTACCAAAATTTACAAAATTGAACCAGAATTTACTGAATTTTACCCAAATTTACCAGATTGTACCCAAATTTACCAAATTGAACTAAAATTTACTGAATTCTACTCAAATTTACCAAATTGTACCAAAATTTACAAAATTGAACCAGAATTTACTGAATTTTACCCAAATTTACCAGATTGTACAAAAATTTACCAAATTGAACTAAAATTTACTGAATTCTACTAAAATTTACCAGATTGTACCAAAATTTACTAAATTGAACCAGAATTTACTGAATTTTACCCAAATTCACCAGATTGTACCAAAATTTACCAAATTGAACTAAAATTCACCAAATTATGCCAAAATTTGAGTTGAAAAATTATAAAATTGACTCATCCGGAAATAGTAAAAATAAACAAACAAGTTTTCACTGTAAAAGTACCTTTATTGATTATTTAATTTTAATTTACATTTTTTTCCGACATAAAATTGAATTGGACTTTTAAAAAATTAATTTGAATTTTTTTCTCATCTACAATTAATTAATGGATATTCCAGCGAAACGTATATGGTTATATATTGGTTTGTAGGAAACCCTCGTTAATCACCCTTCTGGTTTTTGGAATGGTGTGTACCCAGTCAGACTTCATTAGAAAGGGGGCGAGACGAGAGGGTTGAAAAAGAGAGATAGCTACCTACGTCAGCTGCGACCAACACCTCATTGAGAAAAATTTTCCACTGCAATCGTTTAAAAATAGAAACACTCACAATTTCCAATATTTCTCCACTGTTCACATTTTTACAATTTTTCTCCCTCTCTCTCTCTCTCTTTTTCTCCTTCTCTCTGTCTTTTTCCACCTATTTATGGCATTTGTCGCGTATTTAGTAATTGACCGAGTGAAAAATGTGCGATATGCGAGAATTGGAACGTGTTTTAGATAAGAAAAAAAGGCGCAGTTTTTTTTAACTTCTTTTTTGTATTATTGAAAATTGAGTTTAGCGGAATATTTGCAAATAGGGGAATATAATTAATTTTGGATTAGATTTTTTTTATTTTTAACCTGGAAAACATGGAAATGTCAGTGAATTTTATAAACCTTGAAAAAACCTGGAAAAGTCAGGGAAATTTAAAAACCAAAATTCTTCTGAATTTAGTTAAATTTTTTAATATATATATTTAACTAGTTTTATTAAAAATAATAGATTTATAGACGAATTTTAGTTAAAGACACTAAAACAAATTGAATTTTGAAGCAATTACGAATGATTGCAGAAATTCAATTATTTTTCAAATTTATAGTAAAATTCTTCTCAGAAATTCAATAATTTTCAAAAATTTTAATATAATTCTTGGCAAAATTTTAATTGTTTTCAAAAACTTTTCTCAATTCAATGATTTTTCAAATCTACTATTTTAATAAAGCTTTCCAAAAGAATTCAATTATTTAAATCAAATTTTAATACAAATTTCACAGGAATTCAATTACTTACCAATTTTTTTTATAAATTTCTTCTCACCAATTCAATAATTTTTTTTATAAAGTTTCTCGAAAGAATCAAAAATATTCAGAGAATTAAAAAAAATAGTTCTGAGAAATTCAATTATTTCGAAAAATTTAAATAAAATTCTTTTAAAAATTCCATAATTTAAAAAATTTTGACAAAATTCTTTACAAGATTTAAGTAGTCAATAAAATTACAATTTTAATAAAATTTTCCTATACAATTCAATTATTTTCAATACAATTCTTCTTAAGAATTCACTTATTTCGACATATAATACATTTTTTATGGAAATTCAATTATTTAAAAAAATTTGAATAAAATTCTTCACAAGAAATCAATTATTTTCATAAATAATAAAACTTTTCTTCAGAATTCAATTATTTAAGAAATTTTAATAAAATTCTTCTCAAGAATTCAATTCTTGGCAAAAATAAATATTTTCACAGGAATTCAATTATTTAAAAAAAAAAAATGTAATAAAATTCTTCGTCAGATTTCAATTATTTTCAATTTTTTAATGAAATTTCTCGATGGAATTTAATTATGTTGAAAAAGTTTTTAAAAATTCTGAGCAATTCAATTATTTAAAAAAATTTGAATAAAATTCTTCATATAGAATTAATTATTTTCATAAATAATAATATTTTTCTCCGGAAATAAATTATTTTCACAAATAAAATTTTTCACAGGAAATCAATCCTTTAAAAAAATGTTTAATAAAAATTTTTTAAAGAATTTTATTGGTTAAAAAAAATTTTAATAAAATTCTACGCAAACATTTAATTATTTTCATAAATATTAAACATTTCACAGTAATTCAATTATGTATTAACAAATTATTTTCATAAATAATAACATTTTTTACAAGGATTCAATTATTTTCATAAATAATAAAACTCAATGCTGAATTTCAATTATTTTTAATACAATTTTAATGGAATCCCTTCAAAAAAGTTATTATTTTCAAAAATTTTAATGCAATTCTTTGCGTAAGAATTCAATTTTTTTCAAAACAATTTTAATAAAATTCTTCGCAGAAATTCAATTATGTTTAGAAATTTACAAAAATTCTCGTCAAAATTTCAATTATCTTTATAAATAATAACATTTTTCTCCATAAATTCAATTATTTTCAAAACTTTTAATAAAATTCTTGGCAGAATTTCAATTATTTTTAATACAATTTTAATGGAATTCCTCGAAAAATTTATTATTATTAAAAATTTGATGAAAATTTGTCAGGAGAATTCAATTATTTAAAAATTTATTGATAAAATTCTTTAAGAAAATTCAATTTTAAGAAACATTCAATTGTTTAATAAAAAATGTATTTTTCTAGTTAAATAATTGAATTCTCGTAGAATTTTCTAATGAATATTGATTTAAAAATTAATTTCAAATTAAAATCTTTGAAAATTTGAACTTTTCATACTTTTAATTAAGAATTCTAATAGAATTAATTTTTTCCAATAAGTTTAATTTTTATTTAATTACTTGAAGTTTTTAATTTCTAATAAATTAAATTGAAGAATGTCAGAATAATCGAAATTTCGTAAAATTAAATTGTAAACAAAAGAATTTGAAAATTAAGAAAGAACTTTTTCAAAAATTATAGTTTGGTACTAGTTTCCATTCTTGCATTCTTGGTCCAATATTGGCAAGAAAAGTCTGTCTAATTTTTATTTTGCTTTCTCCGTGATTAGTAATTTTATTCTCCTGTGAAAATTAGTTTTTCTTTTGCAATTGGAATGTGGGGACAATATTGGTTCAATCGAGGCTTGGCACTGATTTCTACACTCACAATCTCGGCTCAAAATTGTCACTTAAAAATGGTCTAATATTGGTTTTAAATTGTTATTTTATAAATTTGATTCTCTACTAAAATCCGTTTTTTTTTAATTATTATAATTACAAATTATATTCTCAGTTGAAAATAAGTTTTCAATTTTGCTATTTGAATGTGCGGACAATATTGGTCCAATCTTGGCATTGGTATTGAATTCTCCACTCGCAATCTTTTGGTCAATATTGACGCTAAATTTTTTTCTACTATATAGAGACAAAAAATAAAAATATAAAATCAAAAAAAAATTACAAAAATGTCAATCTTGGGTCAATATTGTCAATAAAAATAAATTAAAACATTAATTATCAGAATAAAAATAAATCCCATATGCAAATAAAGCCTGGAAAAACTGAAAATACATGAAAATTTTCTAAAAAATCATGGAAGAAAAAGAAAAAAAAACTCGTAAAAGTCATTGAGAATTAGTTTAAGTTGTCGATTAGAATTAAAAAGCCAGAGTAGGAGAGAAATAATAAAATAGAAAAAGAGGCCGCTTGCCAGTGTCTACTTCATGTTTCTTCCGTCTGGCCCAGAATGCAATGCAGGCTTTCACTGCAGTTTTCTCGTCTGGGTCGGTCGGTAGCCTGTCTCGCCTCAATCGATACCATTCGTTTTTTTCTCTCCTTTTTTTTGCTTCCTCTTTCTCTCTTTTAATGTCAACTCTCAAGAGTCATTGAATTGCACTTTAAGAAATCAAATACCAGAATCGTAGATTTACCGATTGTGAATACCTACAACCTACCTGATATATAATACATAATTATATTTATATATTTAAAAATTGAAACGCGTCATTATGACGAAATTCCAAAGATATTACAACTTGAACCGTTATTTCTTTCGTCATAATGAAAATTATGTATTTGTGTCAATAATTATTGATGACTGCCTCTCAAACATGTAAGTGAGAATGCTATTGTCTTTTATTTACATTTTCTTCTGGAGTGAGATATTTTTTCTGTGCTTCGATACAATTTTTAAATGTCAGGTGGAATATTTTTTCTTTTATTATTTTATACATTTTTCTTTTCCATTTTTCTATTTTCTTACACAGATTTTCTTACATTTTTTTTTAAGAATATCGAATTGAGACAAAAAACGAATGAAAATTGTTACCAATTTTGATACGTTTTTTGTCTCAATTTTCTTTTTCTATTTTCATACACAGATTTTTTTTACATTTTTTTTTAAGAATATCGAATTGAGACAAAAAACGTATCAAAATTGTTACGAATTTTGATACATTTTTGTCTCAATTTGATATTCTTGGAAAAAATGTGAAATTACGTAAGCAGCGTTACCACAGATCAGGAAAATCTCGGGATTCAGGGAAAAGTCAGGAATTTTTATTAAAAGTACTGGAAAAAATTAAATTTTTAGAATTCATAAGAAAATTCTGAATTTTGGTGTTTTTTTTTTGTTTGACTTTTAAAACTTTGTAATTACCAGGAATTTTACTACAAAACCTTCAATTTTTTCTATTTTCAACAAAGATTTATTTTAATTCAAATAATTCTATTCTTGAAGTACTACCAAAAAATGATTACTTATAAAAATTATTTAAAAATAATAATTTTACATAAGAAAGTAAAAAATAATTAAAAAATAATTGATTTTCTCAGAAGAATTTTATTATTTATGAAGACAATGGTCCCAATTGTCAATGAAGACAGTTTTTCAGAATTTCAGCAAAATTTTTGAAAATAATTAAATTCTTACAAAGAATTTTATTAAAATCTTTGATAATAATTCAATTCTTTCCAGAAATTTTATTAAAATTTCATTGAAAATAATTGAATTTTTCTGCAAAGATTTTTTTAAGTAATGAAGATAATTGAATCCTTGTAAAGAATTTTATTTAAATTTTTGAAAATACATAATTAAAATCTTTTAAAGATTTTTGTTATAAACGAAGATAATTAATTAATTAATTAATTAATTAATTAATTACAAGAAAGTCCTTAAAAGTTTTTCAAAATAATAGAATTCTAGTCCAGATTTTTCTTAAATTTGGAAAATAATTGAATGATTTCGAAGAATTTTATTTAAATTTTGGAAAATAATGGAATTCCTGCGAAGAATTTTATTATTTTTTTTTAAAGATAATAATTAAAACTGGATTAAAAGTAATTAAATCCTAGTGAGGAATTTCATTAAAATTCTATACAGTTATTTATTTATTTTGAGAATTTTATTAAATTTTTTGAAAATAATTGAATTTCTATAAAGACAAAGAATTTTACTAAATTTTTAAAGATAATTAAATTTTTGACGAGAAAGTGATTAAAATATTTGAAATCAATAGAATTCTAGTCCAGGGTTTTATTAAATTTTTTGAAAATAATTGAATTAGTGCGAAGAATTTTTATAGGTATATTTAAATTCTTGTCAAGAAAGTTATTAAAATTGTATTAAAAATAATTGAAATATAGTGAAGAATTTTATTTAAATTTTTGAAAATAATTGAATTTTAGCGAAGGATTTTAATAAAATTTTAAAAATAATTGGATTATTTCGAAGAATTTTATTACATTTTTTAAAAATAATTGAATTTGTGCGAAGAATTTTACTATTTTTTTTTTAAAATAATTAAACTCGTACGAAGAATTTTACTATTTTTAAATTCTTGCCACGAATGTCATTAAAATTTTTATTAAAAATAATTGAATTCTACTGAAGTATTTTATTAAAATTTTTGATAATAATTGAATTCTAGCGAAAAATATTAAAATTTTTGAAAATAATTGAATTGTTTTGAAGAATTTTATTTAAATTTTTAATAAAAATTGAATTGTAGTGAAGAATTTTATTAAAATTTTTCTAAATAATTTAATTGTTTTGAAGAATTTTATTTTAATTTTTGAAAATAATGAATTCTTACGTAGAATTTTACTATTTTTAAATTCTTACCAGGAATGTTATTAAAATTCTATTAAAAATCAATTGAATTCTAGTAAAGAATTTTATTAAAATTTTTGAAAATAATTGAATTTTAGCGAAGGATTTTAATAAAATTTTTGAAAATAATTGAATTGTTTGAAAGATTTTTATTAAAATTTAAAATAAAAGTAGAATTCCTGCGAAGAATTTTGTTATTTTTAATGATAATTGAATTTTTGCAAAGAATGTTATTGTAATTTTTGAAAATAATTGAATCTCAAAATGTTTCGTTTTGATATTTTAGAAAATTGTATTTAATTATTAGAAACTATTGATTTCGTGAAGAATAATTAATTTTAAAGTTTTAGAATAGTAATTGAATTTTGGAGAAGTTTCCAAATAATTACAATTTTTAGAAATAATTTAATTTTCAAAAGGTTTAAAATTAAAATCTTTGAAAATACGAATTTTTAGTATTTTTAATTAACAATTCTTTGGAATCAATTTTTTTAAAATTTTTATTAAATTCTTTTTGAAAGAATTTCAAGTTTTTATTTTCTAATCTGTATTTAATTCAAGTATTTCCGAATAATCGATGAAATAATTCGTATCTAATAATTTTTAGTGTAAATCAGAATATTCTTTAGAGTTTTCAAAAAAATGTCTAAAGTCCCAAGTTTTTTACGTTTTAAGTCCCAACTCTTACGTTTTAAATTCTTATACGCATTTCGTACTAATTCTAACCAATACAAGCAAACAAGAAAATAATACTTCACCAAAAACAGAGTAAAACAAAATGAATTAATTAAATTTCCGGCAAGACACATATATATACATACAGACTGAGCGTAATTTCAAATGCAAACTAACTTTCTTTGCCCAATTTCGTAATTCGCTTAAAATTCAAGGCGTCTCAAAGTCGAGAATTTTCTTCAGACGGAAAATATATATATACACATATATAAAAGTTGATCTCGACATCAGATACATGTCATTATACAAGTTTAATATATAACGTTGTTGCTGTTGCACTTTTTGAAGTAGACGAAACGCGAAACTCTGTTGAAGCTCGCTCAATATATGGAAGAGGTCGCTCTATTTGCAGTTTGTCGTTTATATACGCGTATATATTTATATATACATATATATATATATGCACTTGTGGGAGGAAAAGAGATGCGAAAGAGGTTACGAGGGGGAAATTGGTTAGCCAGACTTGTTTTTGCATTGTCTCGCGGAGAAATGTATTTTTGACATTTTTCAGAAAAAAATTTTAAACTTCAAAGAGAGAGAGAGAGAGAGAGAGAGAGGAAAAATTTGCGCCTATATTTTAAATTGACACGTTTTCTTATCACTAATAAGTATAATAGACACACGCGATTTTTTAAATTATTATTGTGTTTCACGCGAACTTTTATCTTAGCCACTTTTATTCAATTTATTTTCAAGGAAATGACACACAATATTAAAAAGCTGAAATTCATCAGGAAAATTTTTGAAAAGAAAACCAAATTCAAATTTTATAAAACAAAAAAAAGCGAACAAAACTCCTACTGAAAACAATTGTTTTCAGTTATTTGGAACTTCTCCAAAATTCAATTACTATTCTGGAATTTTAAACTTAATTATTCTTTTCGAAATCAATTATTACTAATAATTAAATACAAATTTTCTAAGATATCAAATATTGAAACCTTTTGAGATTCAATTATTTTAAAAAATTATAGTAAAATTCTGTGTGAGAATTCAATTATTTTTAAAAATAATAAAATTCTTCGCAGGAATTCTTTTTTTCTTTTAAATTTTAATAAAAAATCTTTGAAACAATTCAACTATTTTCAAAAATTTTATTAAAATCCCTCCCTAAAATTCAATTATTTTCAAAAATTTTAATAAAATTCATCACTGGAATTCAATTGATTTTTAATAGAATTTTAATAACATTCTTGTCAAGAATTTAAATATAGTAAAATTCTACCTACGAATTAAATTATTTTAAAAAATTTATATAAAATTCTTCAAAACAATTCAATTATTATAAAAAATTTTAATAAAATTCTTCAGTAGAATTCAATTATTTTTAATACAAATTTTAATAACATTCTTGGCAAGAGTTTAAAAATAGTAAAATTCTTGGCACGAATTTAATTATTTTTAAAAAATGTAATCGAATACTGTTTTTTGATTGTGACAAAAATTAAGGTCCTAGAAACATACTAAATTAAAAAATGTAATAAAATTCTTCGAAATAATTCAATTATTTTCAAATATTATATTAAAATCCTTCACTAAAATTCAATTATTTTCAAAAATTTTAATAACATTCTTGACAAGAATTTAAAAATAGTAAAATTCTACGTACGAATTCAATGATTTCCAAAAATTAAAATAAAATTCTTCGCAAGGATTTAATTATCTTCCTCTATAACAAAATTCTTTATAGAAATTCAATTATTTTCAAAAATGTAATAATATTTTTCGAAGTAATTCAATTATTTTCAAAAAATTTAATAAAATTCTCGAAATAATTAAATTACTTTGAAAATTTTTTTTTTAAATTTCTCACTAAGGATTTAATTATTTTTAATCCAGTTTTAATTATTATCTTTAAAAAAAAAATGATAAAATTCTTCGCAGGAATTCCATGATTTTCCAAAATTTAAATAAAATTCTTCGAAATTATTCAATTATTTTCCAAATTTAAAAAAAAAATCTTGACTAGAATTCTATTATTTTGAAAAACTTTTAATGACTTTCTCGTCAAAAATTTAATTATCTTTAAAAATTTCGTAAAATTCTCTGTCAATTATTTTAAAAAATTTTAATAAAATTCTTCACTACAATTCAATTTTTATTAAAAATTTAAATAAAATCCTTTAAAAAATTCAATTATTTTCAAAAATTTTAATAAAATTTTTCCCTACAATTCAATTATATTATCAAAAATTTTAATAAAATACTTCAGTAGAATTCCATTATTTTTAATAAAAATTTTAATAACATTCTTGGCAAGAGTTTAAAAATAATAAAATTCTTCGCACGAATTCAATTCTTTTCAAAAAAAAAAATAGTAAAATTCTTGGCACGAATTTAATTATTTTTAAGAAATGTAATAAAATTCTTCGAAATTATTCAATTATTTTCAAAAATTTTATTTAAATCCTTCGCTAAAATTCAATTATTTTCGAAAAATTTAAATAAAATTCTTCACTAGAATTCAATTGATTTTTAATAGAATTTTAATAACATTTTATTCTTGTCAAAAATTTAAAATACTATTATTATTATTAAACAAAATTTTAAACAGTAAAATGGTAACTGTTTTGAAATTGTTTAAAATTTCAATTTGCAATTTTCATCAATTTCAAAGAAAGATATTTGTTTTTCTTCTAATAGAAGTGTTTTTGTTTTTTTTCGCTATTGTCCGTGGAGGTTTATTTTGCAAAACGATATTTTGCAATTAACGGAAATGAAGATAAAAATTTAACGTCATTTTCTCAGCAGACATATATATGAATTGAATCACTTGAGCGTATTAAAAACGCATTACGTAAAATTATACACTTGACACAATTCAACATGAATTTAAAGTTAGTTATAGTGAAAAGGACGTGTATACACAATCATTAACGAACAATAGATTTTGATTGCAATCTGCTATGTATCCGATAATTGTTAATTGTACAGCTTTGATTTCATTTTCTTATTTCTAAACCGGTATAACGTAGTATTTTTATTTTATTTTTTTTATTCGACAAGAAGAATATTATTTAGTTTTTTCGAAATTATTTCTTTTATTTTAAAAAATAAGTGATTAATAATTAGTTTTTAATAAGCGAATAAATTAAAAGAAATATTGTTATTTAAATGTAAAATACAAGAAAAGAAATATTTATAAAAAATATAAAAATTGATTATTTTTAACCGTTTGGTAAATATTGAAATAAAATAAATATTTGTTTTTGAATTTAAAACACAAATACAAATATTTATTAAATTGATTTTTTTGAACCGCTCGATAAATATTGAAATAAAATAAAATATTTTTACTTCAATGTAAAATAGAAATAAATTTTCATTTTGTAATTGAATATTTTTTTTAATTTCAATTTTAATGAAGAAATTAATGAAAATAATAATAATTTTCTTTGAATGTAAAATACAAAAATAAATATTTATTAAATTGATTTTTTTTTAACCGCTCGGTAAATATTTTAAATAAAATAAAATATTGTTACTTCAATGTAAAATACAAAAATATTTTCATTTTGTAATTGAATATTTTTTTTTAATTTCAATTTTAATGAATAAATTAATGTGAAAATGTTCATAGATATTAAAAGAAAAAATGCACCTTTAGAGTATTATTATTATTATTATAAAGGAAATGAGAGAATACAGTAGCAGTAGTCTGCTCTAAAATATATGCTTAATCGAAAATAGGATCTTTTGAATCTTAATTGGCAAAAAAGGAAAACTTATCAAAATCACGAGTTAAATGCTATTAAGGACGTATTGTAATTAACTATTTAGACTCTCTCTCTCTCTCTCTCTCTCTCTCTCTCTCTCTCTCTCTCTCTCTCTCTATCTCGGTACGTAGTACCATTATCTGGTTCTCGTTAGCGTTATCTCTGGTAAACGGGAAGCGTCTGCTGGAAATTACGCAAGAAAAAAAAATACATCCATATATGTATATATCGATTCTAATCGTAACCAAATCTTTTCGTATTGGTGACATTTTATGTATTATGTTTATTTTATTTTTTAACAATCGTGAAAAATATTTTTGTATAATTATAATTAAGAATATAAAAAAAAATCTATAAATATATTTTCAAGAACATGAATATAAAAAGTATATAAAAATATTATTATAAACATATAAAAATACAAACATAAAAATATAAACATAATAATAAAAATTTAAAAATATATACACTGAAAAAAAAATTTATTTGATTCAATTAAATATTTAATTGATAATAGTCAATTCATCGGTTATTTTGAATCAAAAAAATTTTTTTTTCAGTGTAAAGAAATACAAAAACAAATATATTTTTAAAAATATATTTTACAAGACGAGTATTACATAACAATATAAACTATTTATTCAATTTTCTACACTAATTAAAAAATGCTCAATTTTAATTCTTTTTTGCAAAAAGGAAATTTTATTTTTCATTATTTTCAATTTAAAAGAAAAAAGAATTTAATTAAAAACTTAAAACTGCATTCAAGGCTGCGGGAGAAGCGTCTCCCCCCCCCTTCCTCTTGTGCAAAGGGACAGACATGCGCATTAGGTAAAGAGTCAGATGGTGGGGGACCGCTTCTATCTTCTCACTTCTTTGCAAAAATTTTTTCTAAAATTAATACACTGAAAAAAAATTTATTTTAATTTAATTATTTAATTTATTTATTTAAAAAATACGCCAATTTACTTTGCCTATTATGAAATAAATATTTATTTGGATCGAATAATTTTTATTCAAATCAATTAAATAGTTTAATTTACTTCAAATAATAAATATTTAAATAAAAATCATTTGATTCAAATTTATAAAAAAAATATTTATATTTATAAAGACGCTATAAATTTGCAGAGATTTTAAATATTTGGTTATCAATAAATAATAAATATAGTTATCAAAAAATAAAAAAATATTTTAGTTATTAATAAAAAAAACTATTTTGAAAAAAGCATAATTTACTAAATTTTGATTTATAAAAAAGTATTAAAATATTTATAAAAAGTAGACAAAATCAAAGATTTATAAGATTTATAAGAAGAATAAATTTCCAAATTCTTTTCTCGAGATGGCAAATGAGAGAGAAAAATTTTCTTTTTTTTTTTTTTTTTGTTTGTTATTTTGAATGTGAAGAAAACTATTGAGCGCTGAAACTATATTGTAAGGTCACCTGAAGCATTTAACATTCGAAGTTGCTTGCGCAATTATTTCAACGCCAGACATATAAAGCATGTATGAACTTAATAGGCAGAGTGTACTGTATAGGGCGCATGCATGAGCACATATGTGCGTGTTTCATTGCGGCAAAACGGTTGCGATTATACTTGCACGAGACACAAAGCGTTAATGCACCAGACATCGGAAATCGCGCAATGGACTTCGTACAAAGAATAGTACAATGTGCACGCATCGCTTTTGTGCCTTCTCTCTCTCTCTCTATATATATGTATGCAATTTATTACTATTTTTTCTTATTTTTTTTTAAATTTTATTACAATTATTTAATTAATTGGAACAAAAATAATTATTTAATTAACTAAAACCAAAGAAATATTTATTTGATTTAGGTTTACAGTGTACGGCTATTTTATTGCTTTTAAATTATTAATTCATTTTTGTAACTCATTTTAAAATTAGTAGAAATTGCTATTTATTACTTTAGTAAAACTTATTAATTCATTTTTTAATTCATTTTCAAATTTAGTAGAACTGACTATTTATTAGTAAAAATAACTAATTTATTTTTAAATTAGTAGAATAATTTCTACTAATTTGAAAATAAATTAGTATATTTACTAAATTTTTATTTTACTAATTTTATATTTTTTAATAGAATTTACTAATTCAAAAACAAAAATTAGTAGAAATTACTATTTGTTAGTAAAATTTACTAATTAAAAAGCAAAAATTAGTCAAAATTATAATTTACTAGTAAACTTTCGTAACTAAAGGTCAGAAATTAGTAGAAATTACTATTTACTAGTAAAAATTATTAATTAACTTTCAAATTAGTAGAAATGATTATTTATTAGTAAAATTTTGTAATTGAAAAGAAAAAATTAGTAGAAATTACTATATACTAGTAAATTTTACAAATTAATTTTCAAATTAGTAGAAACTACTATTTATTAGTAAAATATACTAATTCGACAACAAAAATTACTAGAAATGACTATTTATTAATAATATTATTAATTCAAAAGCAAAAATTAGTAGAAATTATTATTTATTAATAAAATTTACTAATTAATTTTCAAATTCAAATTATGAGAGAACTGAGGGAAAATTAATTAGATAATTATTTAATTAACTAATTAATTAATTAAATAAATTATATTTACAATAAATGTTGACTTTACAAAAAATATTTATCTGACTGTAATGACATATTTTTACGGTAAATATGTATTTATATTTAATGATGTATTTTACAGTAAACATTTATTTGACAGTAATGAATTATTTCATTCGATAAATATTTATTTGACTGCAATGAATTATTTCGCGATAAATTTTAAATTGACTGTAATGAATTATTTCACGATAAGCATTTTTTTTTACTGTAATAAATTATTTTACGATAAATATTTCACTAATTAAATAGTTAAGAATCACTAATTACTAATTATATTTACTAACCTCAGTAGTTATTTTCCCTACAGAAATTAATTATGTTTTACAAATAAGTAATTAATTTCTATTATAAAAATAGTATAATTAATAATAATCTTAATAATAGTTGTTCGTTACTAATAATTAGTTAATTTCTACTATTAAGTAGTTCTTTATTAATAATTAGTCAATTTCTAGTTTTTTTACTAATAATTTCTTTTTTTCTATTAATAGTTGTTTTTTTACTATTAATTAGTTATTTTTTATTAGATAATAATTATATACTTTCTACAAAAACTTAGCAATTTTCTACTAAAAATTTGTTGTCTACTACTAAGTAGTTATTTTCTCTACGAAAAATTATTTATTTTTTACTAATAGGTAGTAAATTTCTATTAATAATTAGTTGTTAGCTAATAATAATTAATTAATTTCTACTGTTAATTAGTTTTTTCCTACTAATAATATGTCGTCATATATTAATAAAATAGTTATTCTCTAACTAAAAATTAATTATTTTTTACTAATCGCTGTGGCAAAAATTCAGCAAAAATTTTAGCTGTATTTAATTATTTTTAACTAATTCAGATTTAGAGAACATTGAATTTTTTTTTCCCTCTTCAAAATCGAAATTGTTTTTATTTTTTACATTGATAACCGAAACATTTATTTCGAGACTTTGAGTTTTAATAAAAATTGATTAATTTAATTTTTTAATTATTAATTCAATTGATTAATTTAATTTACATTCAAATGAAAAAAAATACATTTAAATAATAATTAATTTAGGATTAATTTACCGTTTTCGTATATAAAAATTCGTTGTGAATAAAGAAATATTTATAATCCTCTTCGGCAAGATTATTTCGATTTTTCTTTTTTTATTATTATATATATTAGAATTTTTCAAGTAACGAGCAATTGTTATAGTAATAAATTGTCGTCAGTCCATGCACGATCCGGGTGCATGCGTAACGATAAAGAGAGCGAAACAATCTACCATTCTTATCGTGCTTTCTGCCGGACATCTGCGTCGATCATTTTTCATTTTTTTTTTCTTTCTTTTTTTTACAAGGCCACATTTTCGATATCTCGTTTATGAATCTATATTCCACTAGACGTGCGGGATTAGATTAGAGAAACGGTTTTTTTTTATTTTCTTTTTTTGAAAATATGATTGATGAGAATTTTTTTTTTTTTTTTTTTTTTTGAAATGCAAATTTTGAGTGTAATCTATATTTATATTGTAGTTTTGAGTGTAGAATTTTTGTAAATATTATATTTGGGTAGGAAATTTTGTGAGTATATTCAAGAAAGATAGATGATGTCTTTTATTTTTAGAGTATTTTTTTCTGTTTTTAAAGTATTTTTGGTTTGGTGTATTTTTGGTTTGGAAAAATATGTTTATTAAGTGCGGTATTAAGTAGAGGAAAATAAGAACAAATGGATAAAATTAGAGAATATGTGGAGAGTAATTTTCGATGTGTGCTCTTTTAAAGTGCTCTCGAACTTTAATATCATTTTGACCGCTTAATAATAATTTATCTATTATCTTAGTGCCTCGAATACAAAACTGGAGTTTGTTCGATTGAAATGTCTCTCTTTCAAGGACGTCAAAGTGTTTGATAACGCATTTTGTCCAGCTACAATAAGTCATGATTTTTTTATTCAATGCGATTATTACATTGCGAATTAGTCATTAATTCGACAAAATTATTAAATCTTAACAGTTTAACACTTTGTTGATTCTTATTATTGAAGAAATTTATTTGTATTTTATACTTCAGTTGAATTAATTAATTAATATATTTACTTATTTTTTTAATAATTCAATTTAATTTATTTATTTTTCTTTATTTATTTTATTTATTTTTTTACTTATTTATTTTTCTTTATTTATTTATTTGTCGCTTTTTTTATTTTTTATTTATTTATTATTTGTTGTTATTGTTTATTTTTTTATTTATTTATGTAATCGAAACATTCCCTCTTGTAATTAAAAAGTTTAAAGTATCAAAGTGGAAGACTAACGACGTAATAGAAAAATTAATTTGATTAATTATTATTAATTACCGAAAAATTTTTTTTCTGATATTTTATTGTACCACTTTTGAGAGGTGAAAACTTTGTCTGACTCAAATTGATAGTTACTACTGAACGAAAATTTCACGAGTTGAAAATATTGTTCGACTGCAGTTGATTTTTATTACTGACAAACTTTCTCGAACTTTTTTTCTGCCATTGATTCAATTATTAGGGAAATTGAAAACATTGTCTGACTAAAATTGATATTTACTACTGAACAAAAATTGCAGAAGTTGTGAAATATTGTCTGACACAATTAATTTTCATTACTGATCAAAAATTTTTTGAAAATTTTTTTCTTATATTAATATACAAAAATTTTAAAGGGAACAAAATTTTAATCGAACAAAATTGTCTGACTAAGATTGACATTTACTACTGATTGAAAAATAACAAGTGTCAAAACAAGAAAAATAGTCTAAGTAAAAATGTATTTTATTTTTGACACAAAAATTACATAAATTAATAACACTGTCTGACTTAAAACATCTTTTACTACTTAAACAAATTCTTGATAAAGTCTGACTAAAATTATTTTTTACTACTGAAATTAAAAATAATAGCAGCAATTTGAAAATAAATTGACTACAAATTGCATTTGCAATTGACCAAAAATATTTTCAATTAAGTCTGACTATAACGGATTTTTACTACTGAAATTAGAAACATGAACCTCAATTTAAAAATAGTAAGACTTAAAGTTACTTTTGGTATTGACCCAAAATAATAAAGACCGTCTGACTAAAATTAAACATTACTACTGACACAAAAATTTCATAAATTAACAACAATGTCTGACTGAAACTGTTCTTTACTACTGACACAAAATTATAAAAAAAATTTCTGACTAAAACTGATTTTTACTACTGGCACAAACTAATAAAAAAAATGTCTGACTAAAACTGCTCTTACTACTGATAAAAAAAATAACTTTACAATTTCGAATAACTTTTAACTTTGTAATTTTCGAACAACAATTAACAATTAATTCAATTTTAAAACAACTGCGTTTGCAATTTTCATAAGTAGATGAACTTTAAAAGATTTTCATTTGTAATTTTGTAAAATCTCCATTTTAAATGAATTTTATTAGAAATATAAAAAAGCTTAGATTTAAAACAAATTTTAAAGACTAAAATTCTTCTGAAATTAGTTAAATTTTATAATATATATTTTTAACTAGTTTTATTAAAAATAATGGATTTATAGAAGAATTCTAGTTAAAAACACTAAAACAAATTGAAATTTGAAGCAATTACAAATGATTGCAGAAATTCAATTATTTTCAAAAATTTTAATAAAATTCTTGGCCAAATTTTAATTATTTTCAAAAACTTTCCTCAATTCAATGATTTTTAATATCTGCTACTTTAATAAAAATTCTTAAAAGAATTCAATAAGTAAAAAAAATTTTAATAAAAGTCTACGCAAACATTTAATTATTTTCATAAATAATAAAAATTTCACAGGAATTCAATTATTTACAAATTATTTTCATATATTATTCCATTATTTTCATGAATAATAACATTTTTTACAGGGATTCAATTATTTCCATAAATAATAAAATTCAATGCTGAATTTCAATTATTTTTAATACAATTTTAATGAAATTCTTTGAAAAAAGTTATTATTCTTAAAAATTTTTTATGAAAATTTAACAAAGAAATTTAATTATTTTAATAAGCTTTGCTACAATTTATTTTTTAGAATTTAAGTATTATTTTCAATAAATTTTTAATTAAATTTCTCTAAAAAATAAAATTATTTTGAAAAATTTTAATGCAATTCTTTTCGTAAGAATTCAATTTTTTTCAAAATAATTTTAATAAAATTCTTCGTAGAAATCCAATTATGTTTAAAAATTTACAATAATTCTCGTTAAATTTTCAATTATCTTTATAAATAATAAAATTTTTCTCCGAAATTTCAATTATCTTTATAAATAATAAAATTTTTCTCTGAAATTCAATTATTTTCAAAACTTTTAATAAAATTCTTGTCAGAATTTCAATTATTTTTAATACAATTTGCATCAAATTTCTCAAAAAATGCAATTATTCTTAAAAATTTTATTAAAATTCGTCGATAGAATTCAATTATTTAAGAATTTGTTGATAAAATTCTTTATGGAAATTAAACAAGAAACATTCAATTATTCAATAATTTTCTCATTTTTTTTATTTAAATAATTGAATTCTCGTGTATTTTTCTAACAAATATTGATTTAAAAAATAAATTTCATTTAAAATTTTAGATTGTAATTGAATATTGAAAGCATTATAGTGTGGACTTTTAGAAATAATTGAATTTTCAAATGGTTTTAAATTAAAATCTCTGAAAATGTGAATGTTTCTTACTTTTAATTAAAAATTCCGTAGAATTAACTATTTTCAAAAAATTTTTTTAAAATTATTGTAAGTTTTTGATTTCTTCATCGCAAGAATTCAAATATTTTCAAAACTAATAAAATTCAATTATTTTCAAAAGTAGTAAAAAAAATTCTTCACAGATTTTCTATTATTTTCAAAAATTTTAATAAAATTCTTGACAAAAATTTGACAGTAATTCAATTATTTACAAATTATTTTCATATATTATTCAATTATTTTCATAAAGTAATATAATTTTTTGCAGAAATTCAATTATGTTTAAAAATTTACAAAAATTCTCGTCAAAATTTTAATTATCTTTATAAAAAATTAAAATTTTTCTCCGAAGTTCAATTATTTTGAAAACTTTTAATAAAACTCTTGGCTGAATTTCAATTATTTTTAATACAATTTTCATCAAATTTCTGGAAAAATGCAATTATTCTTAAAAATTAGATAAAAATTTGTCAAAAGAATTCAGTTATTTAAAAATTTGCGTTGATAAATTTCTTTATGAAAATTTAATTTTAAGAAGCATTCAATTGTTTAATAAAATATTTATTTTTCTAATTAAATAATTAAATTCTCGTAGAATTTTTTAATAAATATTGATTTAAAAATGAATTTCAAATTAAAATCTTTGACAATTTGAACTTTTCATACTTTTAATTAGGAATTCTACAGAATTAATTGTTCTCAATAAGTTTAATGGATTTTTTTTTTAATTATTTGAAGATTTTAATTTCCAATATATTTAATTAAACTTTAACTGTTTATTTCTAATTTTCTATTTTTAGAATGAAAGCAGAAATGAATAAACATTGAAATTATATTCGATTAGAATTTCGCGCTCCATTAATGCGACGATCGTGTTCCACGTGATGCATACTCCTTAATAAGTTTAAATGACGATGGAATATTATTAAATGTATGGATGCAATTTTATCACTGCGTACTATGAAGGAGATTGTTTCACACAATTGAATGGGAGTGTCAATTGGGGGGAGGGTCGATTGACTGAAATCATTGAATAATTTGTCTCTCTGTGTGTTTGTGTGTGAGCGCGTGTGTTTTATGCGGTAACGGGAGGTGTCAACCGTGGATCATTTGTGGACACCGAATTCAGTTTGATATAGTGCTAATTGAGGCTTTAATTACATATACACTCTCTATTATCACAAAACCTTGTCATATTAGCGATATCTCTGCGCACTGTCTATATATATGTATGTATGTATGTATGTATGTGGGTAGACTGAGAGAGAGAGAGAGAGAGAGAGAGAGCACATGTGGTTTTAACTGCGTTGGATGCTAAATTAATGGTCCCCTCAAAATGCTTTGAGGGATCACAAATGTCTCTAACAATTGGGGATAAACTTGCTACTAGCTCCTAATCAAATGCACTGCACACTGGACACTTTTGTCATTTTAATTAACATTTGTTCGCTCTCCTGATGAAACGGAGATTAAATCTTAACTAATCCATGTTCTAATTAATTTAGACTGATTTATTTTTTTCATTCGCATTTTTTTAAGAGAAAATGTCCTTGTACGAATTTTCATTTTTTAATTAAAAGAATTTACACTAAATAGAAACTTAAGTAAACTAAAAAAACTAAAAAAACTAAAAAAACTAAAAATACTAAAAAAACTAAAAATACTAAAAAAAACTAAAAAAAAAAATAGAAAAGTACTAAAAAAACTAAAAAAAACTAGAAAAATACTAAAAAAACTAGAAAAAAACTAAATAAATTAAGAAAAAAACCCAAAAATAATTTTTTTAAATTGCAAGTACTTGAAGAGTAGTCTGACTAAAACATTATTTTTCTACTGAAAGAAAAATTATTCAGAGAGAATTTAAAATTGTCCCCTCTTCACTGAATTTTACTACTATGACGACATTTTTTTACAACGATTTTATTTTATCACTTGAAGAAGGCGGAAAAAAACATTGTCTGACTAAAATTGATTTATACTACTGATTGAAAAATTAGAGAAATTAAAAATAGTAATAGGATTATTAGAATACCACCAGGGAAATAAACAATAGTTTTTGTCTGACTGAAATATACTTTTACTATACTGATCGAAAAATTACAAGTTCTCAAAGAGTTGTCTGACTAAAACATTATTTTTCTACTGAAAGAAATTTTTTTTTTCGGAAATGAAGAGAGAATTGAAACCTGTCTCTTTTCGACTGACTTTTACAACTGAAGATATTTTCAATCAAAACGCTTTTATTTTACAATTTACAGAAAAGGAAAAAAAACAATGTCCGACTAAAATTGATTTATACTACTGAAAGAAAAAAATTTGAGAATTGAAAATTGTCTCTCCTCCATTAACTTTTATTACTGAAGACATTTTTAATTAAAACATTTTTGTTTCACAATTTACAGAAAAGGAAAAAAAACAATGTCTGACTAAAATTGATTTATGCTGCTACTTGAAAAATTTAAGGAATTAAAAATAATAATAATGAGAAAATTACCAAAGTTTTTAAAGCAAAAAAAAAACAAAAGTTGTTGTTTGACTAAATTCAACTTTTACTACTTGGTCATAAGAATTACAAGTTAAAAATGTTAAGAAAAGGGGGGGGGGAAACTAAATAAAAATAATAAAAATAAACTTTTTTTCGATTACAATTAATTATTTTTATTTATTTTCGTTTCTTTACATAGAAAAAATTATAAATTAATTTTTAAATTAAAGAAACGTCAATCACTGTCCATCACTATAATAATCACGTCAATCAATATTAATGCAAGAATTAAAAACACGGTCTGACTAAAATTGATTTTACCACTGAAACATAAATTACAGACATCACATTGTCTGTTCTCGAGTGACTTTTACTACTGAAAAAAATTCCTGATCAAAACGTTTTTTGTTCTTTAAATTAAAAACATGTATAACGTAATAGAAAAAAAACATCATAGCCGGACTAAAATTGATTTATACTACTGATTAAAAATTACATTTATAATTTTTTTTTTTTTTTGATGAAGGAATAAATAAGAATAATAGAAAATAATAAAAGAAATTATTAAAGAAAATAGTTTTGCGCAGGAATGAACAAATTATAATTGTTGTCTGACTAAGACTGACTTTTCTACTTATCGAAGAAAATTAAAAGAATTAAAAAGTATAACTATTATAAAGTGTGGTTTTAATAATAATTTTTTTTTATAATAATAAATTTTTTCTTTGATACAGATAATAAATTAATGTAAGAATGGTTTATCGAAAAATTACTTTTAACGTTACTGGAAAAATTGTGAGAAATAAAAATATTGTCTGTTTAAAAATTGACAGTTGCTACTTATAAAAAATTACAAGAATCAATATTTTTGTCTGACTAATTATAAAATTTACTAATAATGGAAATTTTTTAATTTAGCTACTTCATTATTTTACTACTAAAAGACTGATTTATTAAATTTTTTTTACAAATTTAAATTAATTACTGACTTTAGCTGTTAAATTAGCAAATTTTTACTAATAAATTCGTAGAAATTAGTTTTAATAAGCTATTAATTATAATAATTATTAATTATAATTATTAATTATTATAAGTAGCTAATTCTAGTAAATTTTGCTAATAAATTCGTATAAATTAGTATTTATTAGTAATTTTACTATTTTTGCTTTTGAAATTAGTAAATTTTGCTAATAAATTCGTATTTATTAGTAATTTCACTATTTTAATTACAAATTTGTAGAAATTGCAATTTATTAGTAAAATTTACTAATTCAAAAGCAAAAGGTAAGTTACTAATTTAAATTAGTAGGCATTTTTACTAAAAGACCGTTTTGTAATTCCAGGAAATTTTTTGTCAGTAGTAAAGCTCAATTTAAGTCAGACTTGCGGTTCAAATAAAATGTATTTGCAATTTACTTAAAAATTATATGATTCAAGTAAATATTTACTTCATAATAGAAAAGAAAATTGAACAAGTCGTTTAGAATAAAAATTTAGCCCTATTTCTAAATAGAAATCCGGGATTTGACTGGAAATAAGCCAGAAATTTTATGCAAAACCTGGAATTTTTTCACCAAATTAAAAAAAGTTTTATTATTTTAATTTTTTTTTAAAATCGCTTTTTATTTTAATTTTTATAGATATTTATACTGTTCTCTAAATTTGAATTAGTTAAAAATAATAATTAATTATATAGTAAAATATCAGTCAAAATTCATTAATTATCAATTCAATAATTGATAAGTAATTGAATTTCTTAGTGCGAAGATTAATATTTAAAATTTTTATTAGTTAATTTTAAAAAAGATAACACTTAAAATTTTGTTAATAAAATTGAATTTTCGCAAAGTTTTTTTTGAAAATTCTGAAAAAAAGATTTTTTAAATTTTTCAATTCTGTTGTTTTGAGATAATTGAATTTTTATAAACCAATAATTGAAAATTTTTTAAATAATTCAAATTTCTATATGTTCCATTAAAAATAATTAAATTCCTTTAAAGAATTTTATTGAAATTTCTTAAATTTTCAATTATTTTTATAAATAGTAAAACTCATTGCAGAGTTTCAATTATTTTTAATACAATTTTAATCGAATTTCTAGAAAAATGTAATTATTCTTAAAAATTTTATTAAAATTCGTCGAAAGAATTCAATTATTTCTAGAAACTGTAAAAAAAATTCTTCTCAAGAATTCAATTATTTCCATAAATAGCAAAATTCTTCAGATTTACTAAATTTTTTTGATATTTTTAAAAAAAATTCTTCACAAGAATTCAATTATTTTCCAAATTTTTCTTTAAAGTTATTAAAAAATACATTATTTTCAAAAAAATTTAAAGAAACTCGTCAAAAGAATTTAATTATTCATAAGAACTCTAATACACTGAAAAAAAAATTTAATTGATTCAAATAACCGATTAATTGACTATTATCAATTAAATATTTACTTGAATCAAATAATAGTTATTGGAAGCAATTAAATGGTATTTGAACCATTAATTTCAGTATTTGAAGCAAATATGAAATTAACCATTTAATTGACCATTTAATAAATATTATTTGATTCAATTAAATATTTAATTGATAATAGTCAATTAATCGTTTATTTGAATCAATTAAATTTTTTTTCAGTGTAACAATTTTAGAAGCGATTTGTGAATTTTTTTATGTTTGAAATAAAAAAAAAATTTAAATTTAATGAGAAAAAAAAACCGGGAAAAATTAGGACAAAGCCGGGAAATAACCGGAAATTTTGTTGAACGAAAATAGTAGACACGCGGAAAAAATTTGAAACAATTAATTTTCTATTTCTTCCTCTAACAAAGTATTTTTATTATCTTTTTTTTCTAACCTTCATTTTTCCATGACATTCTCACCCTAGTAGAAATTTGTCATAGTATCTTTAAGGGCACTGGACAGTTCCACTGGAAAATTTCGAGGCACTTTACAGTTAAACTGGCTAAAAACTATAAAGTGATGTCACGCTAATTTCTTCAAGTTATTGTCCAGTCAAATTTTACAGTTTCTGATCATCAGTCCTGTAGAAAAACTATACAAAATAATTCACTTGGAAATGTCAAAACTTTCTTTATATTGACGTTACGTATTAAACACGTACAAATTTGAAAATATAACGTTAAATTTTTTTGTCAACAAATTAAATAAATTAAAATTTTACGAAACTATATTTTTACTGTTGGTGTATCTATTGTTCCGTATAATAAATGATTTATAATAAATTATCTGTAAAATTATTTTTAAATAACTACATAATTAAAAAAAATATAAAAATTACTGATTCTTGAACACATGTCATTTTTTTACATTAAACAACATTCACTTTTTCCTTTAATTAAGCACAACACTGAAATAAATATTATTATTTTATCACACTACAAACTTATAAGTAAACCCTAATATGAAGAATTAATTCAGTTCAAACGAAAAATATCTAGCGGTTTCGGGGAGCGAACTCGGGTCACACTGGGACGAAATACCTAAACGCACGCTTTACGCATCACGGCCGTTCTAGTCGATGGACGATTCCGGAAAAATAAGAACCATACTCTACCGGCAGGTAAAGCAGTTCCCTTTTTCATCTTTTCTAGCTCAACTGGCGAATTACTGGACAGCTACTGCATAACACTCTAAAGTTGAACTTATTGATTATTACTGTATAGAAGTTCTGTCTGTCCAGTTATTCTCATGGTACTGTCTAGGCGTTCCGTGAAATTATGTTTCAAAGTTTGTCGTGGCGTTAGCGCTACCGTCAGTCCAGCAACTGAACAGTGTTGTGTAGACATTTTCCATAAATACATCAGAGTATACACTGAAAGAAATAATTCGCGGGTGTAACTAGAATTATGTCTATTTTTTCCGTAAGGAATTAGTAATAAATTGTTACTGTCTACTGTCATTAATTATAGACAGTTCTGTTATTCAGATCGGAGAGCTATACATATGTCAACGTCAATTCATCAATGTAAAACATAACCTCACTTTATTGGACCAATTCTAACTTTTTGTATGTAACAGGTTTGTTAAATTAATATTTATACATATAATAAGAGTATATAATCTTGAAAAGAAATTGTCTTCTGAATTTAAAAAATTAGTTATTTTAATTAACTCAATTAATTGAAGCGAATTTTAAAAAAATTTTTTTTTTCTAAAGGAATTTTCATTAAAAATAAATTTTGATTGAAAAGAAATTTTTATTATTAAATCAAAATTTTAATATTAAATAATTTAAAAAATTTGTTATTTAGTTGTCAACAGTAAAATAAAAGAACAAAATTAAAATTATAAAAACTATAAACTGTAAAACCAAAAGATTTATTTTATAGAAAATATTTCGAAAATGTCAATACACAACTGTTTAGTTACTGAAACTGGCGGTAGCGCTAACGCCACGACAAACTTTGGAACATCATTTCTCGGAACGCCTCGACAGTGCCATGAAAATAACTGTACAGGACTTCTATGCAGTAATAATCAAGTTCAACTTTATATTTTCTTTAACAGTGTTATGCAGTAGCTGTCTAGTAATTCGCCAGTTAAGCTAGATTAAACTTCCATGACTAAAACTGTACAGTAACTTGAATAAATCTAGTCATGCCACGACAAATTTCTACTAGGGCAGTGAAAGCTTTAAACTTTCTTCCTCTTCTTGTTCTCGACACTTTTTTTTTTTTGTTCCTGCGAAGTGCATAAACGAATAATAGTTGTACACTCTCGCACACATTGGCGCACATAGCGACGATCTTGACAGAAACCGCGAATAAGCGCTCGTATAAAGCGTTTTACGAGGAGGATGGTTAACGGGAGGTTTTCCTTGGTTGTGCCCACTATAAAACGTCGGAACACCTGCGCGCAGAAATTATAGTTGAACTTTCGACGACTCATCCTTTTTCGCGCTCACACACAGAGCGAGAGAGAGAAGAACGACCTTCATGTGTGCATCTTCTTCCTCAATAAATTATTGACTTGTTCAGTGACCGTGAAATCAAAACCCATGAAAGCTATGAGAGTTCGTTTTTTGTTTGCTTTTGTTTAACGGGACATTACGACTATCTTTCGCTCGTATCTCAAATTCTTTATTATGTTCCCTTCTCTTTTGTTTTTTCTCCTGTCGCACTTTCATTGCAATTCGTCTCTCAATTTTTTCAGAATTTTTTAATTTTTTATTTCCTTGTAATCTAATTTTGTCTAATTTGTCTAAATCTAAGTAGCTTAATAAATGTATAATATAATAATTGTGTTGCTTTATTTTTATGTAACACTTAATTTATCATTTTAATAAAGTTAGTTTTTTATTTTTATTTTTATTACCACTGACTTATAAATACAGGGCTCGGATTGTGCGACTTTTTCGACTTTTTTCGACTTTTCTTAGGAAATGTGACTTTTTTCGATTTTTTTGTGAAAAAATGCGACTAATCGACTTTTTCGAGATTTTTTTTTAGTAAAATGCGACTGAAATTAAAAAAAAAAAAATTTTAATTTAAAGGAAAAAGTTTTAGTAAAAAAAAAAAGTTCGGTTACATTTATTTACAAATTTCTTTTAAATTTTTCGAAAACATCAATAACTTCTTTCTTAAATAAATATTTAATTATTATTTTTCCATAGGAATTAAAATTCTTCAAAAGATTCAAATTCAAACCTTTTTGAAATTAAACAACTAATAGAAAATTATTATAAAACATGAAGACATCGATTGCTCCGAGTCGAAGACTCGGAGTGATCGATTTCTTCATGTTTTATAATAATTAAAAATGACCGAGTGATAAAATCATTATTTTATATTATAAAACTTCAAAAAAAAAAATTTTTAATTATTTTTTATGAAAATAATTCAATTATTAGGAAGAAATTTATAAAACATTAGTAAGTTATTGAATTTTGATATTTACAAAGAGAATTGAAATTTTGAGGAGACTTTAAAAAAAAAATGTTGAAAATAATTTAATTTGCAAAGAATTTTATCAGAACTTTTAAAAATAATCAAATTTACAGTATGAATTTTATTATTTATGAAGATAATTAAAATTTTGACGTGAAATTTAAAAAAAATTGAATTTCTAGGATGAATTTTATTATTTATAAATATAATTAAAATTTTGACAAAAATTTTATTAAAATTGTTGCTAATAATTGAATTTCAGAGAAGAATTTTATTATTTATAAAGATAATTGAAATTTTAAATAGATTTTTTTAAAAGTAATTGAATTTTGCAGAAGAATTTTGATATTTATAAAAATAATTGAAATTTTTAGAAGAATTTAAAAAAAAAATTTTGAAAATAATTGAATTTCTGCGAAGAATTTTCTTACTTTTGAAAATAATTGAATTTAACAAAGAATTTTATCAGAACTTTCGAAAATAATTGAATTTCTAAGATGAATTTTATTATTTTTAAAGATAATGGAAATTTTTAGAAGAATTTTATTCAAATTTTTGCAAATAATTGAATTTCAGAGAAGATTTTTATTATTTATAAAGATAATTGAAATTTTGAACAGATTTTTTAAAAAAATTTTAAAAGTAATTGAATTTTGCAGAAGAATTTTGATATTTATAAAGATAATTGAAATTTTTAGAAGAATTCAAAAAAAAATTTTGAAAATAATTGAATTTCTGCGAATTTTGATATTTATAAAAATAATTGAAATTTTGAGAAGAATTTAAAAAAATTTTTTGAAAATAATTTAATTTTTGCAAAGAATTTTCTTATACTTTTGAAAATAATTGAATTTTGCAAAGAATTTTATCAGAACTTTTAAAAATAATTGAATTTTTTTGATAAAATTTTATTATTTATAAAGTTTTGACTAAAAATTTTAAAAAATTTTGAATAGAATTGAATTTCTGCGAAGAATTTTATTAAATTTTTTTTTAAATAATTTAATTTCGGAGAAGAATATTATTATTTATAAAAATAATTTACATTTTGAGGAGAATTTAAAAAATTAATTAATTTTGCAAAGAATTTTATCATATCTTTTAAAAAATAATCAAATTTACAGTACGACTTTTATTATTTATGAAAATAATTAAAATTTTGTCGTGAAATTTAAAAAAAATTGAAAATAATTGAATTTCTAGGATGAATTTTATTATTTATAAAGATAATTAAAATTTTGACAAGAATTTTATTAAAATTTTTGCAAATAATTGAATTACAGAGAAGAATTTTATTATTTATAAAAATAATTGAAATTATGAACAGATTTTTTTTAAAAATGTTTAAAAGTAATTGAATTTTGCAGAAAAATTTTGATATTTATAAAAATAATTGAAATTTTTAGAAGAATTTAAAAAAAAAATTTTGATAATAATTGAATTTCTCCGAAGAATTTTCTTACTTTTAAAAATAATTGAATTTTGCAAAGAATTTTATCAGAACTTTTGAAAATAATTAAATATCCAGTATGAATTTTATTATTTATAAAGATAATTAAAATTTTGACGAGAAATTTAAAATAAAATTGAAAATAATTGAATTTCTAGGATAAATTTTATTATTTATTTTTGTAATTTAAGTTTCTAATAAAAAATTTACTTCAAAAAAACCGAAGGGAAATTTAGAAGTTAAAATAAAAAAAATATCTAGCCAACGCCCGGTTACAGCCTCGTTTCCATCCGTCTCGACACTTTCCAGTTAAACTGTCCTTTTTTCGAGACACTGAAAGGGAGTCAATTAAGGGAAAATTGCATAGCTTGACCCTCGATGGTTCGATGGGAGGTATATATTTAGCGACACTGATAAATCAACATAATATAGGCGTAATGAGGGTTATTAAATGTCATTGGTGGATTCGTGTAATTGGTTATCATTACACTTCTTTTTTCTCCACTCTCTCTTTGTAATTTTGCCCCACCTAGATCGTATGGCCATCATATTGCCGACGGAGTATTAGATGTAATCGATTCGAGGGCAATGCACTTATGTAGACTGCAACGGGACCGCAATGATGGTCTCTATACACCCAGAAGAAGCGTAATTTCAAATACACGCTCACAAACTCTGACTAAGGGAACCTTGATTATTCCAATCCATTGCCTGCCATTTAAGTGATATGCTCTCACTTAAACTTACCCCGAGAGTGATTCATTCTTAATGACACGTGGAATTGAAATCGTCTCAACTTAACTATAATTTCAAACCGAGCCCTGTGTTTTCCCTTCGAGTACTAGACAGCGCCCGGTTTGGCAAATTCGGGAAAAAATTAAATTTAAATTTGAAAAAATGGCCAATTTTCATCAAGTGCTAGACTGCGCCAGGTTAGGTACTCTCTAAGGAATTGAATATAAAGAAAAAAAATTTTTTTCAATTACTACACAGCGCCAGGTTAGGTAACTGCGAAATAATTAAAACTCAGAAAAGAAAAAAAGAATAAGAAAATTACTTTCAAATGCTAGACGGCGCCAGGTTAGGAATAACTATAAAGGAAATAAAAATCAGAAAGTAAAAAGGAAAAAGAAATTTCTTTTCAAGTTCTAGACAGCGCCAGGCTAGGTAACTTCAAAATAAATAAAAATGAGAAAAGAAAAAAGAATAAGGAAATTCTTTTCTAATTCTAGACAGCACCAGGTTAGGTAACTAAACAATAATTGAAAATCAAAAAGTAAAAAGGAAAAATAGTTTTCTTTTCAAGTTCTAGACAGCGCCAGGTTAGGTCAAAAGAATAAATAAAGACTAAATATTTTTTTCTTTGTTTTGGATTTTTGAATAATTTTGTATTATTATTTAATTATTCGGTCGGTATTTTCAAAGCGCTAGACAGGGCCAGTTTTAGTGTCTTTTGAATCTAAAAATACACTCGAACTTTTAAATATGATTTATTGTCTAATAAGAAATAAAAATTTTTCGTCTATTTTTGTACCGAAAATTCCTGGTGCAATCAAAATTGATAAACTCGGCACAAACAGGGCTGAATCTAGCCCAATGAATAAAACAAACCCAAACCAATAGAATTCGTGAAATTTTCTAACAGAAATACTAAAATTTCTCCGGATAGAAAAGCAAAATTTTCTCAACGTTAAAAACTAAAAAATTATTTAGTCAACTGGCTCAAACCGGGCGCTGTCTAGTTTCACCATAAAATCACACCTATTTTTTCTCCTTTTCCCTTTTTTTGATTCTATCCAATTTTTTTTAACTCCACAAAATTAAAAACACAACTTTCCGAAAGATATTCATAAATTGAGACAAAAAAACGAATTAAAAGTATGAATTTTGATTCGTTTTCTGTTTTAATTTGATATCCACATCAGAAAAATTGAAAATTGAAAATTGAATCGAAATAAGATGGAATAAAAATGAATTTATGTCAGAAGTTTTTTAAACTTTCTTTTTTTTGTTTGATATCTCGTTAAATATTCGATGAAGAACAAATATATGTATATACACTGTCTGTGTTTACTCTGGGTGAAAATAAATATGAAATTATTTTCATAATTCCATATCTAAGTCTATAGTTAGAATCTCAAATAAGCGATCTTGTCTAAGATTTGAAAGTTGCTTATCGGTCACGTTGTCTGACTTTGGTCTATTAATAAAATATCTCAAAGCAGTTTATAATCTTCACGTCTAGACGAAGGTCAATTTAAATGTCACATTCGCCGTGTCTTTTTTATTAATTACCATCACTGAAAATAAAAATTCGATTGTTCTACCTGAACATCAATAAAAAATAGATTCTTCTCTTTTTTTTGGACAAATTGGCTTCTAATACATAACTAATGAGGAGATATAAATTCATTTCATTCTTTTTATTTAATTGATGGAATTTTTTAATCTTATCGCTTTTATGGATCATCAGTATTTTTTTATATGATTTGATTTATTTAATTAGCGTTTTTGCTTCTTCTTTTTAATTGCTAAAAATTGAATTCATTTTCTTCTTTCTTTTTATATTTATTTGAAAATTGCTATTTTTTAGTAAAATTTAGTAATGTCAGTAAAGTCAGGAAAATAACAGGAAAAAAATTTTTTTTGTCAGGCAAATTAAAGAAAGAGACTTTTTTTAGACTTATTTTCAAAAATTGCGAATTTTTCGACTTTTCTTTTAAATATTGTAACAAAATATATTTTTTAGTATAATATTCAATTTATGTCGATTTTTAAAGTGCGAAAAATAACTGTAAACAAATCTTTCAAAAATTATTTTTGAATCACTTTTTTAAGATATAATTAAATTTTTCAACTATATCTGTAAACAAAATCTTTTTAAATAATTCAAATTTTCTAAAATTTAATTGAATATAATTAATTTTTTTCAAGTATTTTGTAACAATTTTGAAAAATCAACTTTTGAAGAATTTTAATTGCAAATTTTGAAAATAATTGAATTATCAAAAATGTTAAAATGAAAAATCTTTAAATGTAAAATTTTAAAATGAAAATTAATGAAAGCTTCTAATTTTTTAAAATTTAATATTTTCAAGATTTTCAATTACATATTTTCGAAAATTCAAATACAACCAAAAATCAATATTTTAGAAATTATTTTTAACAATTTGGAGAAAAAAATTCATGTTCAACATTTTTAATTAAAATTCATAACAAAATTAATTTGTTTTTATAAATTATACAAAAATTCATAAAAAAATTAATTAGTTTTTTTTAATTAATACAAAAATTCTTTTAAGAAATTAAATTATTTTCAAAATTAAAATATTTTTTGAAAACTAAGTCTTAGAATTGTTTTATCAAAATTTTTTGATTCACTTATCTTCGAACAAAGTGAATGAAAATTTATAAAAAATTACTTTTTTAAACTTATTTAAAAAATTATAAATATTTATAATTAAAATTCTTTAAAAATTTGATTATTTTCATTTATATTTTTTAAAAATTCAATAATTTTTAAAAGATTTTACCAAATTTCAATTGTTTTGGAAATTTTTCAATTGTTTATAATTAAAAAAATGTATTATCTTTCAAAAATAATGGACAAATATTTTTTTAAAAATTAATTGTAAAAATTTCTTTATTATAATTTTTTGAAAATATTTTACCTCAATAGTTTAACATAAAAACACACGGACAGTTACAATTATTATAAAAAATTGAGTTTTTGTATTTAAAAATAATTGAATTCTAAAAGAACTTTCGAACAATTATTTATAAAATAATTGATTTAGAAATAAAGTTTTGTTGAAAATTATAGAAAATAATTGAATTCACGTGGGGTTATAATTAAAATTTTGTAGAAATTATTAAAATTCATCAAATTTACTCATTATCAGTAAAAAAAAATTAGTGATTTAGTGAAAGTTACTATTTATTAGTCAAATTATTTACTATTTTTTAATAAAATATTTTTTAATCAAAATTTAAAAAAAATAGAAATAGAAGAGAATGCTTTCTTTCTAAAAAAAAAATTAAATTAAAAATATTTTTTAATCAAAATTAAGAAAAGAATTAGATAAAAAAAATGGAAATAAAAGAGAGTGCTTTCTTTCTAAAAAAAAATTTAATTCAAAATATTTTTAAATCTAAATTTAAAAAAAAAGACATAAAAAGTAAAAATTAATCGAACAGAAGAAAACGATTTTTTCTCCTCAAAGTCGTATATTTTCTAACTGAACACAGATGAAAAGAGACCACCGTGCGAAAATGAGAACATTTGTAACTTTCGAAGAGTTCCACTTTAAAGGCATTTGAAGAAAAAGCGATGGGAAAAAAAGCGCGAAAGAAAACTAATTTAAAAGTTTGCATAAAAAATAAAAGTTCGACTTTCGAAACGCACTTTAAATATATATAGGTGGGAAGCAGGGATTCTTTTTTTTCTCCAATTCTTTATGGCACTGAAAGGATTGTTTTTTCCAGGATTCTTGAATTCGCAAGTGCGTATACACGAGTGGAATTGTACACACATATATATATAGAGGCAGTAGGCATACATATCGCCAAGTATGTCGGCGCGTTAAAGCTTTAAAGGGGTTCTCCGTTTGCTGGCGAGGGCCATCGTTTGAAAGGGAAAGTAGTACGCGAGGGGTTGTACTCGCACGTACGGGTGTATTGATCGAGAAGAGTAACTCGAGTCTAGAAATATATTTTATATTGTATATATATATATATATATATATATATATAATGTAAAAACGTGCAACACAAATGGCGTGACATCATCTTTTTTTTTCTTTCTCTCTTTCTCTGTAGTACCAAGAATACAAACCATTCGAGCCGAACACAAAACCAAAGATGATGGAAAAATATCGACTTTCCCAAGGGGGCAGTGGCCTTTCAACTTATTCGCTCTCCTATGTCCTTTTATGTGAACTTTCATCTTTATAAATTATGAAATATATCACTATAACATACGTGTATATATGCTGGCTTTTATTTTTTTGTGACATTATAAAAGTATTTCCGCGAATTCTATGCACAGACAGAGAGAGAGAGAGAGAGTCGTGTCTGGAAATTTTCTATAAGTTTCGCCAATAGCAGCACTTAGTTAAACAAAACTTAAACAAATTTACAAAACTTAAACTTTTTTTAAGTATTTGACACTTAAAAGTATCAAATAGCGACGAATTGAAATCAAAAATATGTTTAAAATCAAAAATTGATCCAAATTTTTGGTAACAATTTGATCCCAGGGTGTCTACTAACCGGGAATTCCGGGAAAACCGGGAAATAACCGAGAATTTTATTTGACCGGGAAAAACCGGGAATTAGCCGGGAATTTTATACCAAACCGGGAATTTTTTTACCAAAATTAAAAAAGTTTTATTATTTGAATTTGTTTTTAAAAAATCACTTTTTATTTCAATTTTTATAGGTATTTATACTGTTCTCTAAATTTAAGTTAGTTAAAAATAATTAATTTGATAGTAAAAAATCAATTCGACTGAAAATATGTAATTAAATTTGTTAAAGAATTTCATTAGAAACTTTTTAACAAATAGAATTTTCAAAGTATTTGAATTTAATAATTGATTAATAATTGAATATTATAAAGAGTTAAATTCTAATGTATTCATGTTTCTTACTGCGAAGATTAATAATTAAAATTTTTATTAGTTAATTTAAAAAAATATACATACTTAAAATTGTTTAATAAAATTGAACTTTCGCAAATTTTTTTTTTAATTCTGAAAAATAAGATTGTTGTAATTTTTGAATTCTATTGTTTCAAGATAATTAAATTTTTCTAAACAAATAATTGAAATTTTTTTAAATAATTGAAATTTGTTTACATTTTTTAAAAATTATAGAATTCTTTTAAAGAATGTTATTTAAATTTTTCGAAAATAATCAAGGGAAGTTAGTGACCGTAATTATAATTTAATTTTTAAAATTTAAAGTCCCTCTTACAGTTTTAAATCAATTTTTTGCTTCTAAAAATATTATTAAACTTCTCTTAAATTTTTATAATTTAAATTTCTGATTAAATGTTTATTACTTATTAAGTAAATAATTAATTATTAATGATTATTATTTTCAAAAATTTTAATAAAATTCTTCACAAGAATTAAATTATTTTCATAAATAATAGCATTCTTTGGAAGGATTCAATTGTTTTTATAAATAGTGAAATTTTTTTGCAGAAATTCAATTATTATCAATATAATTTTAATAAAATTAAAAAATCAAATTTTCAATTATAATTATAAAGAGACAAGATTATTTTTGAAAAATTAAAAAAATTTAAAGATTTATTTATTTTCGAAATCAAATTTAAATTTAAATTTAAATTTGATGAGAAAAAAAACCGGGAAAAAATTTGGACATAACCGGGAAAATCCGGGAAATAACCGGGAATTTTGTTGAACGAAAATACTAGACACCCTGGATCCACTTTGGTAACAATTTGATACCTTTTAAGAAATAATATTCAAGAATTGAAATTAAAAATATTTTTGAAATCAAAAATTAATCCAAATTTTTGGTAACAATTTGATCCACTTTGGTAACAATTTGACACGTTCAAAAAAACTGTAAGGGAATCACAGTTTTTCTACAGATATCAAATTGAGACAAAAAAAAAGGAATCAAAAGTGTTGCGAAGCAACGGTTTTGATTCTTTTTTTTTTTTTGTCTCAATTTGATATCTGCAGACAAAGTGTATATTTTTATTGCTGAAATATTACTTTGGAACATTTGGAATAAATTGCAAATATATTTTATTTGAACCGCAAGTCTGACTTAAATTGAGCTTTACTACTGTTGAAAAATTCCTAGAATTAAAAAACGTTCTACGATGACTGACATTTATTAAATTCTAAAAAACTGTAAATGACTCTAAAAGATTGGGAAATAATATAAAAAAAACTATAAAATACTATAAAAATCTGTAAAAAATACTCTAAAGGCTAAAAAATAAAAATAAAATACTGTAAAAAAAACTTTAACGGCTGTAAAAAACTATATAATATACGAGATATAGTACTGAAAAAAAATTACTTTCGACAAAAAGAACAAGAGTTAAAAATTAGGTCTGACTAAAATTGATTTTCACTCCTTAGGACAAATTATTGTCTCACTTTCTAAATTTGATTTAGTAAAAATGCCTATTATTTTTTTTTCTTGCGATGAATATTGTTATTTATGAAAATAATTGACTTCCTCCGAATGATTTTATTATTTATGAATATAATTAAATCCCTGACAAGAATTTTAAAATTTATAAAAATAATTGAATTACTGTGATGAATTGAATTCCAAATTTTAAAACATTTGATTTTTTCAAAACAAAAAATGTATGCAAATTCTATTTTAATTTTTAAATAATTGAATTCCTGTGAAATTTTTATTTTCTTTTGGAAAATAATTGAATGTTTGTGTAGAATATTATAAAAATAGTAGAATATTGAAAATCATTGAAGTATAAGAGAATTTTTTTGAAAATAATTGAAATTTTGCCATGAATTTTATTAAAATTTTTGAAAATAATTGAATTTTATTACTTTTGAAAATAATTGAATTCTTATGTTGAATACTCTTATTTTTAAAAATAATGGAATTTTGCAATTGATTTTATTAAAATTCCTGATAATAATTAAATTTTGTCGCAAAATTTGCTATTAATTTATAATTGAAATGTTGACATTTTTTTTTTTGATTTTTTTTTTAAATAATTGAATATCTGTGAAGAATTTTATTAATTTTGAAAATAATTTAATTCTTGTGATAAATATTATTATTTATGAAAATAATTGACTTCCTCCGAATGATTTTATTATTTATAAAAATAATTAAATCCCTGAATTACTATGTAGAATTGAATTAAAAATTTTAAAACATTTGATTTTTTCAAAAAAAAAAATGTATGCAAATTCTATTTTAAATATGTAATTAAATTCATGTGAAATTTTTATTTTTTTTTTTTTTTTTGGAAAATAATTGAACGTTTGTGTAGAATATTATAAAAATTTCTGTTTCAAAATTGAATTTTTTGGAAAATTTTATAAAAATAGTAGAATATTGAAAATCATTGAACTAAGAATAAAATTTTTGAAAATAATTGAAATTTTGCTATGAATTTTATTAAATTTTTTGAAAATAATTGAATTTTTGTAATTAATTTTATTAAAATTCCTGAAAATAATTGAATTTTGTCGAAGAATTTTGCTATTAATTTATAAAAATAATTGAAATGTTGACATTTTTTTTTTGGATTTTTTTAAAAATAATTGAATATCTGTGAAGAATTTGATTAAATTGAAAATAATTGAATTCTTAATAATAATTGAATAATTGAATTGTGATGAATATTGTTATTTATGAAAATAATTGAATTTTACAATGAATTTTATAAAAATTCCAGATTGTAATTGAATTTCGGCGAAGAATTTCGCTATTTATAAAGATTTGCATACAATTTTATTAAAACTTTTTTTAAATTATTGAATTCTTTTTGGGATATTTTATTAAAATAGTGAAATTAGAAAAATTTTTTTGGAAAATAATTGAATTTAGGACAAGAATTTTTTTGACATTTGTGAAAGTAATTGAACATTGAAAATGACGATTTTTTTAAAATTTCTAAATAAAATATTGGCTTAATGACTTCTGATAGATCTTGTGCTTTTCAAAATTTTATCATCTTTCAAAAAAGAAAAGAAAAAAAATTTTAGTTTCCATAAATTTTATGTTTTAAAATATTTTTCATTCACCTAAAAATGTGTGATCTCTTAATTTTGACCGGTACCATAAAATATTATAAAAAATAAAATACTGGAAAAGAAACTCTAAAGGCTGTAAAATACTATAAAATACAGAAAAAAAATTACTTCTGCCAAAAGGAACGAGAATTAAAAATTAGGTTTGACTAAAATTGAATTTTCTCCTTAGGACAAATTATTTTCTTATCCTCTAAATTTGAATTAGTAAAAATGCCTACTATTTTGAATTATTAACTGACTTTTTGCTTTTGAATTAGTAATTATTTTAAATTTTACTAATAAATAGTAATGTCTACTATTTTTTTTAGTAAAATATAGTGAAATTACTAAGAAATCCCAAATTCTACTAATTTATTAGCAAAATTTACTAATTCAAAATGCAAAAATAGTGAAATTACTAATAAATACTAATTTCTATCAATTTATTAGCAAAATTTACTAATTAAAAAGCAAAAAATCAGCCAATAAATGTGACGCGATCTGAAGAAAGGGACCTTAGAAGCAAATCATTTTAAGGTTGGGTTAGAGTTACTTTTTTCTTGTTTGACAGTTTCTTTTTACTTATTTCGAATTAAAATCAGTGTTTATTAAATATTTTAGTTTTAATGAAGACTTAAACTTCAATGATTTATATTGACAGTTGATCCTTTTTTTGTATTTTCATTTAAAAAATTGCAAACATAACCTATAATTTTTTGCTTCTAAGGTCCCTTTCTTCAGATCGCGTCACAAATTTAAATTAATTTAATTGTAATTTAAATTAATAAACATTATTACTAATTGAAATATATATTGTAACAAAAGGAAATATCAAAATAAATCGAAAAAAAAATAAAACAAAAAGAAAACAAAAGTTTTGTTTAAAAATTCGACATTTGACTTCTCTGAAAAAGAAAATAAGAAATTTTTTTATGGGGGGAGGGAATTTTTATATTGAATAAATTGGAAATTTTGTCCCTTTGCCCTCAGGGGATCAATATTTTTGGGTATTGAAATTCATAAGAAATGGGAAAAAATAAAAAAAAAAAGATAAAGAAGTACAGCAGGTGGAAAATGAATGAAAAATATAATGACAGTTTGATAAATTATCCACGATGTAAAATACGTTGAAAATTTGTAAATTTTTCAATTGTAAATACGGGGAAATATTAAATTTTCCTGATTGTAAATAATATGAATGAGGAAATATTAAATTTGAATTTATTGTTAAAAAATTTGTTTCAGAAAAAAAATTTTTTTTTTGTAAAAATAATCAAGTGGGTTTGGTACATCGTACATGACGTGAGTTTCAGGAATTACGAGTCATTTTCTACTCAAAGAGTTCTAAGATTCTAAGTCTCGGGTTGTGAGCTAAAAAAAGGAGAAAAATCTTATTGTCTAGTATGTACAGTTATATACATGCTTATATTGTGTAATAGTGAGAATGGAGAGAGAGAGAGAGAGACACTCGAACTGTCCACGTGCAAAGCTCGACCCCTTCTCAATTACTGATTCTCTGTGCCACAGAGCAAAAGACCTACCTCACTATTATCTTTCTTTCTCCACGTAACCTTTGTACTTTTTTCCCTTCATCTTTTGCCAGGACACTTTTGTACATATGCATTCAATATTATATTTGACAATTATAAATGGGAATCAAAGTTTTTTCTTCCATTCTTCTTCTTCTTCTTCTTCTTCTTCTTCTTCTTCTTCTTCTTCTTCTTAGCACTTTAACAAAATTATAATTATTATTATTATTATATTATTTTTATTTATTATTATTATTATTATTATTATTATTATTATTATTATTATTATTATTATATTATTTTTATTAGTATTATTATATTATTTTTATTTATTATTATTATTATTATTTTACTACTGATTCAAAAATTATAAGAAATAACAATGTCTGACTTAACGTAATTTTTACTACTGATAAAAAAATTTCGTAATAAAATTTCCTATTACTGTTACCTTCAAAATTTCTTAATTATTAAAAAAACATTGTCTGACTTAAATTGAGTTTTACTACTGATTAAAAATTGAATTGATATTGAAGAATTAAAAAGTTTGGCTGAATTAAATTGATTTAAAAAAATTTTTTTTAAATTATAACCAGTGTCTAACAAATAGTTAAGATTTAGCTGTTAATAAAAAATTTCTAAATTAAAAACATTTTCTCACTTGAATTGAATTTTACTTCTGATAAAAAATTACAAGAATTAAAAAGATTGTCTGACTTAAAAATTGGGTTTCACTACTAATGGAAAATTTCTAAATTAAAGACATTGTCTGACGTAATAATTAAATTTTACTCTACTGTGTGATAAAATATTCCTGAGAATTAAAAATACATTGTCTGACTAAAATTATATTTTACTACTTATTTGAAAAACTGGAATTTAAAAATATTGTCTGACTAAAGTTGAATTTTTTTATTTATTCATCACATTCATTATTATTTATTCATTTATTATTATTTTTATTAAAGTAAATGTTAAAATTTAAATTAACTTCAAATTCATTTTATTTATTATTATTTTTATTAAAGTAAATGTTAAAATTTAAATTAATTTCAAATTCATTTTATTTATAAATAAGTGACTATTAAGTCACTTATTTAAAAATAAAATGAATTTGAAGTTAATTTAAATTTTAACATTTACTTGTTCATTTCTTTTATTTCTTATATTTACTTTTTTATAAATTATATTAATTACTTTTTTTAGGTTATTTTAGGTATAATTAGGAACAAAAGGTTTTTTACTGATTCAAAATAAAAATTTTTAAGTCTCTGAAAGTGACTCAAAGTGACTTCTACTACTGAAAACTAAAATGACAAGAATTGAAAATATTTTCATTATCATTATGAATATATGAAAACTAGGAATTAAAATACTACTGGCATATTAAAATAAATTGAATAATTTGAAGAAAAAAAATTAAATGCGAAAAGAAAGAGGAAAAAAAGAGTAAAATTCTTACCCAGACAGTAAAAATAATAAAGTAAATTAATAATACTATACAATATTTAAAAATCAAAGAAATATTGCTACAACTTTATTCACTTTCTGTATATAAATATGTAATACATCAATTCTTGTCATGTGAGATTAATAATCTCCGATATAAATTCATATACGAGCATTGTCTGTTAATACTAATTATATACTCCTCAACTTATTTATCACATTCGTCTCGTTTTTTTTTCCATCACAAATAAAAAAAAAACTATTCATTTCTGTATATACAAGTAAAGAGCAAATAAAGTAAAAAGAATAAATTAGAAGTAAAGTGCAAAAAAAGGAAAAAAGAAAATTATACTAAGCACGTGATTTGATAAAATTGAATGTTATTTTTAATTCACGTACTTACGCAGGCTACATGAGCAATGATTAATATTGCGTTTGCTCTTGTCTCTCACTGCTTGAGACTATGTAATGATTATTCGACTTATGACTTTTCCAATGACGCATTATTATTGGAGACAAGACCTTACATTGATAACCCCAGAATTCACAAATATACACGATTTCCATTTGTGAGAGAAAACATGAGAAAATTTTCTACAATGTTTTCTAAAGACTTATGGAATTTCTTTTAATTCTTACCTATATTTGTTGATAATTTATATTTTCTAAATTGAAATTTTTAACCAAAAGTTGTATAAAAAATGTAGATTAATTTACGATTTAATTAATATTTTTTTTATCAATTCGTTGCAATTTATTACTTTCAAAAGTTAATAGTAAATAAATTTTTAAAAATAAAGTTTTAAATGTAAATTTTTAAATATAAATCGCAATTTAATACTTTTAAAGTTAATAGTAAATAAATTTTTAAAAGTAAAGTTTTGAATGTAAATTTTTAAATATAAATCGCAATTTAATACTTTTAAAGTTAATAGTAAATACTTTTAAAGTTAATAGTAAATAAATTTTTAAAAGTAAAGTTTTGAATGTAAATTTTTAAATATAAATTTTTATATAGAATTTCGTTTTTATTTATTTAATTATTTTTTTTATTTATTCGAATTCACAATTTTTCTATAACTTTGTAAAACATTTTTTGTTCTCAATTTGATATCCTTAGAAAAACTGTGATTAAAAGTTTTGCCTCAATTTTTGAACGAAATATTTTTCTGTTATCCATAATATTTAAAACTTACCAGACTGAGAGTTAAAATAATGTAATTGAATATTTATTTAGTTAAAAAATCATTTTTTAATTATGGAATCAATAATTTGTAAATAAATTCCTAATCAAATTATTTAATATAAAAGAATCGTCGTTCATATGAGCGTTTTAAACATTAGGGACGTAAATTAAATAATATTTTTTTAAACGTAATTTATTAATAATAATATTAACAATTATTGTTATTATTTTATTATTATTATTATTATTATTATTATTATTATTATTATTATTATTTTTATTTTTATTTTTATTTTTATTTTTATTTTTATTTTTATTTTTATTTTTATTTTTATTTTTATTTTTATTTTTATTTTTATTTTTATTTTTATTTTTATTTTTATTTTTATTTTTATTAATATTATTAAATCTGATCTGTGAATAAAAAAAAAAGCAAAACAAAAAGATTAACTTTAAAAAAACCAAATAAAAAAACTGAAATCTCTAAAATTTACTAATTTGAAAGCAAAAAGTCGGTCACTACTTCAAATTCGTTAATATTTTTACTAATATTCAAATTTTGAGAGTAAATAAGAAAATAAAAACATCATAAACTGTACAAAAAAACTGTAAAAAAATTAACTATTGATTTTATTATAAAATTAATTAGTAAACTTAATTGTAAACTTATTTAATTCCTAATTTTAATTGCGAGAACAATACTATTTAATTTCTAAATTTAATTGTAAACTAAATTAATTTACTATTTAAAATTATTTATTGTAAATTAAATTAGTTTACAATTAAATTGTAAATTAATTTACAATTTAATTGTAAACTAATTTAATTTACAATTTAATTGTAAACTAATTTAATTTACAATTTAATTGTAAACTAATTGAATTTACAATTTAGTTAAAAATACGAACGTCGAAATAAAATTCAATTAAGTTTAAAAAAAATGAATCTAAAAATTGTATTATATTGAAAAAGAATCGAGAGAGAAAGAAAGAGAGAGAGAGAACATATCAGAAATTGGGTGACAATTTACCGACAAGTGGAGGAATAAATTTGACCTTGAATAAAGGAAGGGAAAATAATCGAAAATATTTGAAGGGAGAGAGACAAAAAAAAGAATGAGAAGTAGAAGAAGAAGGAGGAAGAAGAAAAAGAAATTGAGAAGGTGAATTTTGTTAGTGTCTCGTTTGAAAGAAACCCTCGGCTGATTTTTATGTCTATTGCCGGCGGCGGGGCCCTCGCAAACGACTAGACGCGACTCAGACATTTTATGAGCGTCGTGCTTCATTACTTTTGAAACGTCCTTTACTTTCTACACCCGAAATATCGACATTCGTTGTCCCCCCTTTTTTTTAACACACATGAGATTTTTTTAAAGGAACTTTGTGCGGCTTTCACTAATCACACAGTGTTGCATTGTTTAAGACTTTTTTTTTTTAAAGTACTTGTAAATTGTAAAAAATTGTTCATATTTTACTGCCTTTTTTTTAATGTCCCAATTTTAGTCCTTGGAGAAAATGTAATAATAAATAATATATAAAAAAAAATATTGGTATTTAAATACTAGTTTTAAAAAATTACTACAAATTTTAGTACTGGCAAATATTACTATAATTTATAATTAAAACGATTGTCTGACTATTGTTGACTTATACTACTGATAAAAAATTCTCTGATTTATATTTTCTTTTACTGAACTTATGGAAACATTTTTAAAAATTTAAACTGGCTAAAAGAGCTTTTTTCTACTCATAATATTATTTTTCTAAATAAAAAATATTATTTAGATAGAATTGACATTTATTTATTTTGATTATAGTAATATTGTCTGACTGAAACTTCCTTTTACTACTTATAGAAAAAATTTATCAATGAAATAAAATAGTAAAATTATTACTAAAAATACTGTCTGACTTAAGTCGAGTTCTTCTACTGATTAGAAACTAAATTCACAAAATTGTCTGACTAAAAATGACTTGTACCACTTTTACAAAAATTATTATCAAACTCATTACGTGAATTAAAAATATAAAAACTACTAATAAAAATGTTATAAATTTTTAAAAAGGACCGTCTGACTTAAATTGAATTGTTCTACTGGTTTAGAAATCATTGTTGGAAAATTGTCTGACTAAAATTGACTTTACTACTGACAAAAAATTACAATAATTATTTAATTAAAAACAGTGACTATAGTGTTCAATTTTAGTTTTTAATAAAATTGTCTGACTAAAACTTTCTTTTTCTACTGATGGAAAAATTAAATTTTAAAAAATTTACTGACTAAATCTATAGGTATCTTTTTACTATCCTTATTCAGAAATTGCGAATTCAGGGTAATTAAGTAAAAATATTTTTCTTCTAAAGGCAATAAAAATAAAAAAAATAAGAATGGGCGTCACTTTTACCAAACCATCAGTTCCAAAGTTTTGTTTTTCCAAAAATTTACATTTCCAAACTAATTTTACCAAAAATATTGTTACAAAAAAAAATTTTACCAAAAATATTTGAATCTTTTTTAAAATTCAATTATTTTTTTTTAAAATTCATGATTATAATGCTTTTAATATTCAATTAATTAAATTTAATAATATGTGAAATATTTACTGAAATTCATTTTCAAATATAAAAATAAATAACTTATTCAGTAAATGAATATCGTAAAATTGAATTCTCTTAAAGTATTTTATTAATAATTTTTTAAATAACTCAATTTTTCGACAAATTTTAATAAAATGTTCAAGAATAATTACATTTTTTTTGAGGAATTCGATTAAAATTGTATTAAAAATCATTGAATTTCTATGATGAGATTTTATTATTCATAAAAATAATTGAACGTTTACTTAGAATTTTATCAACATTTTTTTTTCAATAATTGAATTCTTTTGAAAAATTTTATTAAAAATAGTAGATATTGAAAATCATTTAATTCAGAAAAATTTTTGAAAATAATTGAATTTTGGAAGATAATTTTATTATTTTTTAAGATAATTGAAATTTTGCCAAGAATTTTATTACAATTTTTAAACATAATTGAATTACTGCAAAGAATGTTATTAATTATTAAAATAATTGAAATCTGAGTGAGAATTTCAAGAAACCTTTATTAAAAATAAATGCATTCTTATAAGGGAATATTACAAAAATAAGTAATTAATTAAATTAAACTAAATAACGAAAGTTTGGTTAATTTCGAAAAAAGTATAAAATTCGACGAAAAAACTGGAGAAAAAAAAGAGAAAAATTAAAAATAGAAATATTTATATTTCGAATTTATTATTATTTAATTGAATTATTTATTGAAGTTGGAAATAAATTTGTTGGAATTGGAATTGAATTGGATTTTGTTTGTTGCTTTAGATGCTGTCGGTGAGTCCAGGAATGGAGGTTGGCAGCGGAGGACACGGCGGTCTTGGTGGTGGTCTCGAGGGTGGTCCGGCGGGCGGTGGCGGAGGAGGCGGCGACGGAATGCAGGAAGCAATGGTCGCCGCCGCAAGGGATCGTGTTGTAAGAGCCGGAAGTGTTCGACAAGATTTGGCTTTGGATCTTCCGCCTCGGCTTCAACTTCCGGATGGCGAGGAACGTCCCTACGGAGCCCACACGGCTCTTCATCTTCGCGATCCCGAACAGGTAAATAATGATTTTTTTTAATTTAACAACAATTTTTTAATTTTAAACTCTTGCATATTTTTTTTCAATAATATAAAAATTAGATTCGGAAATAAATGAAATTTGTTTTAATTTTAAATTCTTGTTTATTTATTTTTTCTTTTTTTTATAACATTAAGAAAAACAAGGTTTGAAAAAATAAGAAATTAATTTAAATTTTCAACGCTTGTTTCCTTTTTATTTTTTTCCAAATGATAAGAAAAAAGATAATAAAGAAATATCTAGTCAAGAAAAATGGGTAAAATAAGAAGAAAGCTAAATTTAAAAATGAAAATAGAAGAGTAAAAAGAAGAAATTGTTAATTTATAGAGAAAATGTATTTTTTTATAAAATTATGAGGATGAACAAAAATATTGAAGAAAAAATATCAATTTGAAAATATCAAATTAAAAACTTGTTAATTTCAAGAGAAATTATTTGCAAAAAATTGTGATGAGAAATGAAAATATTATTAAATTGAAAATATCAAATTAAAAAGTTGTTAGTAATATTTAGAGGAAATTTTTTTGTAAAAAATTATGGGAAAAAATTTTTTCTTTCTAAAAAAATACAAAACAAAATAAAAATTTGTAATGAACGATTTCTCTGCAAATAAAATAAAAATTTCTCTAGAAATTAACAATTTCTCTACAAATTAAAATTTTTTTTAATTTTTATAAAAAAAAAAATACAAAAAAGACTAAAGAAATAAAAAGAAGAAGAAAATATCAAATTAAAAATAAAATTGTTAATTTCGAGAGGAATTTTTCGTAAAAAATTATGAGAAAGAAAAATTATCAAATTGAAAATATCAAATGAAAAAATAAAATTGTTAATTTCTAGAGGAAATTTTTTTCTATAAAATTATGAGGAAGAAAAAAAATATTGAAAAAAAATATCAAATTCACCCCTTACGAATCTTTGACAGGAGCCTAGCTTTACAAAGGGGGTTAGAGGTAGAGTTTCGGTAACCTAATGCCAGAACAGATGGGGTGGCATTGGATATTCTAAGATCTTTTCCTCGAAGACCTTTTTTTTGCGCAAGAAAGGGGAAAATCCTTCGTTTCCTATTTTCTTCCTTGATCACTGTGATGAGAATAAAAAAATACAAAACGAAAGTCTCTTCTATTTTTTTTTCTCCAAAAGAAAATCTAAAAAAGCGTTTCGATATTTTTTTCTATTTTTTGTATTTTTTTATTCCTTTTGTCTTTTTTTGTATTATTTGTTTCCATTTATTTCTTTTATCTTTTTATATTTTTTTAATTTGTTTGTATTTTTGTATTTTTGTACTTCTTTTGGTTTTTTTTCCTTTATTGTATTTGTTTAGTCTTTTTTTTGTAGTTTTTTTTGTATTTTCATTGTAAAAATTTTAAAAATTCGTAATTTGTAGAGAAATTGTTAATTTCTAGAGAAATTTTTATTTTATTTGTAGGGAAATCGTTGATTACAAATTTGTATTTTCTTTTGTATTTTTGTATTTTTTTTTTTTGTTATTTTTATAAATTTTTTTATAAATATTAAGAAAATTGTTCAATTCTAGAGAAACCGAAAATTTCTTGAGAAATCTTTATTTTATTTGTAGAGAAATCATAAGTTACAAATTTGTATTTTCTTTTCTATTAATTTGAATTTTTTATTTCTTTTCTCTTTTTTCTATGCTTTTATTTTCTTTTCTTTTGTTAAAAATTAAAAAAAATTGTTAATTGTGAAAAAATCGTTAATTTATACAGCAATTTTTATTTTATTTTTTAGAGAAATCGTTGATTACTAAATTTGTATTTTGTTTTGTCATTAGAGTTTTTTTTTTCATGTAAAAAATAAAAAAATTGTTGATTTTAGAAGAAATTTTTATTTTATTTGTAAAGAAGTTTATTACAAATTACAAATTTTTTATTTCTTTTCTCTTTTTTATATGCTTTTGTTTTCTTTTTTGTAAAAACCAAAAAAATAATTTTAATTGTAGAGAAATCGTTGATTACAAATTTGCATTTTTTTTCATTTGTTTCTTTTTTGTTTTTTTTTCTTGTAAAAAATAAAAAAATTCTTAATTTGTAAAGGAAATTTTTATTTTACTTGTAAAGAAATAGTTTATTACAAATTTGTAGTATTTTGTTTTGTATTATTTTCAGTATTTTTGTTTTCATATATTTTTCTAAAAATTAAAAAAATTGTTAATTTGTAGAAAAATTGTTAATTTCTGAAGAATTTTTTCTTTTTTTAATGAAATTGATGATTACAAATTTGTATTTTGTTATGTATTTTATTTTTATTTCTTTGTCATTTTTATAATTTTTTTTTGTATATAGTAAAAAAAATTGTTAATTTCTAGAAAAATATTTTATTTGTAGAGAAATCAGAAATTTGTATTTTCTTTTATATTTTTATTTCTTTTGTCTTTTGTGTATTTTTTGAATTTTTCTTGTAAAAAATAAATAAATTGTAAATTTGTGAAGAAATTTTTATTTTATTTGTATTTTTTTTCTTTTTTGTATTTTTCGTATGTTTTTATTTTTTTTGGGTTAAAAATGTTTAAAAAAATCGTTAATTTATAGAGAATTCATCAATTTCTAGAGGAATTTTTATTTTATTTGCAGAGAAATTCTTCATCACAAATTTGTATTTCGTTTTCTATTTATTTTTGTTATTTTTGTATTTTTGTATTTTTTTTTGTAAATATGAAAAAAAATTGTTAATTTCGAGAGAAATCGTAAATTTCTAAATAAATTTTTATTTTATTTGTAGGGAAATCACAAATTACAAATTTGTATTTTTTTTTGCATTTTTCTTGTAAAAAATTGTAAATTTATAGGGAAATTTTTATTTTATTTGTAAAGAAATGATTCATTACAAATTTCTATTTGATTTTGTATTAATTGGAATAGTTTTTATTTCTTTTATCTTTTTTGTATGTTTTTATTGTTTTGGTAAAAATGTAAAAAATCGTTTATTTATAGAGAATTCGTTAATTTCTAGCGAAAATTTTATTTTATTTTCAGAGAAATCCTTTGTATTTCGTTTTGTATTTTTTTTTTTTATTTATTTATATTTTTTGTATTTTTATTTGTATTTTTTTAATTTTTTGTTTGAATTTTTTGTATTTTTCATTTACATTTTTATTTATTTATTTATTTATTTATTTCAATCAATGACCCTATTTATTTTTTATTTCTATTTGAATTTGTATTTAAATTTACATTTGAATTTGAGTGTGATTTTTAATTTGCATTTTTCACTAATTCCTTCTTTTTTTTCGCAGGAAAGCGAGATCTATCAGAAGTGTGTGAGACCGCCACCGAATCGAACGGTGTTTGACAGTGAGAGTCCGCCGCCCTACAGGAGTCAATCAGCATTATTGGACGCTCCAGATCGGATAGTGCGTTGTCACAGTGCTGGCAGTTCATTATTGAGGGTATTCAGAAAATTTCCAAATCATGGAAATTCAACGCCAGCTGTTGTCGTTCCAGCGCAAAGGAGGCCAACATTATCGAATTATTCCGAATCAAGTAGCAATCTGAGTAATCTATCGAGTTTAACGGTGGTGCCTTGCGAGGCCGACGAGACCCAACAACAACATCACCAGCAACACGTCTGATCCATGGCGTTCATTTGATTCCCAAGAATCATGAAAAACTTCCTCGAGATGATGACCGTTTGTCTAAACTCGGGGAGCATTCGGACGTCGATTAGCCAAAGGCGACGACAACGAAGAAAATCATCAATAAATAACACAAATACTAATACTAACAAAAATAGTCAGCAACACGAGATTCTTGTCCTCGTTGTTGTTGTTGTTGCTGCTGTTGTCGTCGCCTATTGCGTCGTCGTTGTCGTTGTGCCTTCGCGTGTTCACGAGGTGCGGACGATTCCTCAAGACTGACTCGCAAGAGAAAAACAAAAAAAAAATAATAAATAAACACTTCTCGCACGGTGGCTCGCGTCATTTGTCCGTGAAAAGATTTTGACGATAAAGAGAAAACCGAAAGGAAAAGAGAGAGAAAGAGAGAGAGAGAGAAGGAGAAAAGTATGACTAACGATGGAACAACTTCTCAGGATAAATTTTACTTAGCAAAAAAAAAAATATTCAATCCTGAGAAAAGTTCCATCAAGCAATCCTAAAGGCCAGTTTCTAGCCAGATCTCAGATAAGTCCAAAGTCATAGTAAAGAAAATTTAATCAGTTTTGTGATGATCAAAAGAAAAGAAAATCGAGGGCAGATGTGGGAGTCTCTGGGTGAGAGTTTTCGGTGGCTAAAGGGAAAACAAACAATTCGAAATAGAAAAAAGAAAACCACCCCCTCGGCGAACGGACGATTCTCGAGTATCGTAGAAGTTTGTCCTTTTGCGAAAAAGACTTAGTAAATTATTTATTTGGCAATTGCAAAATTGCGACTATATTATATATAAATATATATAGATATAAACGTATATAAATATATACATTTATATATATGAAAGAAAGAAGAAAAAAAAACGGCGAGCGAATTATGTTCGGTTGCGGGTAAGAATCAGTTTTGTGTATGTAAGAAAAAAAATAGAATGAAAGAGATTTAAAAAAAAGAAAGACAAGCAAAATTAAATAACGAAAGGTGATAAAAAAATAGATGATGAGATAGAAAAATTGAAGGTTGATAGGAAAAAAAAATGAATGTTGCTAGTAAAATGAAACCTTTTTTTTCGTGGGGGAATGAATGTTGTCACAATGAGCAAAAAAAACAGTAGTGCCAAGAGCGAAAATTGTAAATATTAGGCTAGGTAGTTCAATATCAATATTAATTATAAACTAAAAATGATATGCTACATACCGATTTTAAACTAAAAAAAAAGGAAAAGGAAAAAAAGAAGAAACATCCGCAATACGATACACGAGTCCTCGGGTCGCTCGGAATTCTCCGGAATGCGCGAGCTTGAAAAAATAAAATAAAGTCTCTTTTAAAATATCATCAGGAGAATATTTATTTTGTCTCAAAAATTACAGTATTCTTTCTTTAAAAAAGAAAAAAATGTATAAAATTATAATCAGTATTTTTTTTAGTTTTTTTTACTTCAAGAATTTTTCTTTTTTTTTACTTCTTCTGAATTTATTTCAAGAGAGACTTTGGAAATAAGTTTTCTCGGGGTCTTATCAAACGTTTCGGTCTTGGCTCGACATTCACGTTTTAGTGTTTGATTCGACTGCGATAAACAATCACCGAGACCGATTTTGTTTTTCGATAATGCGCTAAATATTCTTTCAAAGATTTTTTTTTTCGTTAATGCTTTATTGTGTTCACTCCGAGAAATCGTGATTTTGTGGTCATTAATGAAAGCTCGCTCATTCCCCTGTGCTTTTGAATAAAAACGTAATTTTTTTAATTTGAAATTAAAAAAAAGAAAATACAGAGAAGGAAAATTTTTTATTTTAAAAATGAAAATTCAGAGAGAACTGAAAAATTGGTTTTAAAGTCTATCTACAACGAATTTTCTGATTATTTTATTTTCTAAAATGTTTTTCTATTTTCTAAAAAAATTTTCTAACAAAATGTTTTTATCGAATGACGGTGAATTTTCGAAAGATTTGCTTCTAATGAAAATCATTTTCTAAAAAATTTTTTCTAACAAAATATTTTGAAATTTCAAAATTTTTACTTCTAGTGAACATTATTTCCTAAAAAAATTTTCTGAACAATGTTCAATTTCTTTAAAATTGTAATTCAAATGATTTAATTTGAAATCGTAAAAATCGATTTTCTTTCAAACATTTATTAATTTCGAGTTTATAAATTCGCAGTAAAAAAACATGTTTATCGCAACATTTTTTATTGACTCAATTTAAAACTAATTATACTTCAAGAATGTTTAGAATTTCACAATTTTCAAGAAAATAGTTTTTGGAGAAATGAAAATTTGTTCAGAAATTGTAAAATAAAGTTCAAAAATCAAAACTTGCTAGAAAAGATTTTTTCACACCGAAAAAAAATAACAATTTGAAAAAATACTGTTTTCTACAAAATTTATTCGAAATTATTTGAAAATAAATTTATCCTAAATAAATTTAATAAAATGATTGAAAAGAAAAATTTTTCTCTAAAATTAAATTTATCCTCAATAAATTAAATAAAATGACTTAAAAGGAAAATTTATCTTTAAAAAATTTAATAAAAACGATTTAAAATTCAATAAAATGGAAAAAAAATTTTAAATTCAATAAAAAATATTATTTACTATAAATTCGAGTTCTTTCATGAATTTTCAAAAAAAAAATTTTTGCACGAGGCAGCACAAAAAAAACTAAAAATTCCACCGAGCAAAATTCTGATGACAAAAAATTAAATTTCATTCTATAATTATAAAAATCAAGCTGCGCAGTTCGAGCGACACGAGAAGCAAAAAAAAATGCAAACGAAAATGAAAATAAAAAAAAATTAATAATAATAAGAAAAAGAAATGCAAAATAAAACGCTAAGCGCATAGAAACAAAGCGATTTTCCATCTTCGAAATGTGTTCAAGGCGCATGCAATATTAGGTGATGAAGATTAATTATTATATTTAAAAAAAAAAAGATATGACAAGGAGAAAAAAGTGATTTTTTATTAATTAGTGAAAAAAATGGAGGAAGACTAAAAAAAGAGAGGGAGAGAGAGAGAGAGAAAAAAAGAGAGTTTGTGTGCGTGAGAGTGAGAGAAAGAGAGAAAAAGTAAGAAAGAAAGAAAGAAAGAAAGAGAAGAGATGTTTTAATCCAATGGGTCCTGTGCAAGCCTCGGTTGAATTTAAATGTTATCTATCTTTATTGTTAGATTGAATTTAAATTAAATCAATGGAATATATACGTAAGAAATAAGTTCTTTGTAGGCGAGATTCGTAGTGGACTTGAATTATTATTATTATTATCATTATTATTATTATTATCATTATTATTATTATTATTATTATCATTATTATTATTATTATGATTAGGATTATAATTATTATTATAATTATAATTATTCTTTTAATTATGATTAGAATTATAATTATCATTTTAATTATGATTAGGATTATAATTATTCTTTTAATTATGATTAGAATTATAATTATAATTTTAATTATGATTAGTATTATAATTATTCTTTTAATTATGATTAAAATTATAATTATCATTTTAATAATGATTAGGATTATAATTATTATTTTAATTATGAATAGGATTATAATTATAATTTTCAACATGATTATAATTATAAATATAATTACGATTATGACTGTAATTATAAATATAATTATAATTATGATTGTGAATATAATTCTAATTATGATTATTATGATAATTATTATTATTATTATTATTATTATTATTATTATGATTATTATTATTATTATGATTATTATTATTATTATATTATTATTATTATATTATTATTATTATAATTATTATTATATTATTATTATATTATTATTATTATATTATTATTATTATTAATATTATGATTATTAATATTATTATTATTATTATTGAATGAATATCGCGACTTTCAACTAATTTGTTGATATTCGAGAACAAGATTTTTTTTTTTGGGAACATTCGAGGACGAGTGGATTAAATTTTTTTTTCTTTTCAAAAAAAAAGAAATATATCTAATAGAAAAATAAAAAATGTCCTCGGTCGTTGCGCCCGGGTCTTCCTTTTAAATAAAAGAAAAAAAAATCTAACGCTTTGCTTGCGGAAGGCCGGATTAGCGAGGCAAATAATCTCAAATCTCATGATCTCGATATTAAAAAAAAAAAAGCGATCGATTATTTAGCTGTTGAACTTCCTATTCTTCCGTCTTTCTCTTTTTTTTTTAGATAAATATCTTTTTGTTTTAATTTTTTTATTTAAATTTTAAATTAAGGAAAATTATTGAAAAAATGAAAAAGTTAGAAAAATGATCAAATTTGGAAAAAAAGTATCTTTTTTTCTTAAGAGATAAAAAAAATGGCATGTGGATCGTGTTGCAAGAAAAAAAAATGTGCCAGATAAATTGTTGATTCTCACTTTTTTAATTTTTAGATTATAGGGAGATTGTAGTCACTATTTTCCATAAGAGTGTTTTTTATTCGAGAGAGAGACATAAATTTGTTAGTTTATAAATTATAAGGTTGAATGTAAAGATATTAGGTGATGAAGTTGTAATAAGAGGAAAAAGAAGACGAAGAAGAAGATGATGATAATGATGATGAAAATTGGTCTAGTCTAAAAAAGCAAATAGCAAAATGAGATTTTTATTATATGAATAGGCGATTAAACCAAAGGTCGATATTCAAATTATAGATTATTTAGATCCGATGGAAATTAGAGGAAATGGGGGAAATATATTTTTTTTTTTTTTGGAAGAATGGGAGTTTCGACGAATTGTCCGGTCTGCCTCGGCGAAGCCTTAAATTTCGGCCAAGCACGACTGGTTGATGAAAAAAAAGAAATTTTTTTTTCAAAAAAAAAAAAAAAAGCTATTGCAATCGATTGCTGATCTTTATTCTTTTTTTTTCTCTTGCGTTTTAGGACGTATTTGTAATTATATTAGTGACAACGACTCGGCGATAAATTTTTGCGCCAGTCAATTGTGATTTCACAACGTGTTCCAAAATTTCGATGTCAAATGCGTCTCTTCGCTGGTGAAGGCGCGTCGAAACTTTTTACGATGTAATTATATCCTACTGTTGATAAGAAATCGGTGTGTCTAGTCCCTCGTGGTTTTTTTTTAATTAATCGACAACTCGTGTCACTCTTGTGAAAAAAAAAATTCGTCATTTCTCTTTTTTTCTATTTTTACTTTCAAAAAAAAAAAACAAAAAACAGAGTGACTCTTGGTATCGTTTTCCAAAAACCACGAAGCGTCCATTTTTGTTACTAGTAACCAAAAGAAAAAAAAAATATGAAAAAAAAATGGTGAGAAAGCAATGCACAGACCCGCAGACTGATGGATGTACCGTAAAATTGAGAATCAAAATTCTTATAGGTATTTAAAAAAAAGACTCTTCCTCGATATGCGCAAATGGCTGATCGAAGAAGGGAATTTAGGGGGGAAAATAATAATGTATGAAATGCGAGGACCTTTAAAACATAAAATACAAGATGAAATCATCTCTTTATCGTCTTTTTTTTGTATATATAATTTAATGAAAAAAAAAATGATTTTTCTGTTTCGAAAAAACAAATGTAACGATTTTTTAGAAATTAATTTCAAAAACAACTTAATAATTATGTATAATTAAATTTTTTTTTCAGTTGACTATAAAATTTTTGAAATTAAATTCTAAACTATCGACGAGGAGAAAAAAAAATGAAAAGAAATAAGAAAAAATCAAATGATTTTTGATTATAATTTTATTGTGAATATAGATATTTCTTTTTCTTTTATATAATAAATAGAGTGATTTCATCTTGTATAGAAGTGAAAAACAGAGCGTGTCATGTCGTTCGAGTCGACTGATCATCATTATATTGTAATATCATCATCATCGAACTTACAAATGTTTTTTTCACTATCGTTGTGCGTACAAACGAAAGAAAGTAAATTTTGAAGAAACTTTTTTCCAAATAATCGATCGATGTTTAGAGACAGTGTCGTTTAAAAAAAAAAAAAGAATTAAAAAACCGTAGGTCGCTTCTACTAAAAGTTTCATCAGGACAGAAAAAATAAATAATTAAAAAATTCGAACGAGCGCCAAAACATTGCATTTGGAAAGATGAAAATTCTTTTTCTTTTCGAAGTGTGCAATATTTACGAACTGGAAATTTTTTTTTTGTCACAAATTTCAAGTTCAAATCGATTTTTTTGCTTTTTGAAGAAAATAAATATGTATATTTAAAAAAAAATGATTTTATTGTATAAGAATCGATTTGATTTTTTGGAGAAAGAAAAATGATCCAATTATTGAACTTGATATTTAATGATTTATTATGTTCAAATTTCTGGTTCGATTTCCAAATGCATTGAGGCGCATAACGAGAATAATTAAAAAAAAAAAAAACTTTTTTACACAGTAGACTTGTACCATTTTACCACATATAGAAAAATGTTCGTTGTTCACTGCTCTGGCTTGCTAGGAAAATAAAATCTTGGGCTCGGAGGCTGTTCGAACATTTATTATAATTAAGAAGGTGTTCTGTACCTTTTTATACAAAAAAAAGTATATTCGATAATGTACACTACTAATTGTTCCGAACAGTTTTCCTTCGTGCCCCGATGAATCGGCAACATTTCGACATTGCAAGATTATTGGTGTACTTATCACGCAGTTTTCTACAAAATAAAGAAAACGATATTGAAAAAAAACTCCTTCTTCTTAATTATTTCCTCACCTCTCCTCTTAGTGTTAATTTTTCTATTCTTATTATTTGTTCGCAAAAAAAGAAAAATTTAATTGGCAAATTAAAATTGCTCTAAGTTCTTATTTCGATTTTTTTATTTACAATTTTTCAAAATGTAATTTTTTCTTCGAGGTTTCGTAAAATAATTTTTTTTTTATTGTAAAATAATTTTTTTTGCTTCTTTTGTAAATTAATTGTTATTTCTCTTTTGGTTTAATGTCTCTTCTCTTGTTTATAAAAAAAAATTTATTTCCTTTTTTGTAAAATAATATTTTTTCTTTTGTTCTGTAAAATAAATTTTCTTTCTTTTTTTGTAATACAATTTTTTTTAACTTTTTCCTTTAAAATAATTTTTATTTCTTGTTTCGAAAAATAGTAATCTTTTTGCCTTTTTCCTGCAAAATAATTTTTATTTCTTTTTCTGTAAAAATTTTTTGTGGTTTTTTCTTTGAAATAATTTTTTTTCTCTTTTTTGGTAAAATAATTATTTTTGACATTTTCCTTTAAAATAATTTTTATTTCTTGTTCTGTAAAATAATCTTTTTGCCTTTTTCCTGTAAAATAATTTTTATTTCTTTTTTTGTAAAATATTTTGTTGACTTTTTTCTTTAAAATAATTTTTTTGACATTTTTATTTCTTGTTTTGTAAAATAATCTTTTTGCCTTTTTCCTGTAAAATAATTTTTATTTCTTTTTTTGTAAAATATTTTGTTGACTTTTTTTTTTAAATAATTTTTTTGCCATTTTTCTTTAAAATAATTTTTATATTTTGTTTTTTAAAATAATCTTTTTGCCTTTTTCCTGTAAAATAATTTTTATTTCTTTTTTTGTAAAATATTTTTTATCTCTTTTTTTAAAAAAAATTAATTTTTTGCTTTTTTTCTAAAATAATTTTCTATTTCTAAAATAATTTTCATTTTCTAAAGTATTTTTCTTTTTATAAAATAATTTATTTCCCCCTTTTTTTCTCGAAAATCAGATTGAAGATTTGCAAAATGATTTTTTTGCCTTTTTTCCTGAAAAATAATTTTTTTTTCACTTTTTCTGTAAAATAGTTTTTATTTCTTTTATTGTAAAATAATTTTTTGTGCCTTTTTCCTGGAAAATAATTTTTTATTTCTTTTTTTGTCTTTTTCCTGGAAAATAATTTTTTATTTCTTTTTTTGTAAAATAATTGTTTGTCTTTTTTGTGTAAAATAATTTTTTTATTTCTTTTTTTGTAAAATATTTTTTATCTTTTTTTTAAAAAAATAATTTTTATCTCGTTTTTTAAAAAACGTTTACTACTTCAATAAATAAATAAAACAAAAATTTTTTCTTTTTTTCTAAAATAATTTTTTATTTCTAAAATAATTTTTTTTTTCTAAAATAATTTATTTTCCCCTTTTTTTTCTCGTAAATCAATTGAAGATCGATTTTCAAAATGTCTGAATTTTGTTTATCTATTATGTTGATTGAAAATAAATGTCATTTATGTACGAGTGGATTTAATACTGTATTTTTGGATCAGTGGTTAAAAACTGAATTGTGAAACGAATAAAGGTGGCTCGAGTGATTAAAAACTCGAGTCTCCTTTTCAAAAAACAAAAATAAAAATTAACGAACAAAAAGAAATAAATTTTTATTATGAATGGTGTAAATAGAATTAAATCGAGAAAATATTCACGAAGCCGAATGTCACGGGATATTATTTTTCCCATAAAATTAAAGCAATACAAGAAAAAACAATCTAATAAGACGAAAAAATGCATTTGCCTTCCATCAAATTATGTACACGTTGAATTTCCTCCTGTTTGGTCCGAACTAAGGTTTGAATTTTTATTTTCCATTAATTTCGGATTAAAAATTTTTTTTTCACCTTATTTTAAATATTTTATTCAATTTCTAATATAATTTTTTACTGTATTAGAAATTTTGTTACAAAAAGTTTACATTTTGTCTTCAAATTTCCAATATGTTTTGTCACCATTTAATTTTTTTGTCATTTTTAATTTTGTTAATTTATTCTATTTATTTATTTATTTATTTATTATAATTAAACAAAATTCTTTCTTTTTTTCAGAGAATTTTTCTTGACTTTTTTTCTAATTATTATTATTTTTTTCTGTTTTTTTAGGGCGAATAGACAACTTTGCGATGGAGTGATACAATGCGGTGGGAATAAATTTTTTCACGTCCACCGGGCAATTTTATCGGCAGTGAGTCCATATTTCAAGGCATTATTTACAAATAGTTTGAAAAATGGAAAAGCCGATATTAATGAGGTGAAAATTGACATTATTCCGGCATTTATTTTCGAATTGATTCTCGATTTCGTCTACACTGGTAGCTGTAAAATTACATCGAACAATGTCGAACAACTTTTATCATTCGCCGATCAATTCGAAGTACTTGGCATCGTTCAATTATGCTGTCAATTTTTATTCGATCAACTGACACCTGAAAATTGTCTAGGTAACTTAATTTATTTATTTACAAAAAATTTTCACGTATTTTTTTTTTTTTTATTTCTTAAATTTCATTTATTTTTATTATTTTATTGAGTAAATAAATAAATTAATAAATTTTAATTTTATTCTGAATTTATTTACTAATTAATAATTATTAAATTACTTATTGAAAAAATTTATTCCCAAATTTAAAATTCATCAAAAAAACGGAGTAATTGTAAAATTTTAAATTCGACTTAATTATTAATTGTAAATAATTAATTTATTAATTTATTAATTTATAATAATTGAAATTTTAATTAAAAGATAATTAACGAGAAAAATTGATTTGCACAGGAATTTTTAAATTTGCCCGTCACTATTTTTGTCGTAACTTGGAGGAGAAGGGACGTAAATTTATACGCTGTAATTTCAAGCAAATCGTGAAGGAAAGTCAAGAATTGAAAGACATTGCAGTCGATGAATTGGAATTAATTCTCCAGGACGATGAATTAAATGTACGTTACGAGGAATTAATATTCGAGGCAATAAAATTGTGGATCGAGACAAAAATTGATGAGAGAAAAAAATACGTACCACGTCTACTCAATTGTGTTCGTTTTGGTTTTATGAATTCAAAATTCTTCAATGACGAAGTACTTTGTTGGAAAATTTTTCACAATGACAAGGTTTCTTTTACCTTTTATTATTTATCGGAAAAATTAAATTGTCAAAGGAAAAAATTATATTTATTAAAAATTAAATAAAAATTAAATTTTATTTTTAATTTGTTAAAATTATATTTATTCATTAGATTTTTGTAAGTTAAAAAAATTTTTTTTTCTGTTCAAGGAATACAAACGTATTTTACATCCAATGAGCACCTATCTCACTGGACAAAATTCGAGGATAAATGGAGAATCAAATTTGAAAAATCCATTCCTAAGACCTAGAATACCTCATGAAATTTTATTCGCCATCGGAGGATGGAGTGCTGGTTCTCCAACGAGTTTTATCGAAACTTATGATACGAGGAAATTATTTTTTTTTTTTTTCAATTTTTGATGAATGGGAATATTTTTTAATATTTCGATTTTTATTAAAGAAAATTTTTTCAGTTTAGATATTTGGAAATTAATTTTTTTTTCTCTTTGTAGAGCCGACAAATGGTTCCTGTCGGTGAACACAGACGTAATACCAAAAGCTTATCATGGAATTTGCACGCTTAATAATTTAATTTACGTTATTGGTGGATTCGATGGTAACAATCATTTTAACACTGTTCGTTGTTTTAATCCAGTGACGAAAAAATGGAAGGAGAGAGCCTGTATGTATCATGCGAGATGTTACGTCAGTGTTTGTACACATGGTAAAAGAAAATTGTAAATTTTTATTTTGTTTAATATTTAATTATTTAACTAGCAAATGTTACGCGTGCAAAACGTGATATTCAATGTATTATTATTATTATTATGAAAATTATAAAATTTTTTATTTTCAAATATAAATTTTTGAATAATTTCATAATCGAAATTCAAAAAATCCACTTATTAAGAAAATAATTAATTATTATTGTTTATATTTTCAAACAAAATTTCAATCAGATTTCACGAAAGAAATCAATTATTTCTTTTATATAGTAAAGTCTTTGCAAAAATTTAATTATTTTCAATAAAATTTCACAAAAAAATTAAATTATTTTTAATAAGTCATAAAATTCTTCTGAGAAATTCAATTTTAAGAAACTTCAATAATCAAATATTCAATTATAATTATTAACAGACACGATTTAATTATTTTCATCTTTTTCAATTAAAATTGTTTAAAAAAACTACAATATTTTCCAAAAAGATAAAGAAATTCTTCAAAAGAATTAAATTATTAACGAAAACTTCACAAAAAAATTGTTTAAAAGAATTTAATTTTCTATTAATAACTTTTTTTAAATTTAATAATAAAATTAATTACAAATATTATGATAAAAATGATTATTTTCAAAAAATTAAAGAATTTTTCGAAAGAATTCAATTATGTTCAAAAATTTTAATTAAAATTATTTTAAAAAATTGATAGCAATTTTTTCAAAACAATTCAATTATTTCCAATAAAATTTTTATAAGATTTGTGGGGAAAATTCAATTATTTTCAAAAATTTTCATAAAATTCATCAAAAGAATTCAATTATTTTCATAAATAATAAAATTCTTCTCTTAAATTCAAATATTTATGAAAATAATTGAATTCTTAAGAAGAATTTTATTATTCAATTTATTATTCAAAAAAGAATTTTATTATTTATAAAAATAATTTAATTATAAAGAATTTTATCAAAATTTTTGAAGATAATTAAATTATTATAAAAAAATTTACCAAAATTTTTGAAAATAATTGAATTAGGTATTATAAAAAACTTTATCAAATTTTTTTTGAAATAATTGAATTCGTGAGAAGAATTTTTCTACTTAAGAAAATAATTGAATTCTTTTGAAGAACAAAATTTTCATTATTTAAAAAACAAAATTTTCATTTTTTATAAAAATTCAAATTCTTCAAAACAATTCAATTATTTTCAAAAATTTTGATAAAGTTTTTTATAATAATTTAATTATTTTTAAAAATTTTGATAAAATTCTTTATAATTCAATTATTTTTATAAATAATAAAATAATCAAATATTAAATTACAATTATTAACAGACACGATTATCTTAAAAAGTTGACAAAAATTCTTTGTTCAATTCAATTATTTTCAAAATTTTTAATTAAAATTATTCAAAAAACTACATTATTTTCAAAAAAAGAACTTAAAGAAATTCTTCAAAAGAATTTAATTATTTACAAAAACTGTAATAAATTTGTTTAAAAAAGTTTAATTTTTTGAAACAATTCAACTATTTTCATAAATAATAAAATTCTTGGTAGGAATTCAATTATTCTAAAATTTTTTGATAAAATTCTTTGCAAGAATTCAATGATTTTCAATAATTTTCAATTAATTTCAAAATTGAAAATATTTGAATAGAAAAATTATTTAAAAAGTTAGGAAACAAAAAAGCAAACAACAACTAACTTCAAACTACGAATAAATTACCAAAATACAACGATTATTAATAAAAAAAAAATATAGATTTTCGTTTTATTAAGAAAGAAATTCTTTGGTTCATTTATGTAATTATTTTATTTTTATTAAGAAAAAATTCGTTAGTTTATTTATTTATTTATTTCTATTGAGAAAAATTTCGTTTGTATTTATTTATTTAATAATTTTATTTTTATGTGAAATAATTCGTTTGCTTATTTATTTAGTTATTTAATTCTATTTTTATTCGGAACAAATTCTTTGATTTATTTAATTATTTTCTTTTTATTCAGAAAAATTTCGTTTGATGATTTATTCAGTTATTTATTCAATTATTGAATTTTATTTTTATTGAGAAAAAATGCGTTAGTTTAAATTTATTTAATTATATTTTCTCTTTTTTGAAAAAAATTTCGTTTGCTTATATTTAATTATTTTGTTTTTATTAAGAAAAAAAATCATTTAATTTCATTTTATATTGACAAAAAAATTCGATTATTTATTTTTTTTCAAATTTCTTATTTCCAGATAGAAAGATTTACGCCCTGGGTGGATATAATGGTCGGATTAGAATGAATTCAGCTGAACGTTACGATCCAGAGAGGAATCAGTGGGAAATAATTCCGTCGATGCATCGTCAACGTTCTGATGCAAGTGCAGCGGCGCTTGGGAAAAAAATTTACATTGTCGGCGGTTTTAATGGTCACGAGGTTCTTCAATCGGCTGAAGTTTTTGACACTGAGACGAATCAATGGAGTTATATTTGTTCAATGAATATTCCAAGATCCGGCGTGTCTTTAGTGGCATTTCGCGACAATTTATATGCTCTTGGCGGTTTTAATGGATATTCACGGCTCAGTTCCGGTTATTTTCACATTTTATTTGCTTTTCATATTTTTTCAATTTCAATTTTATTTGTTTTTAATTTTCTTTTTATTTGGATTGCATTTAATTATTTGTAATTTAATTTCTCTTTTCTTTTGATTTTTTTTTCATCTTATTTTATTTATTTTCAAATTCTTTTTTTATACTTTTTTTATTTCTGATTTTATGAATTTTGCTTTAATTTTTATATTATTTAATTAGTTTTAATTTCATTTTTCTTTTAATTTGCATCTTATTTTATTTATTTTCAAATTTCTTTTCTATATTTTTTTTATTTCTGATCAATATGATTGTAAGAATTTCGCTTTAAGTTTTATATTATTTAATTTGTTTTAATTTAATTTTTCTTTTAATTTTCATTTTATTGTATTTATTTTCAAATTTCTTCTCTATATTTTTTTGGATTTCCATTCAATAATTGAAAGAATTTTTTTATAATTTTTATTTTATTTATTTACTTTTAATTTTGCTCTAATTTTTTTGTAATTTCATTTTTCATTTCATTTTAATCTTCGTTAAATGAAGCAAAAAATTATAGAAAAGAAATTTGAAAATAAATAAATTTTATTTATTTTCAAATTTCTTTTCTATAATTTTTTTTTTTGCTTCTATTTAACTGGAAAAATTTTTTAGGCGAACGTTTTACTCCGTACAATAATCAAGGATGGCAGGAAATTTCCGAAATGTTCTGTCCACGAAGTAATTTTGCGATTGTTATTTTGGACGAAATGATTTACGTTATTGGCGGATTTAATGGTACAAAGTATTTTGTAAATTTCCAAAAATTAATTTTATTATAGATTTTAATTGAAAATCCAGAGCATATAGATCAAAGAGAATTGTAAAGAATTTTTTAAACATGTTTTTCTATTTTTTTCCGTTTGTATAGAAAAAAAAAATTTCTAACAAAGATATTTCTTTCTTTTTTTTTCTAATTTTAGGTTCAACGACAATTGCTTTTGTCGAATGTTATGATGTTGATGTTAATGAATGGTACGAAGCATCAGCTATGAATTTGAATAGAAGTGCATTGGGTGCTTGTGTTGTTGCCGGTTTGAAAAATGCTCGCGAATATTCATATTTGAGTAAAGCACTTAACCATAATCAAGGTACGAATTTTTATTAGTTATTTGTTTTAAAAATTTGATTTTTGCTTTTTACGATTAAAAAATCAAGAAAAAATCGGAATCTAAATTATAAATTAATGTAAATAGGAAAAAAATCGAAGAATCAAGACAGGCCGAATCAAAGTGGCGAGGGATCATCAATGGCATTGAGTACACGAAATATTGGAGAACAACATCGTCAATTGGGTCCAATTGACGGAATGGCGGAAGGTATAAATCATCCTCTTCCCAATGGAGACATGAACAGTGAAAATCTACCAAGAGAACAATAATTAAATTTTAATTCTCTCCAAAAAGGGGAAAAAGAAAAAAATTTTTTTCAAGTTTTTTCAAATTTTTACATCAAATTTTCAATTTTTTTATATTTCTTTTTTCCAATTCTTTCCGAAAGTTGCAAATTTTTTTTTACTCATTATAATTTTTAATCGCAAAAAAAGAAACCTTTGGCAAATTTTAGAATTTTATTTTATACTTTTTTCAGACAAATTTTTTTCCACGGATTTTTTATTTCCCTTTTTTTATTTTTTTAAATTTATGTAACAAATTTTGTTTGTAGTGACTTCTTTTTGTACTTCTTTTTTTTTGTATAGAAATGAAATTTACGGATAAAATGTAAATAATAATAATTAAAAATTGTAAAGAATTTTTATCACTTAAAATGATTTGATTTTATTTTTTCTAAATAAAATCTTTCTTATTTTTTTCGATGGCATTTGTATAAAACGATGGTGCAATTTTGTTATTTATTGTGTGGGTTGGTATGAATATTTCAAAGAGAAAATAATTGATAAATTTTTTATTATTATTTTTTTTTTTTTTTTTGCTTTTTTCTTTGAAGGAAAAAGTGAAAACAATTTTTACAGAAATAAAAATCTTTTAGCTAGTAATAATAATAATTACAATTTTTATTCATCTATTTCACATATGCAGATATAGATTCTTTATATTACTCATTATCGTATGTATATTGTATACACTGTTACTTTTTTTTTGTCTTTGGTGTTGGCAATTTTTTAAAAACAGCTTTTCTCATTCTCCCCTTTTTTTGTATACATGCAAGACGTTTTTTTTTCTTTTGCGAATTTCTTACTTTCTATTCCAAAGTAATAAGTAATGACATCGAATCTCAGGGCCACAAAACTGTATAATAATTCTCTCTGTTTATTCTAAATTATCCCTTTGTATTTCAAATTGTTAAATATTAAAAAAAGTTCAATCATTTTTTGCAATTTTTTCTTTGTTTCAAAAAATTGATATATAAAATCTAAGTTGTCGATCAACTTTCTGAAATCCTGTACAGTTGTGACTCTGTGATAAATTTTTTTTCTAGAAAAATTGTGCCTTTAGGTAAATTGATACCATTAAAAATTATTTAAAGTGACGAGTGTACAAAGTCAATTCACAATTAGACTTTTTTTTAATGCTTTATAATTATAATAATAACGATGTAATTGAGCAAACAATAGGACAGCAATAAAAATACCTCGAGTATTATTATTTTCTTTTAAATTTATATTTTCGGAAAAATAAAATGAAAAGCAAACCGAAATATACTCTAGAAAGTGAATCTAATTTGTTCGTTTTTTTTATTACGACGTAGTGTGTTAATATTAAATTTTTTTAAATTCTTTGTGCACGATATTAATTCCTTGTTGCGACTTTTGAAAAAAAAAAAATTGTCTAGAAACATTCTCGTTCAAGACAATTTTTTTTTTTTTGGTTTTTTAATCGAAAATCTTTTTGTTTGAAAAAGTACTTTTCTTTCATTGAATGTAGAAAATGTAGTTATCAGTTCTTTTCAAAAAACTCAAAAACTCATTTATATATAAATTTTAAATTGATATTGAATAGAATTACAATTATAAATTGTTATTTTTTTATATATCATGATATAATTTATAAACATTTTTAAATCGATGCTTAGAAAATGTTTTGATCATTTCAAAAAATGTTGTAGGAAAAACGACGAGATTTTCAATAATATTCATAAATATTAAAGTCTTTATTTAAGCACACGGATATACGAGATGGAAAATGTGCTTTTTTTCTTAATAAAATACATACTTGCATGTGTGCGCAGATATATACTTCTTTTCAAAAATTCTCATCGATTTTGTTTTCATTATTTTTTTCTCTAAATTCCTTCTGGAAGACATTCTGAATAAAATTCGAATACAATTGTAAATTTACAAAAAATTTACAATAAAATAATTAATAATTAAAATTCAACGATGAGTATTAACTAAATTAAATTAATAATTAATAAATTTAATTTATTAATTTTCAATTACTAAAAACTATTGGAGGGAGTTATTTCTTGTTTTTTTATACGATTGTTCGTTTCGTTTCACACACTATACTGCATTTATTTTGCAGCTGACATTTTTTTAAAAAAGAAAATCCACCATTTTTTGAAGAACGAAGAAATATTTACAAGAAAAATTACAATAATTTTATTTAATTGAAAAAAACTCTCAATTTGTGTCAAAAAGAGTATAAAATTATTATTTTTCATTTTATTTGAAATTTTAATTTCAAATTTTAAATTTCAAATTTCTAAATTCATAATTTCTTATATTCGAATAATCTTATATTCACTTCTATATATATATTCATAATCAAATGAATGAAATGAATATTCTTTTTTTCGGGAAATATTTCATCCCTGTGATAATAGAGAACAAAATTTCTTCCCTTTAGAAATTTTTTTCTTTCCATTCGCATTTCATTGGTAATAATTTTTCGTCGCACACATCACACGCATGCATAGTTTTATCTGAGGGAGAACAATTGACATACGTTTTATAACTATCCTAACTCTTTCATACTAAACAAAGAAAATGGTTATTTTGAAGGCTCGACTTTAAATTTAAAATCACAAGTATTCCTATAAAAAGAAAATATTTAATTTTAAATATTCTTTTTAATTTTTATTCAAATTTTCTATTTCTTTAGTAATTTTAATAGCATATTTAAATTTACTTCTAGAATTTAAATTTAATTTTTTTTTTTTTGAATTTAAAATCTGTTTATAGTCGAACCTACTATTTTTTACATTTAATGATTTATAACCGAATCCATTTCTTTTTTCTCGATTTTGACAATTTACTCTTTGTTTAAAAAACAAATTGTTCAAAAATTCCGTAATTTTTAAACAATTACAGAGTTTTATAGAAAATTTGTTTATTTTTCTTGGTAAATTTGGATTCGGTTAATTTACAACTTCTCCTTTTTTTACAAGAGTTAGAAGAAAAAATTCTTTACTCATTTTTCTCATTTCTCGATATCATAAAAATGGTAAAAATTTAAAATTTAAACACTAAATTATTTTACATTTCCTTTGTCGATAAAGGAGTTTTTCTTCGACTCTTAATAATGAATCGCGAGAATGTATTTTTTTTTTTTTTTTTTGGGAAATATATTCTATATTTAAAAACACTAAACTTTTTTTTAATGATTGTTTCATTATTCCTAAAAATCAATTTAAAATTCAGTCATTTTTAACTCTATGGATCGAATTCGTGCTATTTTTTTTTCTAGAAAATTTTTTTGATCCGTCTCATATATATTTTCTTTTTTTTTTGATACATGTTCCAAGTTAACTCTCTAATAGTTTGCCAAAAAAAATTTAAAAATTCAAATTGAAATGTGTTCTCTTCATTACGGAGAATAAAAATTGAAAAATTAATTAGGCCACATAATTTTTTGGTCGCGATTTAATTTTTGTGAATGAATTTGATTTTGCGGAGAAGATGTAGAATGAAAATGAGTAACGTTTCTATGTAAATTAAAATTCTAGGGAAAAAAATTTTAAAAAAAAACATTCAAAAAAAATTAAGTGATAATTTTACTTTTTTCGATTCATTTGTTTTTTCGAAAGAAAGAAAGTTTTTTCTTTCGTTACAGAATGAAAGGAATACAGGTATATCAGTTTTTATGTGGGATTCATGCAAATTTCAATGAAATCTCATTCACTTTCTATAAAAAACTTAGCACTAATTTAAAAATTGTAAGAGATAAATCACGTTATACAAAATTCTAGTGCGCTTTTGCCGAATTTTTTTTTTCTTTTTCGAACATTGGAAACGCTTCTAGAAATGCTAAAACGAGGTAGGCCTCCTTTTAGTAACAGTCCTTAAAAGTTCGATTGCGATTTTTCGATGAAGAGTCAAAGTTCGTGACACCATTTTTAAAAATAAATAACCAAAGAAATTAAATTTAAAATCGAAATTTTAATTAGTTTCGATTTAGCTAAATCAAAACAAAAATTAGTGATAATTTATAAAAAAAAAGAAGAATTTTTCACGACAGAAATAAAGGACTGAAATGAATTTTTGTTGTGTGTGCCTTTTTTTTGTAAAACTTGTAAAAATTACAATTATTTTTTTTTGTACGACAAAAAGAGAAGCTTTTTTAATGAACACGGCATAATCTAATATTTATCCTAGCCTACTCAGTGGGACGAGCCTTGGCAAAAGAAAATAAATAAAATGAAAAAAATACAAACCTATTTTTACTATCGCGATATTCCCAAGGCATGCGTCGACGACGGAATTTTCATGTCCTTAGTTAATTTCTCTTTATTTTTTGTTCATTTATTTTCTTCTATATAGAAATTCTTTTCTCCTTCCAGCATCAATGCTAAAAATTTTTTTCGTTCTTTTATCTAAAATATTTGAGACCCGCCACGAGGAAGAACTTCTCGATAAAGAGCTCTGAATCGAGGACGGCGATGTGCGCAGCTCTGCCAATTAGGGCGTTTGCCGTTGGAGGTAGAGCATGATGAACGTCATATCTCACCAAACTTACTCCTTGTGCTGACATTATTGGATAAAGAATATTGTGCACCATTTCCCTATAGGCAGCTCCTGAAAAAAGAAAAAAATGTCATTTTCTCACCAAAAGAGGAATTTTTAATTAAATTTACAGAAATGCAGGGTTGCTACAAAAATTTAATTTTCTTTTTCCCTGATTTTCAAACAAAATTTTATCATTTTTCATGACCCTGAAGAATATTCTTATTCACTCCAAAAATTATTAAATACTCAAAAAAATGTTGTAATACTTTTATTTGCAAATTTCTCTAAAAGGAAAATTATTCGAAAACATCAATAAATTCTTTTTTAAATAAATATTTAATCATTATTGTTTTTCCATAGGAATCAAGATTTTCAAATTCAAACCTTTTGAAATTCAATAACTTATGAGAATATTAATATATAAAACTTGAAGAAATTGATCACTCCGAGTGATTCAAAATTCAATTATTTTTAAAAATTCCCGATGTAATGGTTTTAATATTCAATTATAATTTAAAATTTTAAGTAAAATTCATTTTTTAATCAATTTTTATTAAAAAATTTCACGAGAATTCAATTATTTAAATACAGCAATGAATCATTTATTAAATAATTGAATATTTCTTAAAATTGAATTTTAATCAAAATTTTTAAAAATAATTGAATTTTTTCGGCGAATTAAAAATTGTTTTTTAAATAAATGCAATTTTCTATCATTTTATTTAAAATTGTATAAAAAATAATTTAAATTATGCGATAAGTTTTGTTATTTTTGAAAATAATTGAATTCTTGCAACGAATTTTATTAAAAAATTTTTTAAAGAATTGAATTCCTGTGAACAATTTTATTTATAAAAATAATTTAATTCCGGAGACAAATATTGTTATTTATGAGAATAACTAATTTCTTGTGAAGAATTTTATTCAAATTTTTTTAAATAATTGAATTTCTGTGAAAATATTTATTTTTGACAAGAATTTAATTCTTGGAAAGAATTTTATTCAAATTTGTTGAAATAATTGAATTTCTTAAAATTTTTTAAAACCTTTTGAAAATAATTATATTCCATCGAGAAATTTCATTCGAAGAATTTTATAAATATTTTTGACAATAATTGTATTCCTAGAAATAATGTTATATTTTACGAAAATAATTGTATTCTATGATCAATTTTATTCTAATTTTTTTAATTTATGAAGTATTTTATAAAATTTTTTTTAAATAATTGAATTCTCGAGAAAAGTTTTATTATTTATGAAAATATTTGATTTCTTCCGAATAATTTTATTCAAATTTTTCTAAATAATTGAATTTCCATAAAAAATTGTATTATTTGTGAAAATAATTGAATTGTATAGGAAAATTTTATTAAAATTACAATTTTATTAACTAAATCTTGTAAAGAATTTTGTCAAAATTTTTTTAAATAATAGAATTTTTAGAAGAATTTTATTAAAATTTTTCAAAATAATTGAATTACTCAGAACAATTTTTTTCAATTCTCTGAATTTATTTGAATTCTTTCGAAAAACTTCATTTAAAAATTAAAAATAATTGAATTGGTGCGAAGAAATTTAGAAAAAAAAGTTGATAAGTAATTGAATTCCTGTGAAACTTTTATTAAAATTTTGTTTAAATAATTGAATTCATTTGGAAAATTTCATTAAATTTTTTGAAAATAATTGAATTTTAGATAAGAATTTTATTATTTAGAAGGATAATTGAAATTTTGACAAGAATTTTAAAAATATTTTGATCATAATTGAATTTATGCGAAAAAGTTTATCACTTTTGAAAATAATTGAATTTCTGTAATCAGTTGTTTTTAAAATTTCTATTTAAATTCATTAAAAATTTTCTAATATTTAGAATTGTAACTTATGAAAGATTTCAATTTGAAAGTTTAAAAAATATCAATTTTTAATACATTTAAATAGAAATTTAAATTCATTTTCATCTACTTATAAAAATTTTAAACGCAATTCTTTTGAAATCCAATTAATTTTTTCTTAAAATTTCTATTTTAATTCATTAAAAATTGATATTTTCTAAAATTTTTAAATTGAAACCTTTGAAGTTCATCTATTCATGAAGATTGTAAATTGCAATTCTTTTGAAATTTTTAAGTAAAAATATTCATTATATAATTTCTAATTAATAATTTTATGATATTTCTTTAAGAATTAAGTTATTTAAAAAGAAATTATTGTCAAAAATAGAAAAAATTGAAGGGTTTGTATTAAAATTCTTGGCAATTTCATAGTTTATGAGGCAAACAAAAAAGACATCAGAATTCAGAATTTTCTTTTAAATTCTAAAAATTTAATTTTTTTCCTGACCTGTGGAAAACTGAAAAAACGAAAATGAAAAAATAAAAGTGCTGGAATGAAAAACTAAAAGTGAGGAAATGAAAAAATAAAAATAGAGAAATAACGAAATAAAAAAATACAGAAATGAAAAAAAGGCAGAAATGAAAAAAATACAGAAATAAAAAACTAAACTACAAAATATTATAAATATTATATTAGAAAACATATAAATAGATAAAGAAATAAAAAAAAAGGAAACAGAAAACCAGAAATAATTTTTTAACTAAAATTGCAAATTTAGAAAATAATTTCCAATTTTATTCATGACCGAAAATTTTTATCAGTGCAATAATATGAATGAATATTGCTTCTGAAAAGTTCGGTTCAACCTAGTTTCATGCAGAAAAATATCAAAGGTCAGGAGTATTGAATCGATTTTAGCATTCGCATTGTTCTTTTTATTTTAGAGAAAAAAAACGAAGAACTCTTCAATTCACATGGATGATTTTCATTCTCAATGAAAATAAGGCAAAAAAAAATCCATATGGTGATATTCTCTTTCTTGGAAATAAAAAAAAAACAAAGAGAGAGAAAAAAAACGAACCCTGATCAGTGGGATCTCGAACAGCGGCCTTGCAAAGTTCTATACGTGCAGAATGAAGTGGCACATAACGATCCTGAGCACTTCCACAAAGCAGTACATGCTTGAATTTTTGCAAGTTACTCTTTTGACTCAAACGAAACATAAACGAACGCCTAACATCCGAGGCATCTTTCATTGCTAATTGAAGTAAGGAACCGGATTTTTTCCACTTCTGCATGAACCACATTCCTAAAAAGAGAAAGAAATTATTATTAATGAATTTTTCTTACATTTTAATTATTTTTATTAAATCTGTATTTGTATTACTAACATTTTCGTCAACATTTTATTCAAATATCAAAATTAATTTAAATTCAACAGGAATTTTATCTAAAAAAATTGAAAATTTGAAAAAACAATAAAATTGGGAAAAAGAATTATTGATATTTAAATTTGAAATATTTTCAATACACGTAATTTAATTCTGTATTTTATTGAAACGAATATTTTTCCTTATGGAAAATTTATAACAAACCTGCATTTACGAGCCCGCTCGTATTGTAGAGGGTTCCTAAGTGAGGTCCACTGAGACTGAGAAAAGTATGCAAACGAGAAAGAAGTGGTCTCAACTGAGGACGGGTGAGAGCGCTTCGAATAATGATGGTCCCTAAAGAATGTCCAATGAAGCTTACTTTCGTTGGATTTAAGCCGGAAATCTCAATATGGTGAAGAATCTCACCCACAAGACGATCGGTCATTGTATCAAAGTCCGAGAAAGTATCCCCCTAAAATTAACACAGAATAAATAATTTATCACACAAATTTTCAATAAAAAATAAAAACAGGCCTCGTAAAGACTTTAAAATACAAAAAAAATCGTTTTAGTTGATTTAACATTCAATAAAAAATTTCTTTTTTATTTCCCTGATTTTTCACTAATTTCTAAATTCAATTTTAAAACATTTCTTTTTTATTTCCCTGACTTTTCACTGATTTCTAAATTTAGTTATTCTAAAATTTCAATTTCAAAACAGTTCTTTATTATTTTTCTGACTTTTCACTGATTTCTAAATTTAATTATTCTAAAATTTCAATTTCAAAACATTTCTCTTTTATTTACACTTTTATTTACTTTATTATTGATACTGATTTTTAAAGTAAATTATTCAAAACTTTCAATTTCAAACATTCTAAAATTTAATTATTTCAAAAAATTACGACTCAATTCTTCAAAAATCCAATTATTTTCAAGAATTTTTAACTAAACTTCTTCTCTAAATCAATTATTTTAAATAATTTTCCGAAAGTTTCTTGAGAATTCAATTATTTAAATACAAAAGTTCAATTTTTGATATTTGTAACTACAACTCTTTCAGATTTCTTTTTAAATTTATAAAGGCGAATAATTATTGAAAATATATAAACGAAAATATTTAAAATAATTAAATTTAAAATAAAGTGTAATAAAAAGATTCTTAAAAATAATTTTTTAATTATATTGATATTTAAATTGTTTTTCTATATTTTTATTCATTTTTAACTTATAAAACAAAATTTACATTAATTTGTACTATTAGAATTTTTTTTAATTGTATATCATTGGAAACTTTGCGAATAATTCAAATTTAGTAAAAATATTTATGACAATAATTAACTTTTTGTAAAATATTAAAACACTATTTTTTAATATTTGTTTTTAATTTTAATAATTTTTTGAAGAATTTTAATTAAAAATATAAAAATACACCATTGTTTATCAATTTCAGTAATAATTTTAACAAAACAATTTTTTAAAAGTTTAAATTTACTTTTTTGTAGATAATTGAATTTTAATAGATTTTGGTAAAAAAAAATCCAAAGAATTGGACTTTTAAAAATATTATACTGCAATTTTTCAAAAATAATTGAATTTCGCAAAAAGAATTTTTGAAAAATTTTCTAAATAATCAATTTTTTGAAGAATTTTGATAAAAAATTTCGAAAATAATTGAATTTTTCAGAAGAATTTTTGGATAATTAAAAAGCTAATCAATTCTTTTTTGAAGAATTTTAATTAAAAGTTTTGAAAATAATTATTTTCTCGAAAATATGGAACATTTCAATTCCATATTTTCGAAAATTCGAAAATATTGCAAATAATACACTTTTTCTGAAATTAATTTTTTTGATTTTTCATTAAAATTTTTCAGAATTCAATTATTTACAAAATTTGCTATAAAAATTTTACAAAATTTAAGGATTTTCAAAAATTTTAATGAAATACTTGAAAAAATAATTATTTTTAATAAAGTTGAAACAAAAATTTAGTTATTTAAAAACTTTTTAATCATGTTTTTCAAAAATTTAATTTATCTTAGAAAAATTATAGAAAAATAAATTTTTTAAATCTTATTTGACTATAGTTTTCTTTTCACACTTTAAAAATCCAAGTAATTTGTATTTTACGCCAAAAAAATAATTTTGTTGAAATATTTGGAGAAGAAAAATCCAAAAAGTCGCAAATTTTTAAAAGAAGTCGAATAAGGTCAAAAAAATACTATTCGAGGCCTGTAAAATAAAAAAAACACCTTATTAATAATAAAATTGAAATAATTAGAAGAAAATTGTCATTTTTTTTAAATTTAAATTTAAAATTAACATTTTTTTCCTTTATCGAAATTAATTTCGTTCGATGTACCTCGTTTCTTTCGGACATGAGAAAATCGAGATGCGCCCCAGGAAGTCCCAATTCCAGATATGTCTTGACTAGACGAAGATCGGCTGCATTCCCATCGAGGCCATGAACGCAAATAATGAGATGTGGTCCCTCGGGCGATAGCAATCGATATTCATCGGGGATGTGGAAATACGGCATCGTCGAGGCCAGTGTTGGATAATCGCTAAGAGGCACAATTGGTCTTAGATGATGATGATGATGACGATGCGCGCGCTTACGGAAACGAAACAGCGGAGCGATATGTTCTCTAAAGGATGGTGAACTGATAAAACTTAATTATAAAAACAGAATCAGAAATTACAAACGAAAACAAAAACGGAAAAAACGTTTTTACAAAAACAAACTTTGTACAAAATTAAAAAAAAAATCCATCACACCAGGTGAGTGAAAAATAAAGAAGGAAAAGAAATTTGCACACCATAAACTCAGAGAATTAACAATCTTCTAAATCTATATTAAAATTAGTTGAATTGCTGAATTTAATTCTATTTAATCAAATTGCTGAATTTAGTTCTAATCAATTAAATTACTGAATTTGACTCTAATCACAGAAATTACTGAATTTATTTTTAATTAATTAAATTAATAAACATTATTTCCTCTTGCATTTAATTCTATTTAATCAAATTGCTGAATTTAGTTCTAATCAATTAAATTACTGAATTTGACTCTAATCACAGAAATTACTGAATTTATTTTTAATTAATTAAATTAATAAACATTATTTCCTCTTGCAGATCATGAATTTAAAAAGTGAAAAAAGGCGAAAAATTAATTAAATTAACAAAAACAGGGTTGCCACAAATATTTAATTTTGTTTTTCCCTGACTTTTCCCTGATTTCCAGGCAAAATTTTTAATTTTTTCCTGACCCTGAAGAATATTCTGATTCACTACAAAAATTATTAGATATTCAAAAAAATGTTCCAATACTTTTATTTGCAAATTTCTCTAAAAGTAAAATTATTCGAAAACATCAATAAATTCTTTTTTAAATAAATATTTAGTCTTTATTATTTTTCTATAGGAATTAGGATTTTCAAATTCAAACCTTTTGAAATTCAATAACTTATGCGAGTATTATTATAAAACATGAAGAAATTTTTTTATATTATAAGAATATTGTAATCAAAAATTCAAATTTTCAAAGATTATAATTAAAACCCTTTTCAAAATTTAACTATTTCTAAAAATTCACGCTATAATGCTTTTAATATTCAATTATAATTTAGAATTTTAAGTAAAATTTATTTTTTAATCAATTTTTATTAAAAAATTTTTCGAGAATTTAATTATTTAAATACAAAAATAAATAATTTATTGAATAATTGAATATTTCTTAAAATTAAATTTTTATGAAGAATTTTATCAAAATTTTCAAAAATAATTGAAAATAATTGAAAATGAAATTGAAAAAAATTAAATTTTCTATTATTTTATTTAAAATTGTATAAAAATAATTGAATTACTGCGAGAAATTTCATTAAAAAATTGAAAATAATTGAAACTGACCAATAATTTTGTTCAATTTTTTTTTTAAATAAAATTTCTGTGAAAAACTTTATCTTTGAAAAGAATTGATTTCTTGCGAAGAATTTTATTCAAATTTTTTTCAAATAATTGAATTCCGGAGAAAAATATTATTATCTATGAAAATAATTAATTTTATATAAAGAATTTTATTCAAATTTCTTTAAATAATTGAATTTCTCAGAATTTTTTAAAAACTTTTTGAAAATAATTAAATTCCATCGAGAAACTTCAGTAAAAAATTGAAAATAATTGAAATCTGACGAAGAATTTTATTATTTATGAAAATAATCCATTTTTTGCGAAGAATTTTATTCAAATTTTTTTAAATAATTGAATTTCAATAAAAAAATGTACAAGATTTTTAAAAATAATTAAATTCTTAAGAAGAATTGCATTGAAAATAATTGAATTGTATAGGAAAATTTTATTAAAATTGCAATTTAATTAACTAAATCTTGTAAAGAATTTTGTTAACATTGTTTTTAAATAATAGAATTTTTAAAAGAATTTTATTGAAATTTTATTTAAATATTTGAATTCTTTTAGAAAATTTTATTAAAAAAGGATATTAAATATAATTGAAATAAGGAGAATTTTTTAAAATGATTGAAATTGTACCAAGAATTTTTAAAAATTTTTTGAAAATAATTGAATTTTGGATTGCAATTCTTTGATAAGTTTTATTATTTATGAAAATAATTGAATTCTTCCTTAGAATTTTATTAAATTTATTTTAAAAAATTGAATTTCCATGAAAAATGTTATTATTAGTGAAAGTAATTGAATTTGTGTGAAGAATTGTATAAAAATTTGGTTAAATAATTGATTTTTTCGAAATTTTTTTAAAAATCCTATTCTAAATTATAATTGAATTCCGGATGTGGAAATTTTATTATCTATTAAAAATAATTAAATTTTGGATGAATTAAAGAATTTTTTTTTAATAATTCAATTCTTTTGCAAAATTTTATGGAAATACTAGATATTGAAAATAATTAAATTTCGCATATTTTTTGAAAATAATTGAATTTTGGAGAAGAATTTTTTTGAACTTTTGAAAATAATTAAATTTCTGTAATCAGTTGTTCTTAAAATTTCTATTTAAATTCATTAAAAATTGTTATTTTCCAAAATTTTAAATTGAAACCTTTGAAGTTCTTCCATTTATGAAGATAGTAAATGCAACTCTTTTGAAATTTTTAAGTAAAAATATTTATTAAATAATTTCTAAATAATAATTTTATGATAAGTTCTTCAAGAATTAAGTTATTTAAAAAGAAATTATTGTCAGAAATAGAAAAAATTGAAGGTTTTGTGTTAGAATTCTTGGCTATTTCCTAATTTATGAGTCAAACAAAAAAGACACAAAAATTCAGAATTTTCTTATAAATTCTAAAAACTTTATTTTTCAGTACTTTTAATAAAAATCCCTGACTTTTCCCTGAAAATGTATTAAATTAGTCAATAAACCTAATTTTCTCTTGCAGTTTATCAATTCAAAAAGTGAAAAAAGGCGAAAAATTAATTAAATTAAAAATTAACAGCCGAAAGTAATTTAAATCAATTAAATTAATAAACTTAATTTCCTCTTGCAGTTCATCAATTCAAAAAGTGAAAAAAGGCGAAACATTAATTAAATTAAAAATTAACAGCCGAAAGTAATTTAAATCAATTAAATTAATAAACTTAATTTCCTCTTGCAGTTCATCAATTCAAAATGTGAAAAAATGGCAAAGAGTGTAAGTGTAAGTCGAGGAGGCGCGCACGTGAAATGTGAAACAGCAGCAAAAGCTTTTAGGGGAAAAAAAGAAACTCATCCTCTCACCTATAAATTTTTCCCGAGAAGCTCATCTGCCTTTTGAATTCCTCCTTGCATTTTTTGAAATTAATAAAATCGTCCTGAGTCGACTGAAGCAATTCCTTTCCCTCCTGATAGCAATCAAGACAAATATCTCTCGTACTATAGAAACCGTCCTTATTCCTTTGCGGACTGCATGGAGCAGTTTTATTTTGTTTTGGACTTCGGGCCTTTTTCACCGACTCGTAAACATGATAAAGTGGATTGTCAATTGGTTGTGGTGGATCGCGAAATTCCTCGGGTGGCGGTGGCTCGTCTTGAAACATTTTTGGCGGCGGTAATCTCACCTCCTCATATGAATTCTCAACAATTGTATCCTTTGGCGATTTATCCTTGCGGGCAATAATTTTCGAGAGTTTCTGCCGGAGTTGTTCACTCGATATTTTACCGCGTCGATGCTCTGAACTCGATGTATCGCCACTGCTCACCCAGCCGGAGCATTCGGAAGTTAAATTACTTGAACTTGAACTCGGCGTTGGACTACTTGGTCGCGATGACGGTGGACTTGGGGGATTTTCAATAATTGGAAAATTATTTGTCAGTAAACTGTCCTTACTGTCGCGTATTGGCATGCAGGGTAATGATACTGCACTTCTTGGTACTATCATTTTATTCTGTGCAACTGGCACGCTGGCGCACCTCAGTCTTCTTAGATTTGGCAATGGTGCACCTGAAAAAAAATTCACAGTTTTCAGAATTCTTGAAAAAAAATTGCTTTTAGTTTAGTTATTACTTTGGTTTCTGTTTTTCCCTGAATTATTTTAACAATAACAATAAATTATTTCAAGATTACGACAAAAATTCGATTTTGTTTTTCCCTGATTTAATTTAAACAATAATGATTATAAAAAAATTATTTCAAGATTACGAAAAAAATTCGATTTTGTATTTCCCTGAATTATATTAACAATAACAATAAATTATAAACAAATTATTTCAAGATTACGACAAAAATTCGATTTTGTTTATCCCTGATTTATTTTAAACAATAACAATTATAAAAGAATTATTTTAAGACTACCAAAAAAATTCGATTTTATTTTTCCCTAATTTCCAGATAGAATTTCAACTCATTTCCTGATTTCTACAAAAAGAATTCAGGGAAGGTTCAATTATAAAAATTAAATCTAAAAAACCATGTAAAATATAAAAAAAAATTTAAATGCAAAAATTCAATTTTAAAATATCAAGAATGTCTAGATCTATTTGAAAAATAAAATTAATTATTGTGACGGACTTTCCACGATTATTTTTAAGACTTTCAATAATATTACAAATAAAAAATTCAATTATATTTTTAAAGAATTTTAAAGAAATTTCAATGACTTATTTATAAAAATTCAATTATCTTTGAAAAATAGTACTGAAATATTTTTAAAAATTAATGTGACTAACGTCCACGATTATTTTCAAAAAATTCTATTAAATCCAATAAAAAATTCAATTTTTTTTTAGAAAATTTTACAAAATTTCAATTATTTCAAAGAATTTTAATTACTTGTGTATAAAAATTCAAATATCTTTAAAAAATAGAATTTAAATATTTTAAAAAATTAAAGTGACGACCTTCTCTTGATTATTTTCAAAAATCTAAAAGAATTTTTTTTAAAAATTCAATTATTTTTTATAGAATTTTAATAATTTTCAATTACATTTACAAAAAATTCAATTATTTTTTATACTATTTTAGGTACATTCAGTTATTTTATAAAATTTCAATTACTTATTTATAAAAATTCTATTATCTTACAAAAAATTAAACTGAAATATCTTTAAAAATTAATATGACTAACGTTCACAATTATTTTCAAAAAAATTCTATTAAATTCAATAAAAAATTAAATTTTTTTTTTAAATTTTACAAAATTTCAATTATTTCAAAGCATTTTAATTACTTATTTATAAAAATTCTATTATCTTACAAAAAATTAAACTGAAATATCTTTAAAAATTAATATGACTAACGTTCACAATTATTTTCAAAAAAATTCTATTAAATTCAATAAAAAATTCAATTTTTTTTTAAAAATTTTACAAAATTTCAATTATTTCAAAGCATTTTAATTACTTGTGTATAAAAATTCAATTATCTTCAAAAAATAGAATTCAAATATTTAAAAATATGAATGTGGCTAACTTAGACAATTATTATTATCAAAAATTTTTAAAAAAATTCTTTTAAAAATTCAATTATTTCAAAGAATTAAAATTATTTTTGACAAAAATAATTGAAATGTTAAAAAAATTAATGTGACGAACTTCCACAATTATTTTCAAGAACTTCATTAAAATTTTTTTAAAAATTAAATTAGGTATTTTTTATGGATTTTTACTTTTTAGGTAAATTTAATTATTTCAAAGAATTTCAATTACTTGTTATCATAAAAATTCAATTATGTTACAAAAAATGAAACTGAAATGTTCTAAAAAATTCATTTTGTATATTTAAAAAAAATGTATTGAAACTCAAATTTTTAAACAGAATTTTTAATTTAAATTTTCTTAAAATTAATTAATAAAAATTTTATTTGTAACTTTTTCAAAGTTAAATTATTTTAGATGCAGTTTGGACCTGACTCTTTGTTTAAATTCAATTATTGACCAATTATTAAATTAAAATCTTTGAATATTTGACTTTTCTAAATCTCTAACGAAATTTCTTAACAAATTTAATTATTTGCAATTTAATTTTACAAAACAGACATTAATTTGGTAATTCTTTAAAACAAATTTTTTTCAAAAATTCAAGTAACTAAAATATTGAATTTAAATTTTCCAGTATCCTTTAATTTTTTCTCAGGATTTCAAATAAAAGTATTTATAAATTATTTTTAAATAATTCTCTTTTTTAATTATTTTTCGAATTAATTTCTTTCCAAAAATTGAAATTTTTCTCAATATGTTTATTGAAAACCTTTGGAAATTATTTCCAAAATTTTTTCTGCAATTATTTCTAAAAATTGAAATCAATTTTAACTCAAATCTTTTTTAAATTAATTATTATAATTAATATCATTAAAAAAATTTCAGAATTTAATTTTTTACAAAAATAAAAAATCAAGCTGTTATTTTGAAACTTATTGTGATTAAGAAAAGTTTTTAAGGTGAAAAAAATTTAAGGGGTAATCAAACCTTTTGAGTTTTTCAAAAATATTTTTGGACACTAAGAACCTGAATTTTTGAAGTAATTCTAAACGTTTGATAAATTTCAAGTACTTTTGTTGTAATTCCCTATTATTTCCCTGATCTTTCGCAACCCAATGTTTGCCTAAAACTATTTGGATAAACTAATAATTTCAGTCCAAGAAAATAATATTAAAGTACTTCAAAAAATTAATTTACATTATTATACAAGAAATCTTAAAAAATGTACGCAAACTAGAAAATCCAGAATAGTTTGAAAATAAAGTTTATAAAATAAATAGTTTAAAAATAGAAATAAATATTGGTAAATAAATATAGAAATAAAAATAGATATAATATAATATTTATCTCGCGGGAAAAATTTCTCACCAGCGGTTGAAGAGTCAGACGGTGTGGTACCATTATTGGTCGCGACTGGTGGTTCCACTGGCGATTTGATGGGCTCAACTTTGAGAATGATTTTGTTATTATTTTCAACTTCCAAAACGCTGGTGGTTAATACTGACGTGGGGCGTTTGGACAGGGGTGGTGGTGCTGTCGTCGTATCCTGATAGCCAGGTGGTGGCGGAGCTGGTTTCCGATTTCGATGATTACACTTTTTTCTCTCGTCACCATCAATCGTTGGCGCCGAATGAGGCCTTCTACTGTGTCTATCCCTCTTTCTCGTCTCCACCCTAAGTTCTGTTTTCACTTCCGAATTTGTCGCAATCACCTCGTAAAAATGCTCCTGCGCCGATTCCACATTCTTCTCCAATCGTCTATGTTTATCATCATGCTCCAAATTTCCATTCTTCGTACTTTTTCCATTTCTCTCCGTCTTCTCTTTCCTGTCGAAGAAAAGCAAGAGTTTTATTTTATCCTTTCAGAATTATTAAAGAAATTCTTTTTTTGATTTTTGGAAGAAAAGAAAAAAAAATTACTTATGGTAAATAATAGTTTCAGACTTCGCACTCGATAATTAATTTTAAAAAAGTAGCTTTCAAACTAAAAAGAGTAGTAAAAAAATTAGCTATCGAAAAATTAAGACTTCGCACTCGATAATTAATTTTAAAAAAGTAGCTTTCAAACTAAAAAGAGTAGTAAAAAAATTAGCTATCGAAAAATTAAACTTGACGACCAAAAAAACTCGTTTTAGACACTTCACAAAACTGACAAAAATTCCATTCTATATTTTATTTTCCTGAATTTTTCCTAATTTTCATCAAAAATATTTATTTACTTCTTATACTGCTAATAATTGAATTCTTGAGAAATTTTTCTTATTCATGAAAAGAATTGAATTGTTAAAAAGATTTGTACAACATTTTTTTTAAATAATTGAATTCTGTTTGGAAATTTTATGAAAATAGTAGATATTGGAAACCATTAAATTGCAAAAAGTTTTAAAAGATAATTAAATTTTACAAAAAATTCAATTAAAATTTTTGACAAGAATTGAATGTCTGTGGAAAATTTTATTAAATTTTTTTGTAAATAATTGAATTCTTCCGAACGATTTTATTAAAATTTTTGAAAACAATTGAATTTTCAAGAAGAAATTTATTACTTTTAAAAATAATTGAATTCTTGTGGTGAATATTGTTATTTATGAAAATAATTGAATTATGCAAAGAGTTTTATTAAAATGTCTGAAAACAATTGAATTTTCTGGAATAATTTTGTTAATTATTGAATAATTGAATTGTTTCGAACAATTATTTGTGTAAATAATTGAATTCTTGGGAAGAATTTAATTAAAATTTAAAAGAATAATTGAATTATTTCAAAAAAATTTAATTAAAATTGTATTTAAAATAATTGATTTCTTTCGAACAATTTTATTAAAATATTTAAAAATAATTGAATTCCTGTGGAAAATTCTATTATTTTTGTAAATAATTGCATTCTTCCAAAGCATTTAAAAAAAATATTTTGTTAAATTACTGATTTTTTCGAAGAATTGTAATTAAATTTTTAAGAGTAATTACATTTTTTGAAAAATTCCAGTAAAATTGTATTAAAAATAATTGAAATCCTGCCATGAATTTTATTATTTATGAAAATAATTGAATAGTTGCTGATTTCAAAATATATCAAATTATATCAAATTATGAAACTTTTATTTTAAATAATTGAATCCTTGAGAAAAACTTTATTTGTGAAAATAATTGAATTACGAATATTTTTTGAAGATAATTGAATCGTTTTAAAGAATTTGATTATAATTTTTGAGAATAGTTTTTTGTTTTCTAGTATTAACGAATTTAAAGTTGTAGAAATTCTCAAAAAAAAACCAAAATAGTAGCTTTTAGTGGCTGATATCTAAAAAAGTACCAAAATAGTAACATAACGTAAAAAAAGTAGTAAATAGTAGGTTTTAGTAGATAAGCGCAAAGCCTGTAGTTTGAATTACCTCGAAGTTGAATCATCGAAGAGTCGTTCGGTACTCTTTGGTTTCTTCAATTTCCCATTAATACCGTTTGTCCGATAGGGCAACGATTCATTTCCATAGAATGTTGATCTCTTGTCGACAGGATCAGTGAGTAGATGATTATTCGTCCCGTTGGTAATTTCGTTAGACTCCCTATTTCTCGAGGTGTGACAACGTCGATTGTCGAATGTATTCGAAAGATACTTGTTGGCTTGTTGACTGTGTTTTTTACTCGGATCGCGATACGTAACTCGATCGAGAGTTGCCGTACAGAGACCTTGTGTCTCGGGTAAAAAACTATTATTACCATTGGTCGTCGTTTTGACAGGAGCGAAAATAATTTGATCGCTCAAATTTGGCGCACGTAGAGCGAGTCGATGACTTCTTGGTTCTAGTCGTATTCGCCTCGTGTCTAATGAATGAGTACCTGTAAAGGAGAGATATAAATGTAAAAATGAGTTATAAATTTACATGTGAGTTATAAATAATTTGTTTTTCAGGGTTACCACAAAACTTTAATTTTGTTTTTCCCTGACCTTTCCCTGATTTCCAGACAAAATTTTCATTTTTTCCCTGAGCCTGAAGAACATCAATAACTTATTTTTTCAATAAATATTTAATCATTATTATTTTTCAATAGGAATTAAGATTTTCAAATTTAATAACTTATGAGAATATTATTATAAAACATGAATGATCGGTTTCCTCATGTTTTGTAATATATTTAAGATGACAGAATGATAAAATCATTATTTTATATCATAAGAATATTGTAATTACAAATTCAAATTTTCAAAGATTTTAATTTGAACCCTTTTCAAAATTCAATAATTTCTATAAATTCACGCTATAATGATTTTAATATTCAATTATTATCTAAAATTTTTCGAGAATTCAATTATTTAAATACAAAAATAAATAATTAACTTTATTAAAGTCTGTGGTTTTTCATTCTGTCCGTTCGCAGTATGAAGTTAGTTGTTAGTTATCATTTGCGAATTATTATCATGATTTTTTTGTTTGTTTATATTTTTCGTGATGTTTTGACATTTCCGATGTTATGTTATGCGGTAGTGCGGGTGTTTTTAAAAAACGTTAAATTGTGACAAGAATTATTGTGTTTGAAAAATCGTGGAAAAATATCTGGTATCAGGCGAGAGGTTACCGTTTTCAGTGGAAAAAAAACTGTAGATTGGTAAATTCTAATTATTAATTAAAATTTTCTTCTTAATTAAATCATTTATATTATTTCATTTTATTTTGTTAAATAAAAATCTCAAAATAACTTAAAAACAAATTTTATTCGTATATCTTATTATTATTATTATTATTTTTTTTTATTTATAATTATAATTGATAATATTTATTGTATTTTGATTTATTATTATTATTGAAAATTTTATGCATTTTTAAAATCTAAAAAAACTGAAATATCGAATTGTCAATAAAAGTTGTATTATTTTCAATTTTCAACGATTATTAATTTTAATTAAAAAATTCAATTTTCCTGAATCAATAAAAAATATCGTTCTAAATTTTATTACATTGGTCGTTTTCGTAAATTACTATTCAATAATATTAATTATTCAAAATAATTAATTTTTTAATATTTAATTTTTCAAAAATTTAATTAATCTTCAATTATTAACTTATACAGTGCAGGATCTAGAGTCTAAATTTTTTGGGAAGAGCGATCCCTTTAGTGTGTGCTTTTTTTGATTGCTATTATGAGTGATAATAGCTCCTGGTTCTTTTATGTTTAAAAAATTGTTCGAAATAATTAATTTTTCAAAAATGAAAAAAAAAAATTCAATTGTTTCAAATTTTAATTAATTTTAAAAAAATGATTTTACACAAAAAATTTATTTATTTTTAAAAATAATTGCAATTCAAAATCTATTTGAATTTAGTATTTTAATAAATTACTTTTTTTATTATGTTAAAAATAAATTGTTTTTTTAAATATTTTATTAATTTTTTACAATATTTGAATTTTAAATAATTCAAAAGTCAATTATTAATTATTCAAAAATAAATCAAACAATTTTAATTAATTCAAAAATAAATTATTCTGTTTTTAATAAAAATTTAATTATTTTGAAATCATTGAAAAATGTAATTGTTCAAAATAATAATTAATTATTCAAATATCAAAAATACAATTAATTCAAAATTAAATTATTTCATTTTAAATAAAAAATTGAAATTAATTTATTGGCACTTACGTAAAAAATAAACGTATTTCTGTGTGTGTTTGTGTGTAGAATTAACTTATAAGTGCTTTCTTTTGCAAGAATTAAACTTATCGTTATCTTCTGTTCAAATAAAATATAAAATGTTAACGTTTTTTTTAACACAATATTATAGAAAATAGATTTTCTAAAAAGAAAAAAAAATAATGAACTTAAAAAAAATACTTTAGGCACCGCCTTTCATTTCAACTATTTAAATACTATCAAGTCTTTTAAAGACTATATAAAGTCTTCAAATCATGAAAAATACATAATAAAAAATTGAATTATTCCGAAATAAAATTCAAAAATCAACAAAACAATCAATTTACAATTAGGGCCATTTGGGGTAATTGTAAACAAGGGATAAATGTAAACAATAGATGTTTCAACTAAATTTACAAATTTAAAAATTAGTTTTAAAAACTTGAAAAAAATTGTTCATAAATTTAAATTACTTTAAAAATATCCAATTAAAATTATTAAAGAAACACAATTATTAAACAAAAAATAAAAAATAATTCTTCAGAAAAATTTAATTAGGGTTTCCAAAATTGATTTAATGATTTTTAGCGAAAATTGAATTATTTTCATAAATAATGACATTTTTTGAAGAAATTCAATGATTCTCAAATTTTTTGCAAGAATTTAAATGAAATTCAATATATTAATTTTAATTAAAGAGGCATTTCACGTCAGAAATATCACGATTTGCAAAGGGTATGCCGATTTTCGCAAAAGTTTGTGGGATTATAGTTCTATATAAGAGACTTCTTTCCCCCAAATTTTTTCAAAAAAAATTCAAAATTGTTGAAGATACGCCATTTTGAATTTTAATATTAATTTTATAAAATTTTGAATATCTCGGAATATTGTTTATGGATTTTTATGAAATTTACACATTTTTCAGGTAAAAGTATGTACTTTAAAATGCAAATAAAGTTAATAAAAAAAAAAATTAATTTTTAAATAAAAAATTAAAAAAAATTTTTTAAAACAATTTTTTGTTTATTTACTCCTCTCTGAGAAAAATGTTATTAACATATTTGGATTCCTTATGAATTCACCTTTAATTTCATAAAAAAAAATTGATGGAGACTCAACTGGTTCCAGAGATATTGAATTTTTTGTAAAAAAATAGTCATAGTTACAGCAGCAATGCACGACTGCGGTAACGTACTACGCGACTTGTGCAGTATGGTGCTATGGCGCGGCGACGCTTTTTTTTACAAAAAATTCAATATCTCCGGAACCAGTTGAGTCTCCATCAATTTTTTTTTATGAAATTAAAGGTGAATTCATAAGGAATCCAAATATGTTAATAACATTTTTCTCAGAGAGGAGTAAATAAACAAAAAATTGTTTAAAAAAATTTTTTTTAATTTTTTTATTTAAAAATTAATTTTTTTTTATTAACTTTATTTGCATTTTAAAGTACATACTTTTACCTGAAAAATGTGTAAATTTCATAAAAATCCATAAACAATATTCCGAGATATTCAAAATTTTATAAAATTAATATTAAAATTCAAAATGGCGTATCTTCAACAATTTTGAATTTTTTTTGAAAAAATTTGGGGGAAAGAAGTCTCTTATATAGAACTATAATCCCACGAAGTTTTGCGAAAATCGGCATACCCTTTGCAAATCGTGATATTTCTGACGTGAAATGCCTCTAAAATTAAAAATATTGAAACATAAAATTATTAAAGAAGATAGGAAACAAAAAAGTAAATTACAACTAAATCAAAGAAGATAGAAGAAGAAGATATTAATATAGAGAGAAGATATAAAGATAGAAGATGTTAATTGAATAATTTTATATTTCTAAAAAAAATGTATTTTTCATTCTTTCCAGCATTTCCATTTTTTAAATTTATTTAAAACATTATAACGTCATAATAATAATTAAAATACCCTTAAAAATAATAATAATCATTTTAAAGAATTGCTATTTTAATAGAAAAAATATATTTATATATATATTAAAACATAAAATTATTAAAATATTAAACAAAAAAAAAATATAAACTGCGAACAGATATTTTCAATTAATAAATAAAAATTTTAATTTATTTATATAAAAAAAGAAAATGCAAAAATATATTAATTAATAGAAGATGAAATAATTTCTTTAATGGCATTTGAACCATAATGACGTCACAATTTGTTCACAGCATTTGCTAAAAAATTGTGACATCATAATGGTTCAAATTCGCTGAAAAAATAAAGTTTTAATTATTTAAAATAAAACGTTGAAAAAAAAAATGCACGCGCGCTCGCGCGCGTCAGTTTTTGCTAGTACATTATAATAATCGTAAGTTTCCTTTCCGTTAGCAAATTATCTGCATTCATTTGTTTGTTTTGAAAATTAAATTTTGTGGGTTAAGTATTGGCATTTTTTATTTTTTAATGTCAAACTTTTTAATGTGGAAAATACTTTACTTATTAAATTGTCTCGACTCTTTGGTAAAAAATCTAAAATTATCAAAAATTCTAAAAAATTCAGAAATCCGAATTTCTTAAAATTCAATATTTTTTCCTCTCTTTTATAGGATTTAGCTACATTATTTTTGTGCTTTTGGAAAATACTTTACTTATTTAATAGTCTCGACTCTTTGGTAAAAAATCTAAAATTATCAAAAATTCGAAAAAATTCAAAAATTCGATTTTCTTAAAATTCAACATTTTTTCTTCTCTTTTATGGGATTAAGCTTCATCATTTTTGTGCTTTTGGAAAATACTTTACTTATTAAATTGTCTCGACTCTTTGGTAAAAAATCTAAAATTATCGAAAATTATCAAAAATTCAAAAATCCGAATTTCTTAAAATTCAACATTTTTTCCTCTCTTTTATGTGATTTAGCTTCATTATTTTTGTGCTTTGGGAAAATACTTTACTTATTAAATTGTCTCGACTCTTTGGTAAAAAATCTAAAATTATCAAAAATTCGAAAAAATTCAAAAATTCGATTTTCTTAAAATTCAACATTTTTTCTTCTCTTTTATGCGATTAAGCTTCATTATTTTTGTGCTTTTGGAAAATACTTTACTTATTTAATAGTCTCGACTCTTTGGTAAAAAATCTAAAATTATCAAAAATTCGAAAAAATTCAAAAATCCGATTTTCTTAAAATTCAACATTTTTTCTTCTCTTTTATAGGATTAAGCTTCATCATTTTTGTGCTTTTGGAAAATACTTTACTTATTTAATAGTCTCGACTCTTTGGTAAAAAATCTAAAATTATCAAAAATTATCAAAAATTCAAAAATCCGATTTTCTTAAAATTCAACATTTTTTCTTCTCTTTTATGGGATTTAGCTTCATTATTTTTGTGCTTTTAGAAAATACTTTACTTATTAAATTGTCTCGACTCTTTGGTAAAAAATCTAAAATTATTGAAAATTATCAAAAATTCAAAAATCCGATTTTCTTAAAATTCAATATTTTTTCTTCTCTTTAATGGAATTTAGCTTCATTATTTTTGTGCTTTTGGAAAATACTTTACTTATTAAATTGTCTCGACTCTTTGGTAAAAAATCTAAAATTATTGAAAATTATCAAAAATTCAAAAATCCGAATTTCTTAAAATTCAACATTTTTTCTTCTTTTTTATGGGATTTAGCTTCATTATTTTTGTGCTTTTGGAAAATACTTTACTTATTAAATTGTCTCGACTCTTTGGTAAAAAATGTAAAATTATCGAAAATTATCAAAAATTCAAAAATCCAAATTTCTTAAAGTTCAACATTTTTTCTTCTCTTTTATGGGATTTAGCTTCATTATTTTTGTGCTTTTGGAAAATACTTTACTTATTAAATTGTCTCGACTCTTTGGTAAAAAATGTAAAATTATCGAAAATTATCAAAAATTCAAAAATCCAAATTTCTTAAAGTTCAACATTTTTTCTTCTCTTTTATGGGATTTAGCTTCATTATTTTTGTGCTTTTGGAAAATACTTTACTTATTAAATTGTCTCGACTCTTTGGTAAAAAATCAAAAATTATTAAAAATTATCAAAAATCCGAAAAATCGAATTGCTTAAAATTCAACATTTTTTTTTTTGTCTTTTATGCCATTTAGCTTTATTATTATTTGAATTTTTATTCAAGAGAAAAAATGGAAAACTGAAAATATTTAGAAACTTTTAAAAATTCCAGGCCTTTTCCATGATTTCCCTGATTTCCAGAAGCCATTTAAAAATTCCATACCATTTTCATGATTTTCCAGATTCTGTAGGAACCCTGCTTTTGTCTGACTTTCTTCTAAATTATCGATCGAATTCAGTGATTTTTGGGGTGAATTTGGTTAAGTTGTAAAATGATTAATTTCTATTTGAATTCGTTTTTTTTAATGTAGAAAATCTGATGTTAATTTAATTCTTTTTTCGTTATGCACGGCAAAAAATATTTGGCTGGATGAACTACAGATTTCACTTTAGTAGCGAAATTTTTCAGTGCTTCAATTAATACTTCCGTTATTCTAGAGAAACTTATCGCTATTTCAAGTAAAACTTTTTTCATTGTGTAATAATTATTATTTCTTTGAAAAGTATTTAATTTAAAATGGCTTTATAAAATAAGCAATGCAAAAGATGACCCAGATACTAATTGTAATTGTTCTAGCCATAGTTTAAGTCTAGTAATGTAAATTCTATTTAAATTGAGACCATTGAGTGAAATTATTTAAATTTTAGTTAGTTAAATCTCTTTGTTAGGTTATAATAATTATTTCTTTAAAATTTTTTAAATTGTTTAAAATAAGCAGCCCCATACAACATTCCCGCGCGCTTGCGCGCGGATAGTTTGGCTAGTTTATTGAATAATTGAATATTTCTTAAAATTGAATTTTTATCAAGAATTTTAGTCAAAATTCTTAAAAATAATTGAAATTTTTCGGCGAATTTAAAAAAAAATTTTCAATAAAAGCAATTTTCTATCATTTTATTTAAAATTGTATAAAAAATAATTGAAATTCTGCGATAAGGTTTGTTATTTATGAAAATAATTGAATTCTTTCAACGAATTTTATTAGAAATTTTTTTAAAGAATTGAATTCCTGTGAAGAATTTTATTTGTGAAAATAATTGAATTCCGAAGACAAGAATTATTATTTCTGAAAATAATTAATTTTATGTGAAGAATTTTATTCAAATTTTTTTAAATAATTGAATTTCTCAGAATTTTTAAAAACTTTTTTAAAATAATTAAATTCCATTGAGAAATTTCATTAAAAAATTAAAAATAATTGAAATCTGACAACGAATTACATTATATTTTTTTAAAATAATTAAATTCCTGTGAAAATGCTAATTTTTGAAAAGAATTGAATTCTTGGGAACAATTTTATTATAATTTCTTAAACAATTGAATTTTCGAGAAAAATTTTATTATTTATGAAAAGAATTGATTTTTTCCGAATAATTTTATTCAAAATTTTTTTAAATAATTGAATTTCCATAAAAAATGTATTATTTATGAAAATAATTGAATTCTTTAGAAGAATTGTATTAAAAATAATTAAATAGTACAGGAAAATTTTAATAACTAAATCTTGTAAAGAATTTTGTCATTAAATTTTGTTAAATAATATAATTTTTAAAAGAATTTTATTTAAATTTTTAGAAATAATTGAATTTCTGTGAATTTTTTTAAACTTTTTGAAAATAATTAAATTCCATCAAGAAATTTTATTAAAAAATTGAAAATAATTGAAATCTGACGAAGAATTTTATTGAATTTTTTTTTAAATAATTAAATTCCTGTGAAAATGCTTATTTTTTAAATAATTGAATTCTCGAGAAAGATTTTATTATTTATGAAAATAATTGAATTTTGCGAAGAATTTTATTCAAATTTTTTTTAAATAATTGTATTCCCATAAATAAATGTATTGGAATTCTATTGAAGATAATTGAATTGAATAGGAAAATATATTAAAATTCTAATTTTATTAACTAAATCTTGTAAAGAATTTTGTCAAATTTTTTTTTAAATAATAGAATTTTTAAAAGAATTTTTTTTAAATTTTTCGAAATAATTGAATTTGTCAGGACTACTTTTTTTCAATTCTTTGAATGTATTTGAGTTCTTTCGTGAAATTTAATTAAAAATTAAAAATAATTGAATTGGTGCAAAGAAATTTATGAAAAATTGGTAAGTAATTGAATTCCTGTGAAATTTTTATTTAAATTTTTCGAAATAATTGAATTCTTTTGGAAAATTTTATTAAAATAGGTAGTAGATATTAAAAATAATTGAAATAAGGGAAATTTTTAAAAAGAATTGAAATTTTGCCAAGAATTGTATTAAATTTTTTTAATATAATTGAATTTCTGTAATTAGTTGTTCTTAAAATTTCTATTTAACTTCTATTTTAATTCTATTTAAATTAAAAATTGATATTTTCTAAAATTTCAAATTGAAACCTTTGAAGTTCATCTATTTATGAAGATTGTAAACGCAACTTTTTTCAAATCCAATTAATTTCGAACTGTTTAAGTAAAATTATTCATTAAATAATAATTTATAAGTTATAATATAACAATATTATAAGAACTATCGTTCTTCAAGAATTAAGTTATTTAAAAAGAAATTATTATCAAAAATAGAAAAAATTGAAGGGTTTGGATTAGAATTCTTGTCAATTTCATAGTTTATAAGTACTTTTAATAAAAATCCCTGACTTTTCCCTGATTTCCCTGACTTTCCTGACTTGTGGCAAGCATATTTTTGATATGAAAAAAAAATTGGCACGCACCGTCGCCAATGAAATTGGCAGCCTTTGAATTCGAATTGAAACAGCTGGTGAGCTGCGCTAGATCCAAAGTTCCCACGCACGACGGTACAGTGAGATTGTGCTCGTACAATTTTGTTGAGGGTCGATAACCAGGAAAATGATCGCCGGAGGGAATTTCAGGGAACATCGCTGCCAAGAGTGAAGTGATTGATGTCGATTGTTGACAGGAATTTGGCACCAGCATTTGAGTTGATTTTGCTCGTGGAAGAGTGGCAATTGGTGTTGAGCCCAGCGATGGATTTGGTGCGGAACAAGCCTGTTGGCGTGTTGGTGGAATAAGTGTTGCGCCCGAGGAGGACATTGATGATTTTGATCGCCCTCGCGATGGAACACTCGTGGGCGGTGTGATATTTCTCACGCCACGCTGTTGCCTTGGAAAGAGTTGCGTTGACGCCGATCTTGGTAGGGTTTTAGGCGATGTCCTCGGTTGTTGAGGCGTTATTTCCGGTCCCAATTGATCCAGCGATTTACTATGTCGCGCCGAGGGCGTCAACATAAATCGTGCTTGAATCGAATTAATGTCCACTCCACCGTCACTACGCGGCGACCAAACACTCACGTTTCGCGAATCCATCATTTGATTAATGCCACAACTACAATCGTCTATGTCGGAAACTGCAATTGAAATTTTATTAATCGATTTCTGATCTATTTTTGAATTGTTTTTTGAAAAAGTAATTATTGAAAAACAATTTGGAATATTTACCACTGTTTCGGTGCCTCTGCTGCATGTCGGCGTACTGATCTTCGAAGATCAAGGGCAGAGTGTGAAGATCGCCGTCCAATTCGGGACAATGCACTGGTAAGGGTGGTAAAGCGGCTAAATAACGAGATCTCCTGGCTGCCTCACTAACCGCTTGATAAGATTGATAGTTAGCGTCGTAGCAACCCGCTGCCGATGTTCTAGGATTTTCCGAGACGAAAAATCCCTCTGCGAATCGCTTCACCTGGAGACGAAGAACACCAAATTATTTTACTTTCTTCTAGCAGGCTTCACGTTCAATAATTAAATTAAAATTAAATTCATTTAAATTAATTACAATTCGAATTTTTTATAGTTTAAATTTATTTTTCAATTCTTTTGAAATTAATTAATTAAATTAAGTTAAATTGAATGAAAATTAATTAAACTTAATTTTAAAATAGTAGCAAAAAGTAGCTTTAAGACAGAAAAAAGTAGTAAAAAAGTAGCTATCAAAAAATTAAATTTGACGACAAAAAAACTTGTTTTAGTCGATTCACAAAAATCATCAAAATTTTACTGATGTCCATAAAAAATATTCATTCTTTTTCTTATCACTTCTAAATTTTTCTGAAATTCAATTATTTTCCAAACTTTTAGATAGAATTCTTCAAAAATCCGTTTGTTATTTAAAAGTAATTTGTAAAAGGAAAAAAATAAAATTCTGTACATTTATTTTAATTAAGTATGACAAAATTTTCAATTAATAGGAAATTTAAAAAACTAATTTCAATTTTTTCGAGTATTTAACTGAAATTGAAAAATTTTAATTACAATTTTTCGAAGGTTAATTATTTTTCAAAAGTTCTAAATTAAATTATTGTAAATTAAATATTTTTGTTAAATAAATATTTAAATACTTATTTTTATGGAGTTTTCTACAGAATTTAAAATTTTTATTAATTGATAAATTCACTTTCTATAATTTTAAAGTAAAAGCTTTTTAAAATTTAATTCTTCTTTTGTAACTTTTTTAAAATTTAATTTTTTTTAAATTTTTAAATAAAATTATTCAAAACTTCAATAATTTTTTACAAAAATAATAAATTATTATTAAATTTATCAAAAATATTTGAATTCTTTCGACGAATTTTAATAAAATTTTTAAGAATAATTCACTTTTCGAAGAAGTTGATTAAAATGGTTTTAAAAATAATTGAAATCCTGCGAAGAATTTTATCAAGAAATTTAAAAATAATTGAATTCTGTTGCAGAATGTTGTCAAAATTTTTGAAAATAATTGAATTTTTTCGACAAATTCTATAAAAATTTCCTGAAAATAATTGAATTCATCCGACAAATTTCCGTAAAATTTTTTAAAATAATGGAATTGTCTAGAAAAATTTTATTATTTATGAAAATATTTGAATTTTTCCAATAAATTTAATTAAAATTTATTGAGAATAATTGAATTGTCTAGAATTTTTTCGACAAATTCTATAAAAATGTTATTGAAAATAATTGAATTTTTCCGACAAATTTCATTAAAATTTACTGAAAATAATTCAATTTCTTTGAAGAATTTTGTCAAAATTTTTGAAAATAATTAAATTCTTCCGACAAATTCTATAAAGATTGTAGGTAATCAAAATAATTGAAATTCTGCGAGGAATTTTATTATTTATGAAAATAATTGAATTTATGCAACCAATTAGAATTTTTTTTTAGTTTTTAATTAATAAATTATAATTGATTTTCCATTATTAAATTTATTTTTAAATAATTAAATTTCAGTGAAAAATTTTACTATTTGCAAAAAGTAACTGATTTCTTGCGAAGAATTTTATGAAAATTTTTGTAAAGAATTGAAATTAATTTTTAAATCAATTCTTTTTAGAAAGTTCTACGAGAATTCAATTATTTGAATACGAACATAAATAATTGTCAAAACAATTGTTTTTTTCTTAAAATTGAATTCTTATAAAGTATTTTATGGAATTTTTCGAAATTAATTGATTTTTTCATGAATTTTAATAAAATTTTCAAAAATAATTTCATTTTTCGAATGAAATCATTTAAAATTGTATATTTAAAATAATTGAAACCATGCGAAGAATTAGGAAAATTCGATTAGTTTTTAATCAATAAATTATCATTGATTTTTAATTATTAAATTTTTTTTAAATAATTGAATTCTTGCGAAAGAATTTTATTAAAATTTCTGTAAATAATTGAATTTGTTTTTTAATCATTTTATTAAAATCTGAAAGAATAATTCAATTAGGATGTCTAATAATTTAATGACTAGTCTTTTAAAAATAATTGAACATTCTAGTGATGAATTTTATTATTTAAGAGAATAAATTAGTTCCTATGAACAAATTTTATCAAAATTTTTGAAAAAAAATTAATTCTTTTCGAAGAATTTTATTAAAATATTTTAAGTAATTGATTTCTTTCAAATAATTGCAAAATTCGGAATAAAAATAAAAAAAGTAGCTTATAGTGTCACAAACATCTAAGAAAAAAAGTATCCAAATAGAAGCAAATCGTAAAAAAAAGTAGTAAATAGTAGGTTTTTAGTAGATGAGTGAGAAGCCTATTTTACTCAGAGGGTTTTATTCCTTTTCTTCTTTCTTTTCCTTCTATTCTCCTCTTTTAGCAATCAGAAAAATATTTCCAACGATAAGAATGAAGAAAAAAAGACAAATTTACCCTTAATTGATGATGAACTCTTGCCAGATGTTGATGAATAGCCTCTCTGCCTGAGAAAGCTTCCAAAAAATGTTGCCAAAGAACGATATTTTGAGCGCAAAGCTGTGCAATGTCAGCCTCTTCAGTATCGATCTTCTATTATAGGCGGGAGAAAAAAAAAGAAAGAAATTAATTTCATTTAAGAAAGAAAACTGAAGAATATTTTTTTCAATTTACTTATAAATATATATATATTATTGATTTCTAGAAACCTTGGTGATTTCTTTGTGTGTATTCTGAGCAACTTCCAACGTTCTTTGCTGCCACGTGGGAAGAAGCCTCGCAAGATCAGCTAAATCATTGAGCAAAGATTCGCGAGCCGCTAAGAGCAATCTCGTAACTTCCTGCTGAACTAATTTCGCGTGCTGAATCCTCGTCGCTGATCCAACACATCGTGTCGTCGTTTCCTTAAAGACATTAAAAAATATTTATTATTAAAATTTATTATTACAATTTTTTTAATAATTTAAATAATGATTAAAATATAATAATTAAAATAATAAAAAACAGGGTTGCCACACTTTTGCTCTTTTTAAATTCCCTGACTATTCTAGGTTAAAAAACGGAATTTTTCAGATTTTTAAAATGAAAATTATTCGAAAACATCAATAACTTCATTTTTAAATAAATATTTAATCATTATTTTTTATAGAAATTAAGATATTCGAAAATTTGAAATTTAATAACATAAAAGAATATTTATTATAAAACATGAAGATATCGATCACTCCGAGCCTTCGACTCGGAGTAATCGCTTTCTTCATGTTTTATAATAATTAAAACTTGCTACTTTGTTACTGTAACTTCTTCAAAAATTATTTTCATCATTACGATTATTTATTTTTAGAATTTTGAACCAAAATTCTTCTTTAAATCAATTTTTTAAAAATAATTTTTGAAAAAGTTCTTTGTGAATTTTCAAATTCTTTTGTTTACGATTTAATTTTACGAAATTTCGATTATTCTGACATTCTTCAGTTAACTATATTAGAAATTAAAAACTTCAAATTAAAAAAAATTCCATTAAACTTATTGAGAAAAATTAATTCTATAAAATTCTTAATTAAAAGTATGAAAAGTTCAAATTTCAAAGATTTTAATTTGAAATTCATTTTTAAATCAATATTTATTAGAAAATTCTACGAGAATTTAATTATTTAACTATAAAAATAAATATTTTATTAAACAATTCAATGTTTCTTAAATTTGATTTTTTATAAAGAATTTTATCAACGAATTTTCAAGTAATTTAATTCTCTTGACAAATTTTAATAAAATTTTTAAGAGTAATTGCATTATTCGAGAAATTGATAAAAATTGTATTAAAAATAATTGAAATTCTGCCAAGAATTTTATTAAAATTTTTGAAAATAATTGAATTAAGAGGAAAATGTTATTATTCATATATAAAGATAATTGAAATTTTGACGAGAATTTTTGTAAATTTTTAAACTTAATTGAATGTTTGCGAAGAATTTTATTAAAATTATTTTGAAAAAAATTGTATTGTTACGCAAGGAATTGCATTAAAATTTTTTAAAATAATTTTTTCTTTAAAGAAATTTAATTAAAAATTTATTAAAAATAATACTCAAATTCTAATAAATAAAGTGTAGCCAAGGTTATTAAAATAATTAAATTTCTTTGATACATTTTAATAAAATTTTTAAGAATAATAACTTTTTTTTCGTAGAATTCGATTAAAATTGTTTTAAAAATAATTTAAATCCTGTGAAGAATTTTATCAAGAAATTTGAAAATAATTGAATTTTTCCGACAAATTTCATTAAAATTTATTGAAAATAATTGAATTGTCTAGAAGAATTTTATTATTTATGAAAATAATTGAATTCTGTTGAAGAATGTTGTCAAAATTTTTAAAAATAATTGCATTTTTTCGACAAATTCTATAAAAATGTTAATGAAAATAATTGAATTTTTCCTACAAATTTAATTAAAATTTACTGAAAATAATTGAATTTTTTTGAAGAAAATTATCAAATTTTTGCAAATAATTGAATTTTTCCGGCAAATTTCATTAAAATTTACTGAAAATAATTGAATTCTTTTGAAGAATTTTATCAAAATTTTTGAAAATAATTGAATTTTTGATACAAATTTCTTTAAAATTTTTGAACTAATTGATTTTAAATTAATAATTTTATTTTTAAATAATTGAATTCCTGTGAAAAATTTTATTGTTTGCAAAAAGTAATTGAATTCTTGCGAAAAATTTTATTAAAATTTCTGGAAATAATTGAATTTGTTTTTTCATCATTTTATTAAAATTTAAAAGAATAATTCAATTAGGATTTCGAATAATTTAATTAATAGTTTTTTAAAAATAGGTAACTGAATTCTAGTGATGAATTTTATTATTTATGACAATAAATTAGTCCTTATAAGTAAATTTCATCAACATTTTTGAAAAAAAAATTGAATTCTTTAGGGAATTTTTATTAAAGTATTAGATATTAAAAATTATTGAATTAAGGAAATTTTTAGAAAATAATTAAAATTTTGACAAGAATCTTTTTTACATTTTTGAAAATAATTTAATTTTTGAGAAGAATTTTACTACTTTTGAAAATAATTGAATTTCTGCAATTATTTGTAATTGCTAAAATTCAATTTGTTTTAGTGTTTTTAACTAAAATTCTTCTATAAATCCATTATTTTTAATAAAACTAGTTAAATATATTATATTAAAAAAGTTAACTAATTTCAGAAGAATTTCAGTTTTTAAAATCTTTTTTTAAATCTAAATTTTTTTTTATATTTCAAATTAAATTTATTTAAAATTGAAATTTCACAAAATTTTAAATTAAAATCTTTTAAAGTTCATCTACTTATGAAAATTGTAAACGCAATTTTTTTAAAATTGAGTTAATTTTGAAATATTTAAGTGAAATTAGATTAGAAACTCACTATATTTCCAAAGAATAGATTGTTATCAGCATTTGGTGTCGATTTAACCTGGACCCATGGTTTTCCACCTCTTGGAGCGCTAAAAGCAAAAAAAATTTTTTAATCAAGAAAAAAATACAATTCAACTGATTAGAAAAAAGAGAAATGAAAACTCACCAACTTTGAACGTAATGAAGAATACTTTTTCTGAATTATCCCAAATTGCAGCATGAAACAAAAAAAATTGAAGAGATATTGCAAAATTGTTTCCATCGAGGGTACAAATTTCAAAAATTGTTTGCAATATACCGACTTTATGTACGGCTGATGGAGAGCCACTAGACAAGCGTGAATCGTGATTGATACAGCGGCAAGATGAAAATAATCAAACAACACCGGCAGATGATAGTGCAGACCCTTTGTCGGAACGAAATTCAATTGAAGGGCTCTGAAAAACAATGAATAATTATCGCATTAAAATCTTTTATCGCCTTTCGATTTTTCTGGACAATAAAAAATTAATTTTCGAATTTAATCTACAATTTTGATAAATAGTTCTTTTAAAAAAAATATTTTTCGATTTTCTTTTATTTATAGCATAAAAAAACCTTTCGAAAGGTTTATTTTTCGATTTGAATCAATTTTTGACAATAATTCCCAAAGATTTTTTTTTTCACAAAACGTAAATAATTAAAAGTTGCAATTTTCTTTGAAAGAATATTTGAAAGAAAATTGCAATTTTTGAATGAAGAATTCATTATAAAAAGAAAAAGAAGTAAAAAAGGAAAGAAGTTAATTTTGACGAGGCTGATGATTAAAAATGAAAAAAAGGAAAAAACAGTTCGCGGATCAGAAACTCACCTCGATGATACACATGCCATATTTCCGGGTTGAGTTGGTTCGCTGAACCATAACTCAACTCCAAGATTAAAGTGGGTACGAGAGAGAACCTCCTCGATCTTGTGACTGTGCACGAGCACGTGCGCACGAAACAAGACCGACGTGCCAAGTGTCACCTCTTCGTTCCGATAGAAAATCTGAAAACGCTTGCTTGTACCCGGCGCTTCCAACGAGTCTGAAAAATAAATTACATTTTTTTTTTTACTTCTTTACTTCTCTTATTTTCCTTTCATTTCAGATATATAATAAACTTCGATCCTTGCGATCGAAAAATGGGAAACGCGACAAACTTGCTCTCTTAAATCTTGAAATTGACAATATTTCACTTTGATTACAAATATGTCTTCGAGGAAAATTTCTTTTTGAAAATTATTTAATAATGTAACTGCCATTACTAAATGTATAAACACTAAATATGAAATTGTAATAAATTTATAAATACGAAATATATAAATAATAAATATATAAATACTAAAAACTATATAAATAAAATTCGTATGTAGATAATAAATAAAAAAATAATTTTTAACAAAAAAAAATCATTTTTTGATTATTTTTAATAATTTAATAAATTTTTAATACCTAAACAACAATAGAAAAAGACAGGCTTCACACTCATCTACTAAAAACCTACAATTTACTACTTTTTTTTACGATTTGCTATTATTTGGATACTTTTTTCTTAGATGTTTGTGACACTATAAGCTACTTTTTTATTTTTATTCCGAATTTTAAAATTTTTCGAAAGAAATCAATTACTTAAAATATTTTAATAAAATTCTTCGAAAAAAATTAATTTCTTTACAAACATTTTGATGAAATTAATTTATAGAAACTAATTTACTCTCAAAAATAATAAAATTCATCACAAGAATATTCAATTATTAAAAAAAACTATTAATTAAATTATCCGAAATGCTAATTGAATTATTCTTTTAAATTTTAATAAAATGATGAAAAAACAAATCCAATTATTTTCTGAAATTTTAATAAAATTCTTAGCCAGAATTAAATTACTTTTTGCAAAAAATAAAATTTTTCTCAGGAATTCAATTATTTAATAATAAAATTATTAATTCAAAATCAATTATAATTTGTTAATTAGAAACTAAAAAAAATTTGCAATTCATTGCATGAATTCAATTATTTTCATAAATAATAAAATTTTTCTAAACAATTCAATTATTTTCAAAAATTTGAAGGAAATTTGTGGGAAAAATTCAATTATTTTCAAAAATTTAATTTTGATAATTTTCAATTATTTTCAGTAAATTTTAATGAAATTGGACGGAAAAATTCAATTATTTTCAAAAATTTTGATAAAATTCTTCGAAACTATTCAATTATTTTCAGTAAATTTTAATGAAATTTGACAGAAAAATTCAATTATTTGCAAAAATTTCAATAAAATTCTTCAAAAAAATTCAATTATTTTCAGTAAATTTTATTGAAATTTGTAGGAAAAAAATTCAATTATTTTCAAAAAATTTGAAAACATTCTTGAACAGAATTCAATTATTTTCATAAATATGTAATAAAATTCTTCTAGACAATTCAATGATTTTCAATAATGAAATTCCTCGGAAAAATTCAATTATTTTCAAATTTCTTGATAAAATTCTTCGCAGGATTTCAATTATTTTTAAACAAATTTTAATCGAATTCTTTGAAAAATGTAATATTATTCTTAAAAATTTTATTAAAATTCGTCAAAAGAATTAAAATATTTTCAAAAAATTTGATAAAATTCTTTATAAGAATTCAATTTTAAGAAATAATCAATTATTCTATTAATAATTTATTTTTGTATTCAAATAATTGAATTCTTGTAGAACTTTATAATAAGAATTGATTTAGAAATAATTTTTAGTTAAAATTTTGGATAATTATTAAATATTAAAAACGTTGAAGTATACGAATTTTGTAAATAATTAAATATCGAAAGATCTAATCTTTAAACATTTTAATTTGTTGTAAAACTGTAAAAATATTGAAATATTAATTTTAGAAAATTATTAAATTATTATTTTTCTAAAAAATTATTGTAATTTTTCAATTATTGTAATTTTATTTAAAGATTAAAAAAAAATTAAATTTCGAAAGAATTACAGTTGTAATATCTAGGTGAAGAATTAAATTTTAAAAGGCTTATTACTTTAGAATTAATAAAAATTTTAATTTCTGTAGAAAAATCCATAAAAATAAATATTTAAATATTTATTGAGCAAAAATATTTAATTTTCAATAATTAATTTAGAAATTTTGAAAAATAATTAACTTTCGAAAAATTATTGTAATTCAAATTTTTCAATTATAGTTAAATACTCGTAAAAATTGAAATTAGTTTTTTAAATTTCCTATGAATTGAAAATTTTGTCAAATTTAATTAAAATAAATGTACAGAATTTTATTTTTTTCCATTTACAAATTATTTTTAAATAACAAACGGATTTTTGAAGAATTCTAGCTAAAAGTTTGGAAAATAATTGAATTTCAGAAAAATTTAGAAGTGATAAGAAAAAAAATGAATATTTTTTATGGAAATCAGTAAAAAGTCTGAGAACTACAGAGTGAAATTTTGATGATTTTTGTGAATCGACTAAAAGTTTTTTTTTCGACTAAGTTTTTTTTGTTGTCAAATTTAATTTTTTGATAGCTTCTTTTTTACTACTCTTCTCAGTCTTAAAGTTACTTTTTGCTACTATTTTAAAATTAATTATTGAGTGTAAAGCCTGAAAAAAACAAAATTAGAAAAAATTGAGAATATTTTCAAAGTGAAATAATTTTCAAAATCTGATTCTCAAAATTGACAATATTTCTCTTTAGTTACAAATGTCTCAAAGAAAAAGAAAATTAGTTTTTAAATTATGTAACAAATAACTGATAAGTATTACAATACAAAAAACAAAATTAAAATAGAAAAAAATGAGAATATTTTCAAACAGAAATAATTTTAAAAATAAAATTCGAAAAATCTAAATTCTTAACAGGTAGAAACAGTAGAAACAAAATTGCATATATAACAAAAAAAAATGAGAATATTCTCAAACTGAAACAATTTTCAAAATCAGATTCCAAAATTAGTGCTAAATTGTTAGTACGGGTAGTCTCCAAGATTGAAAGCCGAATATATAATCGTGTTCCTGAGAGCATACAATGTTCCTTAATAAAATATTCACAAATCCAATGTCGATATAATGTGGAAATACATGTATTATATATATAGAGAACAGTTGACAAACTTTGCCTATATTTAATTAAAGAACTAATTAACTAGACTGTATGCACTGTTAAAAAATCCATTAGCAAAATGACCTTGATTTTGATATGAATTTTTTCTTTAAAACAGAAACAATTTTTCTCTATAATAACGCAATTTGTTTTTCACTTACGATTTCGCATTTGATTAACTTCAACCTTGATGGGCAGCTTTGGCGAAACTCTGAGAGCAGTTCTGATTTGATAATATCTGCAAAAAGGTAAGAAAAAAATGTAATTTACAATTTCAGAAAAATTATTTAATTTTCTAAAAAGGAAATGTTAGAAAAATAATTTTCTTCACAAGGAAGGAAATTTAAAATAAAAAAATCCAATTTTGTCCTTATTTATGAATGCGTTAAAAAAGAAAAATTCACTTCAGTAAAGGAATATAATTTGAAAATGACTTTGAAAAGAAACTTTAATTCTGATTGTATTATTCAAATTCAGACTTTCTTTGATCTTCTTTGAATAGTTTGCTAACTACTCAATTCAGAGTTTGAAAATGAAAAGTGAATGAAACAGAGAGTGCAAGTTCGCTATTTTCCTCTTCTTTTTTCAATGAAAAAATATTAAAGCAAAAAAATATAATTTTCTTTTCTCGAAATAGAAATCTCAGAAATTATACTAAATTGAAAAAAAGCTTTAATTCAAAAAAAAGAAAAATCTAAATATTCCTTTGTCGTTAAATTAGCATTTTAAAGTATTAGGTAAATTGACATTTCTTTATTAACAAGAAAAAAGGGGGAAAAAAATGATTTAAAGAGGGGAAAAAAATGGAAATAAAAATTAGCTCGTACTTACCCGCGCTGAAAGAGATCGACATTGTAAAACTTGCAAAGCTCGAGAGAGAACTCGAGGGTGGCCTGAAGATCGCTCATCGCTCTTCGCGACGGATGAAACCGCTCTCATCCGTTTCCCACCACCCTCAACTTGGAATCGTATGAAGATTCGCTTCACCCACGACGATGTTACGCGCAGGAAAAATCTTCAGGATGATGATGATGACAGTTGCCCTTCCCAACGTCATCTTCTCCCATTATGAGGCATCGGTTCAACCCTCCAGGTACCCTGAATCAAAGTAAGAAAAAAATTAATTGCCAAGTCAAGTAACAATAAATAAATTAATTAGTAACTAAATGAATAAATTAGTAACTAAATAAATAAATTAATTAATAAATTAATTAATTAATTAAATAATAACTAACTAAATAAATTAATTAATAACTAAATTAATTAATTAATAACTAAATTAATAAATAGTATATTCAGAAAATAATTAATAATTAATAATCAAATATAAACTTCAATTGTAATAAAATTTTTCCAAAAAATTCAATTATTCTCTAGATTTTTAAAAAATTGTTTGATAAGAATAAAATTATTTTCATAAATAATAAATTGCTTCGCATGAATTCAATATTATTCTCAGTTCAATTTTTAAAAACAAAAAAAGAATTCTCCAAAGAATTCAGTTGGTTTCAAAAATTGTAATAAAATTATGAGAAGAATTTAATTATTGTTTCCAAAGAATTTCAATAAACTTCAATAATCAAATTTTTAATTATATAATTATTAACAGACACGATTTAATTATTTTCAAATTTTTCAATTAAAATTATTTTAAAAAATCTACAATACATATTTTTGCATGAAAAGCAAAGAAATTCTTCGAAGGAATTAAATTATTTACTAAAACTCCTCAATAAAATTGCGTTTAAAAGAATTTAATTTTCTGTCAATAATTTTTTATAAAATTTAATAATAAAATTAATTACAAATACCTATTCTGATAAAAATAATTATTTTCAAAAAAATTAAAAAACTTTTGGAAAGAATTCAATTATTTTCAAAAAACTTTAATATTATCTATTCTTCGAAAGAATTCAATTATTTTGAATATTTTAATAAAATTCTTTGAATGAATTGAATCATTAACAAAAAATTGTACAATAAACAATTTTGAGAAGAATTTAATTATGTTCTAAAAATTTTAAAAAACTTCAAAAATTAAATGTTTATAATTACAATTACTGGCAAATAAAATTATTTTAAAAACTTGAAAGAAATTCGTCATCAAATTGAATTGTGTTTAAAGTTTTTAATTAAAATTATTAAAAAAAACTTCATTATTTAAAAAAATTCAAAGCAATTCTTCAAAACAAATCAATTATTTTCAATACAATTTTTATAGAATTTGTGGAAGAAATTCAATTATTTTCAAAAATTTTAATAAAATTCTTCAAACTTCTTCAATTATTTTCATAAATAATAAAATTCTTCTAGACAATTCAATTATTTTCAGTAAATTTTAATGAAATTTGTCGGAAAAATTCAATTATTTTCAAAAATTTTGATAAAATTCTTCATAAGAATTCAATTATTTTCAGTCAATTTTATTTAAATTTAAATGAAAAATTCAATTATTTTCAAAAATTTAAATAAAATTCTTCAAAAAAATTCAATTATTTTCAGTAATTTTCAATTAAATTTGTAGGAAAAATTCAATTATTGTTTTCAATAACATTTTTATAGAATTTGTCGAAAAAATTCAATTATTTTCGAAAATTTTGACAACATTCTTCAACAGAATTCAATTATTTTCATAAATAATAAAATTCTTCTAGACAATTTAATTATTTTTAAAAATTTTGATAAAATTCATTATATTTCAATTATTTTCAAAAACTTTGATAAAACTCTTTCTAATTGAATTATTTTTATAAATAATAAAATTCTTCAAACAAATTCAATTATTTTCATAATTAATAACATTATTCTCAGAAATTTAATTATTTTAAAAAATTTGACTAAAATTTATAGAAACAATTTACGTATTTTCAAAAATTTGAATGAAATTGTTTATAATACTCGGAAATTCAATTATTTTCATAAATAATACAATTATTCGCAGGAATTAAATTACGTTAAAAAATTTTAACAAAATTCATCGAAAAAATTGAATTATTTACAGAAATGTTAATAAAATTCTTCATAAGAAATTCAATTATTTTTAATTCAATTTTTATAGAATTATTCGGAAAAAAATTGAATTATTTTAACAAATTTTTATAAAATTCTTCAAAAGAATTCAATTATTTTCAACAAAATTTTTATAGAATTTGTCGGAAAAATTGAATTATTAAAAAAAAATGTTGATATAATTCTTCAAAAGAATTCAATTATTTTCATTAAATTTTAATTAAATTTTTCGGAAAAATTCAATTATTTTTAAATTTCTTAATAAAATTTATAGCAACTATTCAATGATTTTCAATTAATTTATTCAAAAATTCTAAAAAATATTTAGAATGTTGGAAACGATCTCTAAAAGGACATGTCAATTAAAAATTTCTCAATTTGACGTTTCGGAACTGGATCCAGTTCCCCCTTCAGAATTTATTACATTTTACTACATACTGATAAAATGATATACATGGTTTTTTCTGTTTTAAACTGAATTGTATTTTGAAATAATTTCGATTGATATTATATTTTATTGCTTTTCTTTACGAACGAAAAAAACATGTATATCTTTTTTTCAATATGTAGTAAAATGTAATAAATTCTGAAGAGGGCACTGGATCCAGTTCCAAAACGTCAAATTGAGAAATTTTTAATTGTCATCTCCTTCTGGAGATCGTTTCAATTTAAAAAAATTGAAACAATTCAAAGTTTTATCAAATTTCATTGAAATAAATTTTATATCTGAAAGAATTTAATTTTCCAACGCTTTTTAAAAATTGGTTTTGAAATTTAATTGCATCTTTGAAGAATACGATGAGAGAATTATTTTTTTTCGGTTCAAATTTGGAAAACATGTTTTTCCTGACGTAAAACAAATGTAAAGGCATATTGAACGATAATCGTAAATCATGACAGAGCCACCAAGGAGAAAGCAAACTTGATAGAGGAAAAGAGATTAGGATATTCTCGAGCAATAATTTCCTCGTTCGCTCGCGGGTGCACTTGATGTTGAGAAATCTTCTGGAAATTGGATTAGCTTATTCAATCGAGTGACAGGAAAATTCGATAAATAAAATATTCCCCTATTTTTTATCCTCGTCCTCTTCTTTTTCAAAAAAATTAAGAATCGTACACTTGACATTTTTCAATAATTATATATTTCCTTGTTTTCTCTCTGAGTGAATTTAATTGATCATTGTGGGAAGAAATTTAATTCAAATATTCGAATTTCATAATTCGAAATTCGTCAATAATTTTTCTTTACTATTAGAATATAATAATTGAATCAATTGAATAAATGGAAACAATTGAATTAAATGAATCAATTTGTTTGAATGAATGTATCAAAATTAGAAAAATTTCGCTTCTTCGCCATATTCTGTTTTTCTTTTTTGTGCGCGAGGGCTTGAAATTCTCGGCATAGTTTTCAAGTATATAGTGGAGAGAGAATGGCTTTTCATTGTCAAGGTTGAGAAGAAACGATTACAACACTTTCCATTAGAGTGTCTTGTGAGATATGAAAAGAGGGTGTACCCACGTGTGTTTCGTCAAGAATGGATATATAAGAACAATTCAACACTTTCTCTCCTTTTGCTTCGCACCTTTGTCAGTTGGTTAAATTCAATGTTTTAAAGGAATAAAACATTGTCGATTTTACACTATAGTCGAGATTTATGTTCAAAAAAAAGAGGGGAAAAAGAGTTCTCTTTTCTTTTTTTCCCCTTGCATTTTTCCTGAGGGCGATATACGACTTTGTCGACTTCGACATTTTTCCTCTCTTGTCCTACATACGTCTCAGTTTTCACTTCAAAGCATTTCTCACCATTTGTGTGTATATATTCGTATTCATGATATCTTCAAGTGCAAACGATTCAAATGATATCAATATTTCAATCTTGTTTCAATTGTCAATGCCTCGATACAGTTCTTCGTGAAGAATTCAAATAAAAGAAGATAGTATAAATAATTGTGTTCGAATTTTCAAATTATTTTTATGGAAAATTTTGAAAATTGTCGGTAAATTGATAAATCTTCTTCTCATCCTTTCGAAATCTGTCATTTTTTCTTTTTTCCACTCCTATTTTGTCTTCTCTCCTTTTTCTTCCTTCGAATTTCAGGAAAATTTCCTATTTTCGGAGATTGAGATCGAAATCCATTTTCGTCACTTGGGAAAAATTGTTCTTCTCTCGAAATATTTCCTGTCCTCGAAAAAATTCATCTTGCCTAAAAATAATGAACGAAAATTAATAATCGATTATTAAAATTAATTCGAAAACTATTTTAACAGAAACAATTTATTTTGTACAAATTATCAGGTGTGAAGTATTAAAAGAAGAAAATAAATTTCCTATTTTTGAAAATTGAGATTGAATTCCATTTTCTCCAATTGGAAAAAATTATTTTTCTTTCGATTTCTTATCCTTGCAAAAATTTCTAAAAATAATGAAGAAAAATTATTATTCTATCCAGTCGCTTCGAAAACTGATCTAATAGAAAAAATTTTCTTTTTTTGCACTATCAAGGTGTTGAAGTATTAAAAGAAGAAAATAACAAATACGAAATGATTGGAAGTTTGAAAGCCTCGAGGTAACTAAAAATGTCTCAATACAGCTGCGATAGAAAAAAAGAATTCAAATCACACCCTAGGGAAGTTTACTAAAAAAAAAAAAAAAGATTTCCGTCCTTCATCCCTCACTGTCTACACGTCGAAACGAGGTCAAATTTAATGAAAAGCAACAAATATTATTTTTTTTCCCCAAAAATATAATAAGTACAATCACAAGAAAGAAGATTTCTCGTTCTGACAACAATTTATCGGATTTTTCCGCATAATGTTAATTATCTCCTTTCTCTCTCTCCCCCATTTTTTCAAAATAAACATTTCTTTAGTTTTCTTTAGTAAACAAGAAAAAATCAAGAGAAATTTTTAATTAATCGTATGCTTTCCTTAAGGAGAAAATCATTTAAACTGAATTTTTAATTCTATTAATTAATACAAGTCGAGAGAAAAATTTAAAAAATGATTTTTTTTACAAAAAATAAAAAAGGAGAAAAAATATTTCTCCTCCTCTTCAATATTCTCTCGATTTCATTGCTGGGAAAAGTTGAAATTTCTAAACGATAAATCTTTGGGAAATTGTTACAATTTTTATGAAGGACAGATTCGAATTTTATGAGATTGGAAAGAAATCTTCATTACACGAAACTTTTGGAAAAAGATAAAAATCTAACTTTTGATATATATTTGAGGGGTGTGTAAAACAACTTTTGACGTATAGAAAAAATTTGTTCTTAAGAAACACATTTCTTTCGAAGCGGAAAAATTTTTTTCACAGAAAAATTTGTTTGAACAATTTTTTTTAAAAGAAAAATTCGTTTGAGCAATTTTTTTAACGGAAAAAATTTTGTCTAGCTGAGAAAATAATTAATGAAACGAAATTAAATTAGAATTGTAATTTTCTTTTTAAATTTCCCTTTTTTTGCTTTTTTCTTCGTTTTTTCTAGTTTAATGAAACAGATACAGAAAAGTAACTTCTCAAGTCACTAGAAATTATCTCCTAAACCCAATCGAGTTTCTTACAAATCGGGGCTAAGTAGATAACTTCTTAGATACTTGACGATAAAGGTCTCATCAATATTTTACTTGAAGTGTACTTCAATTAAAGAGTCTCTGCTCATTTTAGTTGCTGACATGTAGAAAAAAAACTGATTCACAAAAAAACATTAAAAGAAATTCAATCCAGAATAATATTTCCCGCGAAATTCGTATTTATCCAATTTCAAAAAATTTTTAACTTTTGAAGCAATTTTTTTTTCGTTTTAATTGCAAAAGAAGAAATTAAATCAAAAAAGAAATTTTTCTTCTTTTCATAAAGTAAAGTTATCGCAAATAAATTTAAAAATTCGCCAAAAATTGAAAATTTTTATTAATAATACAAAAAATATTAATAGACAAATTTTGAAAATTAAAAAATTGAACAAATTATATTATTATTTTCAAAAATTTTAACAAAATACATTGAAACAATTGAATTATTTTCAGAAATTTTAATAAAATTCTTCATAAGAAATCCAATTATTTTTAATACAATTTTTATAAAATTTGTCTGAAAAATTCAATTATTTTCATAAATAATAAAATTCTTCTAGACAATTCAATTATTTTCAATAAATTTTAATGAAATTTGTCAGAAAAATTCAATTATTTTCAAATTTCTTAATAAAATTCTTCTCAACCATTTAATGATTTTCAATTAATTACTTCAGAAGTTCTAAAAAATAATTGACTTTTGGAAAAGTTACAGTTGTAATTTTTAGAAATATTTAATTAAATTTCAAATAATAATAATAAATAATAATAACAAAAAAATATTTTTTTAGAAAAAAATTATTTAATTTTTAAATAATTTAATGTGGAAAAAATTAAAAAAAAACAAAAAACATTAAAAGAAATTCAATTCAGAATAATATTGCCAGCGAAATTCGTATTTTTACAATTTAAAAAATTTCCAACTTTTGAAGCAATTTTTTTTCTCGTTTTAATTGCAAAAGAAAAAATTAAATCCAAAAAAAAATTTTTCTTCTCTCCTTAAAGTAAAATTACAGCAAATAAAATGAAAATTTGACAAAAATTGTAAAATTTGATTAATAACACAAAAAAAAGAATAAAGAAATTTTGAAAATTATTCTCTTTTAAAAATTAAAAAAAAAATGAGAAAATTAAACAGAAATTGAACAATTTTATTAATAACGCAGAAAAGATTAATAGAGAAATTTGGAAATTTATTCCCTTTTAAAAATAGAAAAAAAATTTGAACATAAAACAGAAATTGAACAATTTAATTAACAACACAAACAAAATAATAGAGAAATTTTGAAATTTATTCTCTTTTAAAAATTCAAAAAAAAAAAAAAAATTTGAAAATTGGACAGAAATTGAACAATTTTATTAATAACGTAAAAAAAGATTAATAGAGAAATTTGGAAATTTATTCCCTTTTAAAAATTAAAAAACAAAATTGCGCCAATAGAAAACTTATTATGAAATAAAATATTTTAATTTATTCCTATACGATATGACGATAAATAAATAAAATGACGAAGAAAGCGAAAAAATTCGAATAATTAATAATATTGGTAAATTTTCTATTTTTGATAAATTGAATTCAAAAAAACGAAAAATATAAAATTAGACTGCCAGAAGAAATTTTCTTTTTTCATAAAGAAATCTTTTTCGTATCGTCTAAAATAGAAGACGATAACTATATGACATTACGTTCATTGAAGTATGAATTATCTTATTGTTAAAGTTCGAGATATGAAAATCGTTTCGCGATGCAGTAAAAAATTTTTTTTCTTTTTTTTTTATATTATATCCTCTGTATATATATAAAGGTATAAATACGAAACACTGGGGTAAATATCCAAGCTTTGCACGTAGTGTCAGTAAATATTGGTTATCGGTGCTTGAACGATAATATGAAACGAGAAGCCGCATAATGCTTAATGAGGTGATACGAGATAATCGAGAACTTCTGAAAATAATAGTTTTAATCTTATTTAAATAAAAAAAAAAAAATAATAATAAAACAAAATGAAATAAAAATCGTATTTCTCTTCACCTTGAATTATTTAACTCGCGCGACTACATCCGGAAATACACTTTTTATACTTTTAAAGGTCAATGATCATCACATTAAATATTCCCTTTTCCTATCGATTATCTCCTTAATATTTCATTACTTATAGTGAAACAAATTTTATTTTCTTCCGCCGAAGCTAATTTCCTCTGTCTTTAATCGGTATTTTGCAATAAAATTCAGTAGTGTTGATAATTATTCCTATTTATCGTCGTGTCGTATAAAAACAAATTAAAATATTTTATTTCGTTTAATAAAGCAATTTTCGAATTTGCTTCTTTTAGTGAATTTCGATATTTTTTTATTGGTATTTTTTAGTGACAAAATTTTCCAATTTTTTTTTTCAGCACTGCTAAAAAAGCACTTTTGAAATTTGCCTCTTTTTCTTGATTTCGATAGTTTATTATTGCTAATTTTTTTTATTATGAACAAAATTTTTCAATTTCTTTCAATTTCTTTTTTTCCAGCAATGCTAAAATAGCAATTTTCAAATTTGCTCCTTTTAGTCGATTTTGATATTTTATCATTTATTATTTTTGTTATTAACAAAAATTTCTTTTTTTTCAGCAATGCTAAAATAGCAATTTTCAAATTTGCTTCTTTTAATTTCTCGAAGAAAAAAATTTCCATATTTCGTTATTAATAAATTTTTGTCATTAATTAAATTTTTCCAATTTGTATTTTTTTTTGTTTCAGTAATACGAGAAATATAAATTCTTTGCAATGGAAATCAAATATTTTTTTTTTGATGACTCCTAAAAAATTGAAAATCGAGACTTTGGGGTCGAATTCATGGAGATTGTAACGAAGAAGAAGAAGAAGAAGGTGGTTCGTTATTATATGAAAAGGGGTTCTTGTCAGCAGGATATGACGAAGGGAGCTCCAATGGATAGGATCGTCTAGACGTCTGACCAAATACGCGCCTTTCTACTCGAAATGGTGGGTGTGGAGAATCGTCGGTCACAGGTCAAAAGAGTCACGAAAATTCAAACATCGAATCAATATGAAATTTTCAATTTCCCTTTTCTACACACACACACACGCATCTATTTCCGATTCGTAAAAAAAACCATCTCCCTCCTTTTAATCTATGCATATTGAGAAAAGGGTTATCTTTCCATTACTATTTCTTCCAAAAAAATTGACTTTCAAAAAAAAAAAATTTTTTTCAAAAAAGAAATTCATTTTTCGAAATTCTGTTCAATTCTTTGAATTTGTGAAAATTCCCCCCAACTATTTTCTCGAAAAGAAAATTCTCTTTTCGAATATTTGTTCAATTTCCTCCTACAAAAAAATTTCTCCTAAAAAAGAAATTCATTTTTCGAAATTCTTTTCAATTCTTTGAATTTTTGAAAATTCCCTCCAATTATTTTCTCGAAAACAAAATTCTCTATTGGAATTTTTGTTCAATTATTCTTTAAAATTGGAATCTTTGAATCTTCGATTCTTGAATTCGATAAACTGAAGAATTGATTTCTATTATTGGAATATATCTCGAAAAAATTCTCTACTCGAATTTTTGTTCAATTATTTTTTCCGATTGAAAGATTATAATAATTCGATGAACTGAATTCGAAAACTTCCGTTTTTTGGAATTGACTTTCGACTATAATCTCGAAAAATTTCCGAATTTTAGTCCAATTTTTCTTTGAATTCCGAAGAATATAATTCGATAAACTGAAGAATTGACTTTCAATTATTGAAAGAAAGTGAAAATTTCATGAACTAAAGAATTAATTTCTCTATTTGAATTTTTATCCATTTTTTGAATTCAGAAGAAAATAATTCAATGAACTAAAGAATTGACTTTCATTATTGAATTGAATATAATAATTCAATTATTTTTATAAGGAATAAAATTTTACTCAGAAATTAAATTTTTTCGTAAATAATAAAATTTTTCGCAGGAATTGTATCAGTTTCAAAAATTTTAACAAAATTCATCGAAGGAATTGAATTATTTTCAGAAATTTTAATAAAATTCTTCATAAGAAATTCAATTATTTTTATAAATAATAAAATTTTACTCAGAAATAAAATTATTTTCATAAATAATAAAATTTTTCGCAGGAATTGAATCAGTTTTAAAAATTTTAACAAAATTCATCGAAGGAATTGAATTATTTTCAGAAATTTTAATAAAATTCTTCATAAGAAATTCAATTATTTTGAATACAATTTTTATAGAATTTGTCGGAAAAATTCAATTATTTTCAAAAATTTTAATAATATTCTTCAAAAGAATTTAATTATTTTCATAAATAATAAAATTCTTCTAAACAATTTAATTATTTTCAATAACATTTTTATAGAATTTGTCGGAAAAATTGAGTTATTTTCAAAAATTTTGATAAAATTCTTCAAATTATTCTTTCCACTTGGAAGATTGTAATAATTCGATGAACTGAATTCGACGACTTCCGTTATTGGAATTGACCATCGACTATATTCTCGAAAAAATTTAGTATTCCAATTGTAGTTGAATTATCCTTTGAATTCAGAAGAAAATAATTCGAAAAACTAAAGAATTGACTTTCAATTATTGAAAGAAAGTGAAAAGTCGATGACCTAAAGAATTAAATTCTAAATTCGAATTTTTCTCCATTTGTTGAATTCAGAAGAAATTAATTCAATGAACTGAAGAATTGACTTCCATTCTGGAATTGAATTCCATGATCAATATTCGACTATTTTCTCGAAAAAATCCTCCACTCAAATTTTTGATTAATTATTCTTTGAATTCAGAAGAAACTTAAAATTTAATGAGTTGAAGAATTGACGAATATTGATTTTTCGATTTCTCTAAAGTTTGGAAATTTTTCCCGACTTCGAAAATGTAGTGACACTGGATTTTTTTTAATCACGTGGATCCTTTCGCAAAATCTTTTCCGAAATTCCCTCCATATAATATAGCGATGATGATAATACACCTATTTGTCTACATTTTCGGTCCGTCGTTGCTCTAATCGATAAAATCCAGTGCAATAACCTTATCTGTTGACATAGAAAATATTTAATTAGCAAAAAATTTCTATCTAAATTAATATTTCCATTAATATTCATTACTATTTTAATTCTTTATCATTTGTTTCATTTTTCTAAATTTTACTTCACTCCGTTAACTCTAAATAATAAACGAAGCTTGTTTGTAATACAGGAAATTTTCCCGACCCACAATAGTAAAGTTTCGCGTTACAGAGAAAGAGAAAGAGGACAGTTAGAAGTTGGTGACATTTAATAATCAAAAAACTTTTGCCTGCTTTTGCCAGCTTTTGCTAGCTTTTGCTAGCATTTACTACCTTTTGCCAGCATTTACTAGCTTTCGTCAGCTTTCACTCATATCTAAGTTAAAGAGGAGATAAATGTTTATGAAAATTGTATCAATTGAAAAGTTTCATGCATATGTATAAAATGATCTATACGTGAGTCAAGAGTTCACTCGAGTCTATTTAACCTTGTTAATATCAATCCACTAAGAGCACTCAAACGCAAAAGGTTGCTCTTTGGTGCGAGAAATTAATTTTCCATAAAGTTATTAAAGCCCTAATCATGTGCTGTGGAAAAAAAATTCTCCCCCTCTCTCTCTCTCTCGTCCATTAAATTCGGAAGAATGAAAAAAGAAAACTTATAGCCGAATAATTAAATCCTAATTTATCCAAATTAGGAAATTATTTTCCCAATTTTCCCTCAATCTCAAAAGCTTAAAAATTCATTAAATTTATAATTACTCTTATTTCCAAAGAGAGCAATAATTTTCCATTCCTTTTAATTAAAATTTTTTAAAATTAACTCTTAAATAAAAATTTATCCTTAAATACAAAATTTATTCTTAAATAAAAATTTACTTTTAAATAAAAATGTATTCTTAAATATAAATTTATCTTTAAATAAAAATTTATTCTTAAATAAAAATTTATCCTTAGATAAAAATTTATTTTTACTATTAAAAATTGAGCAATTAAAAAATTTTCTTTAGAGTATTTTTTTTGCATTTGAATTTGAACAAATTTGCTTTCGTTTTGCGAAAAGAGTCAAGGCGCTTTTTTTTTAAAGATAATTAATGAATTTTGTATCTTCAATTGCTGGGAATACTCGACTCATTAAAAGAGATGTGTATGTATTTTTTTTTAAATAAATTTTTATAACTCACAGACCTTCCCCCGATTTAATTAACTAATCCTCCCATGAAACTCTATTTTCATTGAAACGAGAGCCAGAGGCACTTTAAAAACTTTTAGTCCTCGAATAAAAAACTGTTACCGAGGCGTAATAACAGTGCAGGGTCACAGGTCAAATGTACTCACGAAATACAAAAGTTCCTTTAGACACGATCTGTTCAAATAAAAAATTATAAATTACAAATTACAAATTACAAATTAAAAATACAAAAATTATTATTAATTACAAACAATAGATTAGAAAATTATTAATTCAATTTTTTAATTCAAAAATTTCTCTATCGAGAACTATTTCTATTTTTGCAAAATATTGCGTTTTTTCAGCAGTGAAATTCTTTCTATCAAAGTCGGTTCTTTTTTCTATTTTTGAAGTCTCTTTTTTATTTTCAAGTCATTTCTTTTATTTCACAGTCATTTTTTATTTTTATTTTCTTATTTCCATTTGACATTTTTTCCCTCTATTCTTATATTCACACTTGGGAATAAATATTTTTTTTTTGAGAACCCTTTCTCATTTCCATCAAACAATATTTTTCCTGTCTTTTTTACTTCATCTCTTATTACTTCCACTTTGGATTACTTTTTCTTTTTGGTTTCTTTTAATTTATATTGTGCCAACATTTTTTTCCATTCTCTCTGATTTACTTTATAAGTCTTGTTTTTTGCGAGGAGTTTTTAATTTAAAAAAAATTTCCAACTTCTTTAAATCAGTCGTCATCAATTTTTTACAGAATTTAATTAATTTTTAATTAGAAAGGTTTTCTTAAATTAAAATTTTTTTTTAAATTTAAAAAAAAGTTTAAAATTTTTAAAAGATTGTTAAAAACATTTTAGAAATTTTAAAAAATGTTTTTAAATTTAAAAAATTTGTTTTCAATTTAAAAGAAGAATTTCTTCTTTAAAAGATGAAAAATCTTTAGGAAGTGATTTTAATGGAGATATCGATTTAAAATGGAATTACAGGAAGTACTGGAAATTCAACACAAAAGGTTTTTTTTATCACAATGTTTATCCATTCTTTGTCGAGGAAAAGCCAAGAAAAAAAATATATCTACATGAACGTTATTTCCACTAGAAGAAAGTTTACACTCGAATGATTCGTGTTTATACAAAAAAAAAGGAAAAAAACGAAGAAGCCGATATTCTTGATGTATCTTATTTCTTTCAAAGTCGATTATCATCAAAGTTGACTTCACTTTATTGCTAAGAAAAAAATAAGTAATAAGCTTCTCGTTACACAAGTTGAGAATATTATTGAAAGAGAAGGATTTTTCTATTTTTTGCGATTCCTTTAAAAAGAGAAATAAATAAATAAAGAGCATTGAGGGAGATTTTTTTTTTTTTTGACGAGTAGTGAAAATTATTTTGACGAAAGTAGAAAATTCTGATTATTTAGTGGGATTCTTGCATAAAGCTGAATTTACATTGAAAAGTAAGTAAGCAATGGATTGCCTGGGGGCATTTGGTTTAGAACAGTTTTAGCTGCTTCTAAGTTCACTCGCTTGATACCTATTTCTTCTATTTTTCTTAGCTTCTCGCATTGACCTACTCTCCCTTCATTGCACTAAATATATCTCTTTATTGCTTAAACATATTAAAAAAATCCCGCAAAAAAAAATTCTTATTAAAGAAAATATTTTCCTCGTTCTTCCCTTTTTCATTCTTTAATTTATTTTCCTTTTAATTTCGAAATTTAATTTTTAACTTCAATTTGTACTTTTAATTTCGAAATTTAATTTTTTAATTTAATTTTTAAATTCAATTTCTGAACTTAATTTCGAAATTCAATTTTTAAATTCAGTTTCTAAATTTAAATTAAATTTGGTAATTTAATTTCGAAATTCAGTTTTAAAATTCAATTTCTAAATTTAATTTCTAAATTCAATTTTTACATTTAATTTCGAAATTCAATTTTTAAATTCAATTTTGTAATTTAATTTCGAAATTCAAATTTTAAATTCAATTTCGTAATTTAATTTCGAAATTCAATTTTTAAATTCAATTTTATTTATTTATTTATTTATTTATATTATTTATTTATTATTATTTATTTATTTATAAATTTTGTAATTTAATTTCAAAATTCAATTTTTAAATTCAGTTTCTAAATTTAAATTCAATTTCGTAATTCAATTTTTAAATTCAAATTCGAAATATAAATTCCAAATTCAATTTCTAAATTTAATTTCAAAAGTCCATTTTTCACCTCAATTTCTAAATTTAATTTCGAAATTCTATATTTAAATTCAATTTCTAAATTTAATTTCGAAATTCAGTTTTTAAATTCAATTTATAAATTTAATTTTGAAAATCAATTTTGTAATTTAATTTCGAAATTCAGTTTTTAAATTTAATTTTTAATTTTAAATTCCAAATTCAATTCCATTAAAGAAATATTTTTTGATTCAAAAATAAAGTCTATGATTTCTACTTTTTAATTGTAAATATAAAATATTTTCCGCATTAAAAAAAGGGTTGGAAAAATAAATTTTTTCGAATATAAATAATTATTTATCGATTTTTTTAATATTGTGAAATAAACTTAAACGTCCTTGTAAAAAGAAAAAATATCCAGCAAAATGTGCAAAAGATTCTCTTTTTAAAAATAGATTATCTGCCTCGCGAGTTTTTCTAGTCGCTTTTTTAAAAATATTTTATAATCTCTCAAAGGAAATTGCGTAGAATTTAGTGAAAAATACAAAAAAATAATGTTAATAAAATTGAATTTACCATAAATATTGTCTATTTTAAATTTTTAATACTTTAGAATTTAAAATTTTTATCAAAATTTCCCTTTCTATGAATTGAAATTGTAAATTCAGTATCGAAAATAAAACGAAATAAATAAAAATTCAATGAACGAAGAAGATTAGAAAGAATTATCGGAAAATGGAAATTTCAATGAAATATATAATTAAAATATAAAGAAAAATTCATTCATGACATTGAATAACGTGTGTTAGCCTTCAAAAGAAACTCACGAGATACGATTGGAGCGATGTCACGCATTCCAGCTAAATTATCATCATCGTCATCGTCATCATTATCAAGAGGGAAGAATCGACTCTCGAAATCCATGATTTTAAGGGGAAAAAAAAATAATTTCCACTCTTTTCTTTAATATAAAAAAAAAGAAAAAGAACGAGCAATTAATGTTGTATTACCACGAGACAAGTCACTTCGGCAACACCCACTTTATATCTTTGGCCCCGTAACCTCGAGGGCAAACTTTTTTTCCCCGGCTCACAACGAATTCCCAACGATTGCCACGTCAAAACCGGGGGATGATTTTCCCGGAATGCAACTAAACGCGGCTCGTTGACCTCCGTCCTAAGTCAGAGCACAAGCCATTGGCTCGTCGTCGTCGTTCTCGTTGTCGTCGTCACCAGGACCTTTACCCGACTTTCTTTACTTTAGAGGGAATTTTTCGTGTCTTCGTTATTTTCTCTTCTTCTTTCTCTCTCTCTCCCTCTTGAAGGGGGAAAAAAGAACTACCCTTCGCTATTGACACACGCGCATAGAATCGCGAGACTGCTCTATACAGTAAAAGCCAGCGAGCGAGCGAGCGAGCGAACGAGTACGCAAGTAGAAATAAAAAGATAATCTGGTGCGGAGAGCTACGCGCCTGTGCCTCCACCTTTCATCCCCCTTTACGCCTTTGCCCGCGATTCCAACCCCTCCTGATACCGCTTCCGACATCCACGCCCCGCACTCGTAAAAGCAAAGGGACGCGTGTCCCTATTTGTCCCCTATCAAATATATATACATACACAGTTATAGAACATACCAGAAATCCTGGGCTAACTCCCTCAGTTCCGTTTCATCCCCAGTAGAGAGATAGAGAGCTTTTGCGCGTTTTCTCCGGTTGCCGCAATAATTCCTTTCTCTTCCTATTTTTCCTCATTTCCATATTTAACATGCGTCCCAGATGGATGAATTTTCATCTTCTTCCCCAAAGATAATGTCATCCAGGAAAAATTCCAGAAGAATATACACCAAAAGTTCACCTGCAAGAAGAAAAGAAATTATACCATCCGAAACATTTCCAATTTTCAATTTTTGATCCTTTTTTCCCCCAGAAAAAAATAGAAAAAACCTTCTACAGGAATGGAATTATTCAATCATAAAGAAACATCCCCTCTCAGATAATTAAAAACTTTGCTTTTATTACTTTAATTCAGTTTTTCATAGAATCGAGATTTAAATATGACTTATTTAAGAAAGCCAGATTTTTGGATTATTTATGGTAATAGTGTCGATTTCATTCTGAGTGAATCCTTTAATTAGCATCTTTGGAAAGACATTATTCATGATGTGACTAAATCCATGTCCTCCATAACGTATCTGAAATGGAAATTTTAAATAAATATGTACATCAATCAATAGAGATAAACTTTTCAGGAAACTTTGTTTCAAATTATTTTCGAATTACTGCTAAATATTTCTTTTTTTATAAATCATTTTGAATTTTGATTAAATAGATGCAGGGTTGCCACGATTTTACTCTTTTTAAATTCTCTGACTTTTCCAGGTTTAAAAAACGGAATTTTTCCAGATTTTTAAAACGAAAGTTATTCGAAAACATCAATAACTTCATTTTTAAACAAATATTTATTTATTTTTATAGAAATTAAGATATTCAAAAATTTGAAATTTCTTCGTTTTATAATAATTAAAACTTGCTACTTTGTTACTGTAACTTCTTCAAAAATTATTGTCATCATTACAATTATTCATTTCTAGAATTTTCAACTTATAAAATTCTTCTTTAGATCAATTTTTTTAAAATAATTTTTGAAAAAGTTCTTTGTGAATTTTTAAATTCTTTTGTTTACTATTTAACTTTACGAAATTTCAATTATTCTGACATTCTTCAATTAAATATATTAAAAATTAAAAACTTCAAATAATTAAAAAAAAATCCATTAAACTTATTGAGAAAAATTAATTCAATAGAATTCTTAATTAAAAGTATGAAAAGTTCGAATTTTCAAAGATTTTAATTTGAAATTCATTTTTAAATCAATATTTACCAGAAAATTCTATGAGAATTCAACTGTTTAACTATAAAAATAAATATTTTATTAAACAATTGAGTGCTTCTTAAAATTGAATTTTCATAAAGAATTTTATCAACAAATTTTTAAACAATTAAATCCTCTTGACAAATTTTAAAAAAAATTTTAAGAATAATTACATTTTTCGAGAAATTTGATGAAAATTGTATTAAAAATATTTGAAATTCTGCCAAGAATTTTATTAAAAGTTTTGAAAATAATTGAATTTCGGAGAAAAATTTGATTATTTATAAAGATAATTGAAATTTTGACGAGAATTTTTGTAAATTTTTCAGAATAATTGTATTTTTTAAGAAATTTGGTGAAAATAGTATTAAAAATAATTGAAATTCTGCGAAGAATTTTATTAAAATTATTTTGAAAAAAATTGAATTGTTACGCAAAGAATTGCATTAAAATTCTTGAAAATAATTTTATTCTTTAAAGAAATTTAATTAAAAATCTATTGAAAATAATACTTAAATTCTAATAAATAAATTATACCAAAGGTTATTAAAATAATTAAATTTCTTTGATAAATTTTAATAAAATTTTTAAGAATAATTAACTTTTTTCGAGGAATTCCATTAAAATTGTATTAAAAATCATTGAAATTCAGCATTGAGTTTTATTATTTATGAAAATAATTGAATCCTTGTAAAAAATGTTATTATTTACGAAAATAATTGAATAATTCATGAAAATAATTTGTAAATAGTTGAATTCCTTTGAAATTGTTATTATTTATGAAAATAATTAAATATTTGCGTAGAATTTTATTAAAATTTTTCTTAAGTAATTGAATTCCTTTAGGAATTTTTATTAAAGTAGTAGATGTTAAAAATCATTGAATTGAGGAAAGTTTTTGAAAATAATTAAAATTTGGCTAAGAGTTTTATTAAAATTTTTGAAAATAATTGAATTTCTGAGAAGAATTTTACTACTTTTGAAAATAATTGAATTTTTGCAATCATTTGTAATTGCTTCAAAATTCAATTTGTTTTAGGGTTTTTAACTGAAATTCTTCTGTAAATCCATTATTCTTAATAATCAATGAAATATATATTAAAAAATTTAACTAATTTCAGAAGAATTTTAGTTATTAAATTTTTTTTAAATCTAAGTTTTGTTATATTTCTAATTAAATTCATTTAAAATTGAAATTTTACAAAATTTTAAATCAAAATCTTTTAAAGTTCATTAACTTATGAAAATTGTAAAAGCAATTCTTTTAAAATTGAATTAATTTTGATTAAGAAATTAGATTTCAAGAATAAACACAATAGCTTTAGAAAACAACAATTTTCCAGGACTTCGATCAAAATTTCCTGACTTTTCCAGGTTTTTTCAAGGTTTATAAAATTTCCTGACATTTCTAAGTTTTCCAGGTTTCCAGATTGCGTAGCAACCCTGAAATGTTTCAAAAGGGGATCCAATCCTTCGAAAGAATTATTTAATGTTAAAAAGGAATTATTTTCAGTTTTTTCTTTAAATTATTCAGAATTTTAATATTATTATTTGTAATAATAAGAATTTAATAACAATTATTGAAGTTAAAAAAAAGAATTGACAAAAATCGAGACAAAAGTAATGTAAAAAATATAAACAATGAATAAATAAAATTAAAAACGTTCAACAGATAAATTGTTCGAATAAACCGATATTAAAATAAGTTGGAATATTTTTAATAAAAGAAATACAAACCAATCGGTGCTTTGTGTGAATATCGTGGCTCATTAATAATTTTTCCAATTTTCCATCGTCGAGAAGAATCTTCATCTGGTCCAATCGTTGCGCATCCGAAAGCATATCCGTCGTTGGCGTTAATTGATAATATGAGCACTCGGTACCAAAGAGATCAAATTGACAGTAGCAGCCGATTTTCGAAAATTCCAAAAGATCCTCCTTCTTTATTAATGTACCTTAAGAAAGCAATAATTTTTTTTTAATAAAAGTAATTTGGTCCAATTAAATTTAATTTCTCATGAAGGCAAATAATTAATTTAAAAAAAACGGAATAATTAAAAATCATTCTTTTTTCGTAAAAAGAGGAGAATAAATAAAATAAAAATCATTCTTTAATGAAAGTAAAGAAATCGAATTCATTTAGTAAAAAATAAATTATTTCCCTTCTTTCGTTTCAAAAATATTCAAATTAAAATTTGAAGCACAACTTACGATCGAGATGAGACATAACGACTTTTTTAGGATCGCCACCAGCTTCCGTGAAAATTCTCATTATTTCAAAAGGTGCCAAGGCATTTCTACCGGGATGAAAACTAACCGGGCATTTAAGTACTTGTTGAGCAGCCGCCGTTGCTCGAATTGTTTTCCTCTCGAAATCTGAAAATTAACTGATTTCTAAAATTCATTGTTTTAACATTTTAAATTAATTCGCTAACAAATGCTATAACTTTAAATTAATTAATCGATGATGACGATGATGATAATAATAATAGTAAATATGACCGTAATTTTTGGAAGAATAATTAATAGACTTAATATTAATCACTATTGTAAATTGTTCGGTATTAATAATTATTATTTACCATCCATAGGCCAAGCGCTACCGACTTCGCCAATAAATCCCGCCTTCACGTCCATTGATTCCTCGCAACCTTCTGTCATCTCTTTTATCATAATATTCATTATTTGTTCCTCTGAATTCAATAAAGATTGTTCACTCTGCGTTAAAGCTACATAATGACCTGGAAAAAGTGGGAAATTTTTTTTTTATTTTTTAATTCAAAAATAGTATTTGAACGAAGTATTTTTCAATTCATAAATTCAGTGAGTAAGTTCTCTTCAAACTTTCTTTTTAACTAAATCAAAAGTATTTTTGAATCAATAAATTTAGTGAGTAATAAAGTTCTCTTTAAAATTTTTTATTTAAATGAATTAAAATTATTTTTGACTATTTTTTGAATTAATTAATTTAGTGAGTAGTATGTTATCTTCGAAATTTTTTATTTTACATGAATCAAATTATTTTTGAGCATTTTTTGAACTAAAAAATTTAGTGAGCATTAAGTTTCAAATTTCACTTGTTGATAAATTAACATTAAAAGTGTAAAGAAAATTAATAGAGAAAACTAGAAAATTATTTCAACAATTACCAGTGCCTGCAATTATATGAACACCCGTCTCTCGACTGACTTTTTGCATAAATGGAATATTTCGCTTTATTCCATGATTGGTATTCTCCACAATAGTTCCGCCTCCGTGTTCTTTGAAAAGTTTCACATCTTGTAGAATCGCTTCTTCATTCTCATTGTTTAATTTCAAATTCGTCACACTGCTATATCTGAAAATAAAAGAATTGTTAATTGAAAAACAAAATTCGCTTTTTTCTGCCAAACTAGTTAATTTATAATAATATTAATAAAATTCATGTCTTTCTTTCTGCAAAATTATATGATTTATAATAAAAATTATTATTAACAATTAAAAATTAATAATAATAATAATAATAAATTTTCTAAAATAGTTCAAGAAGAAGAATTTACAACTCGAGACGGCGGAGAAGAAACAATTAGAAACAAATGAAAATAAATAAATCCAACTTACGGATATTGTTTCACGAATCCAACATTTTCAATTGTAATTCCATTATTGAAAAATGTCTTCAAATGCTGAGGAGGAGTGGTGTAAAATTTTCCGAAATCAATAGCCAAATGTTCATGAGTTAAAGTTCTTCCGAGTTGTGAAATATTCACCGGTCCAAGTACTTGAAAAATAGAAAAGCAATAAAATTTAAAAAACCGAAAAAAAGGAAAAACGTAAATTTTTTAAAATATAAAATATTCACTCACCAGTCGCTACTGTTTGTGTTCCCATTTTCAACGACTGCAGGCCTGACAGTGACAAACAAGATAAGAAACACGCTTGTACTGCGTTTCGGAGAATATTTTCAACAACTTGTGGTCTTCTAAATTAAAAACTAAAGATATCGTTATCAAAAATCAACGAAACAAAAAGTAAACAGGATTCCGCTCTTGACATTAATGATATAAATTTTTCTTGTTCTAAATTTTGAAAAAGATTTCATTAAAATTAAATTTTCCCCAGGAAAATAGAAGAATATTCGCAAATATTGGAACCTAAATTATTTTTACAAACTATTCAAATTAAACTAAACAAAAAAAACCAACGGAAGGTAAACAAATCAAACGTAAAAAAAATGTTTGTAACAAAAAACGGAATTTTGAATAAAATTCGATTGATTTTAAGAAACGAAAAATTGAAAATTAAAGAAACGTTAATATTAAATTAGAGATAAGAAAACAAAAATTAGTTTCAGTTTCGTAAAGTCAATCAAATTAACAATTTCTTATTACAGAATTTTCGCGCTAATTTTTAGAATTAATTTTTTTTATAATTCAAACAATAATTAAAAAATTAAAAGTGAAAGTACATTTTTGAAATCGGGTACCATCACGTCATTTATTTTACAGAGTAGACAGGTATAATACCTCTTTACAAGAGTACAACGCAGCATTGATTAATATTAATAGCATCTGCGAGAAACACTGTGGATAATATAATTAAAGAAAATTCCCAGTCCAGAGATTCGACAGCATTCATAAATATTATATTATACGATAGCAAATAATATTTATTATTATTATTATTATTATTATTATTACCATTATTATATATATATACAATAGCATTGAGCTGGAAATAAGAGACAAAAATTCTCTATACATTTTGTGAAAGCGGGGGAAGGGGAAAAATTAATCTCATCAAAGCCGATAAATAGTTTTGCACCCAATTCGAGCCCCGGCATAATTAATTTTTAATTTTCTACATTTTAAAAACAACTGATTCATAGACACTTAACTAATAGTGTTTATTTAAAAAAATCTATTTTATACAAAACTTGACCTAAATTCTAAATCAATTTTATTTTAAATAAGTAACAAAATTTCTAAAAAAAATTCTAAAAGTGAATTAAATTCACCTTCGGCATTCGTTTGTCAAATTAAAAAAAAATTTTCTCCTAATTTGAAATAGAAAAAGAATTTCAAATTTTCCTGACAAAAGACTGCAATAATCACAAATTTTTTTCCCTACAAAAAAAAGTAACAATAAAAAATTTCCATCAGAACGTAAAAACTGAAATTTAGACAAAATTTCCTTGTAAAGAAAAAAGAAATAATGTCTCATAATTAGCGGAAAAAAAATATTTGGCCCATTTTAAAAATATCAAAAAAAAAAAACTTGTCGAATCTCCGTGACTGACAAAATTTCCATTTTTCACTCACTCAATCATTCCCTCTCTCTCTTTCTCTCTCACACTCATAAAAATCCTGCGAAAAAAAAGAAGATGCCAAAAAAATTTGAAAAATACGTTTATAAAAAAATAGATTCGATGATTGAGAAGTTTTTAAAAAAAAAACATTATTTTTTTATAACTGTATCTTAAAAAGTTACAAAGGAATGTAATCGAAAACAATTTTCTTTTTTTTCAGCATGCACGTATATATAAAGATCAATTTTTTTTTCAATATTGCAGTTTTTCTTCCCTGTTCTGCAGAATTTGCTATGCATTTTTAAGATGCCCTTTCTTTTTTTATTTCTGCAAACGAAGCAAAAAATTGATATTTTTGTTTATAATTGAATAAATCTAATGAACGCAACTGGGTTATCAGGATAGACTTTTAAAAAAAAAAAAAAAAATGGTATATACTTAAAAAATAGTCGTCTCCTTATTTTTTGAGATACTAGTGAAGGTCCCAATTATGAGACGTACACTTTTATTTTTCATAATTTCACAATAACAGATTAAAATTGACAGGATTTCGTTCCATTTTGCCAGACATCAATTTTAACTAACACTGAAAACAATAAAACAATCATCAGGTTATAAAATTCATTTAATTTAAATAGATAAGTTTTGATAATTGTATTATACTATTTTTTACGAGTTTGTAATTAGTAATTAGTCTTCCATGAGACACTGTCTCATAATTGGGACTTTTACTTTTTACGAGTGATGAGAAAATTTCTCAAAACTCCCAACGACAATTGCACGATCGACCCTTTGTCATTTTTTTCATGACTATGATTCAGCCCGCGATCGCTAATATTCTTAAGAGTATAGTATATTTTGTGTGTAATAATATTAATAATAATATAACTAATAATAACTAATAATTTACATTTACACAAGACTCTCTTATTCGCTTAGTAGTTTTTTTTTTGTTTTTTTTTTAAATTCCTTATAATATATTAGCTAACTATTTTTTTTTCTCCACGCATACGAAAATGAATTCGCTCGAAAAAAATCACAATCGCACTTTCAATCGCTTATTGCAAAAAAAAGTCAATTATATAGTAGAATAAATACAAAGAGTAAGATCGTATAAAAACGTAGAGGATTAAAAAAAACCAAATTTTGAAATTTAGTTCTCAATTCCCATTTTTGAATATAAGGATTAATTTCATTTTTAGATGTGGTGTTTTATTATTTTAAACGATTAACGCTGCGAAGTCTCACAATTCGCAAATGGCGTTACTTATTTTTTTTCTACTCGTTGTGTCCCGATTTTTTTTTTTTTTCAAATACAATCGCACAATTTTTTTCGAAAAAGAAAAAAATTAGAAATGAAATTAAAAAGCGTCAGAAGAACTTTTTCGAAATGATTGATTTTTTTTTTTTTTTGAAGAATCTTCTTTTGCTGAAACTTTCATTTTAGCGATTCAATGACACTGTTCTATCTAGGATAATACACGTAAATATTTCACTTAATAAATGTCTTGGACTCAATCTTGGAGAACTTCATAAACTATCATCGCTATCTTCTGCTGGCGTTTCCGCTGTTATGTTACCACGTTCTAAACCACTACCCTCGCCACTGGCTTCGCCGCTTGCTTCGCCTTCTTGTTCCGTAGAACTGTTTTGAGCTTGCTCGTCTGTTGAGAATTTATATTTTCAATAAAAAAAATATATAGCTTCCTCTATTTTTTTTTCTTTCATTTTTAATATTATTCACTGAACGCATATTCAGGGTGGTCAAAAAATTTGATTTCGTTTTTCCCTCATTTCAAAAAGAATTCCAAAAAGAAATTAAAGAATTTTCAAAGTTCACCTAAAATAATTCTAAAATTCACTTGCTTACAATTCAATTTTACGAAATTTTACCCCTTTATTGTAATCAAAATTATTTAACATTCGAATTTTCTAAAAATTTAAATTTAAAACCTTTCGAAATTTATTTATAAAAATTGAAAAAGCAACTTTTCTGAAATTAAATAATTTATAAGTGATCCTAATTATGACAGTTCTTCAAGGAATAAATTAGTTAAAATATATTTAATTACATATTTTGTTCAATTATTGTCAGAAGTAGAAAAATTTATTTAAAATAAAAAATTAACAAAAATTTTAAATAAAATTCGTAATAATTCTAAAGTTTATAAGGCAAACGAAAAAAATTCAAGAAGAAACTCTATAGAGAAAGAAAATTGTTCTAAAAAAGACAAAATTAGATAAAACTATTCAAGATAAATTTAAATGCTTCTCTTAAACTTTACCTGACTGAGTGGTTGGAGATTCGTCATCTCCTTGTCCAGGACCCATAATTGCTTCCTTAACTTGACTGTTAACTCCCTTTGGATCCAAATCTGAAGCCCAACTGAAGTACATCAACGCAAGATGTGTATTGCCTAATTTTTTATGAACCTGAAATAACACAAAATTATTTAAATAAAAAATTCCCCTTAAATATTTTTCAATTTTTTTCTATTTCCAGGGTTGCCACAAATATTTAATTTTGTTTTTCCCTGATTTCCAGCCAAACTTTTGACTTTTTTTCTGACCATGAAGAATATTCTGATTCACTCTAAAAATTATTAGATACTCAAAATTCTATTACATTTATTTACAAATTTCGTTAATAGTAAAATAATTCGAAAACATCAATAGCTTTATTAAAAATAAATATTTAATCATTATTATTTTTCCATAGGAATTAAGATTTTAAAAAATTTTTAATTCAAACCTATTGAAATTAACAATTTATCAAAATTTTATTATCTTTATGTCTTATAATAATTTAAATTACCATATAATTTTTCAAAAGAAATTTAATTATTTACAAAAATCTTAATAAAATCCTTCACAAAAATTCAATTATTTTTACAAGTAGTCAAATTTCTCAAAAGAATTCAATTATTTGAGAAATATGAAATAAAATTCGTTGCAAGAATTCAATTATTTTCATAAATAATAAATCGATTATTTGGAAATTCATTTTTGAATTAACTTTTATTAGAAAATTCTACGAAAATTCAATTATTTAAATTCAAAATAAAATAATTTATTAAATAATTAAATTTTTTTTAAAATTGAATTCTCATAAAGAATTTTATCAACAAATTTTTAAGTAATTGAATTCTTTTAACGAAGTTTAATAAATTTTTTAAGAATAATTACTTTTTTCGAGAAATTTGATTAAAATTGTATCAAAAATAATTAAAATTCTGCTATGAATTTTATTATTTATGAAAATAATTAATTTTCTGAGAACAGTAGAATTATTGCGATGAAATTTATAAAAAATGTGTAAATAATTGAAATCCTGAGAAATTTTTATTATTTATGAAAATAATTGAATGTTTGCGTAGAATTATATTAAATTTTTATATAAAAAATATTTCAGCGAAAAATTTTGCTGTTTATAAAGATAATTAAAATCATGAGAATTTTTTTTAATTTTTGAAAATAATTGAATTTCTGAAAAGAATTTTATTACTCTTGAAAATAATTTTATTCTCGTGATTAATATTGTCATTTATGAAAATAATTAAATTTTGCAAAGAATTTTATTAAAATTCTTGAAAAAACAATTGGATTTCTGGGAAGAATTTTGATATTTATCAAGACAATTGATTTCTTTCGAAGAATTGCGTTAATTCTACGGAAGAATTTAATTATTTTTTTTATACAATTTTAATAAAATCCATTTCAAAAATTTTGATAAAATGTTTTATAAAAATTCAATTATTTTCATAAATAATAAAATAAAGAAATTTTAAAAAAATTGTAATGAAAATAATTGAATTCATACGGAGAAAAAAAATCACTTGAATTCAATTATTTTCAGTACAATTTTGATAAAATTTCATTATTTTATTTTTTATGAAAATAATTGAATTATTTTGAAAAATTTGGATAAAAATGTAATGTGAAGAATTACATTTTACACGAAGAAAAAATATTCACATGAATTCAATTATTTTCAGTACAATCCTTATAAAATTTCTCGCATGAATTTAATGATTGTCAAGTAATTTTTAATTACAATTTTTAACAAATACAATTATGTATTTTAAAAGCTTGACAGGAATTCTTCGTAAAATCCAATTATTTTCAAAATATTCAATTAAAATTATTTTAAAAATACAATTTGTTTTAAAATACTTAAAGAAATTCTTCAAGAGAATTTAATTATTATTTATGAAGACTAATAAAATTGTTCAGAAGAATTCGATTTTTTAACAACAATTTTAATAAAATGATAAAATTATTAATTACAATTATATTCAAAAAATAGATTATATTCAAAAAATTAAAAAACGATTTAAAAGAATTCAATTATGATTAATATTTTAATAAAATTTCTTGAATGAATTTAATTATTTTCAAAAATTGTTACAAAATTCTAAGAATTTAATTATTTCCTAAAAATTTTATTACAATTCAATAATTAAATGTTTAATTACAATCATGTTTTAACAAACAAGATTATTTGGAAAAGAAATTCTTGATAAAATTCAATTACTTTCAAAATTCTCAATTAAAATTATTTTAAAAAAATTCAAAGAAATTTTTCTAAACAATTCAATTATTTTCAAAAATTGTAATAAAATTCTTCAAGGAAATTTAATTATTTTCAATACATTTTGAATAAAATTTTTGTAAAGAATTTAATTCTTTTTAATAATTTTAGTAAAATTCTTCGTAGAAATTCATAGATTTTCAAAAATTTCGATAAAATTCTACGCAAGAATTCAATGATAAAATTCAAAGCATTAAAAATGAAAAATTATTTACAAAAAAAATTAGGAAACAAAAAAGCAAATAGCAACTCACCTTTCCTATAGAAAAATAGACTAGAGACTCTTTGGGCACGATATTTTTCAATTCTTCAAACTCGGTGAGAGCCTCGGCGTGACGTCCGATTGAGAAATTGATACTAGCTCTATGAAATTTGCAAAGTGTATTGTCTGAATCATTTTCAATTGCAGTATTTAATGTTTTTAATGCTTGCTCAGTTTTTTTCAGTGCATGCTGAACAACGCCAATATGACACATTATAGCCGAATTATGTGGATTTATTTGTAATGCACGCTTAAAATGTAATTCAGCCAAACTATATTGTTCCTGTTTTGAGAAAATTGTTCCCAGACCGAACCACGCATTATAATGCCTTGGATCTAATCGTATCGCATTACGAAAAGCAGTTATCGCTTTATCGAGTTCCTCAGTCATTACGTACTCATGGCCAAGTAATGTGTACGCATATGGAAAATCAGGATTCACCTGTTAAAAAACAAGAAACAAAATTACATCTTTCTAATAAAAAGCAGAAAATAAGAAAAAAATTACTAATTTTTTCATTTTTTCCTTTAATAGTAAATTTTAGTGAGCAAAAAAATGTAACTAAAAATAACTAAAGGAAAAGAATCGAATGATAATTAAAGGAACAAACTTGAATGGCTCGTTGAAAGAATTTAATAGCAGTCTCATGTTCCGTTTGTGAAGAGAATAAATTTCCAGTCGCGCACCACGCGGCCGGTGAATTTCTATCTTCATCAACAAGGTCTTGAGCAAGTGTCGAGAGTGATACTTCCGAGTGTAAGTGCCACAAAACAGTACTGTAAATTTCCATCATTTCCGTTCTATGCGGTTCCAAATTTCTCACTTGCTGGAAGTAGCTGAAAATTCACGTTTCAATGAAAAATCAAATCTTCAAACTATTTTTCAAAATGCATCGGATATGAAATAATTAAATTTAAAAAAAACTACTTACTTAGAAGCCTTTTTGTAGTCGATCATTTCGAAATAAGCGCGTGCCAACATCGACAGGACCCAGCCTGTATAAAAATGTTGACGAGGTAAAATACTCAGTATTTCAATGGCCTCTGAACAATTATATTGGGTTAAATGTTGATACGCCATGCCACATTCTCGTAAAAGTGACATTAAACCTTCTGTAATTGCAAATCAACAACAAATATTAATTGACATATGTAAATATTTTCTATAAAGATTTGTATAAAAATTTTTAAAAAGATTTTTTATCAAAAATTGCATAAAAAAGAAAATTAAAAATTTCTTCCAAAATAATTTTTTAACTAGCAATATTTTGCGTGCGACTGACTGCTCCCTCACTATTTTAAATAAAATTAGCAATTTTAAAAATAAAAGAACGTAAAAATTTTTAATTTAAACTTCTTTTTTATAAAAATAAAATTCTGAATTTTTGTGTCTTTTTGGTTTGACTCATAAACTATAAAATTACCACGAATTCTAATACAAAACCTTCAATTTTTTTAACTTCTGACAAAAATTTCTTTTTAAATAACTTAAATCTTGAACAACTATCATAAAATAAATAAATTATTTAATGAATAATTTTACTTAAATATTTGAAAATTAATTCAATTTTAAAAGAGTTGCGTTTACAATTTTCATCAATAAATGAACTTCAAACGGTTGCAATTTGAAATTTTATAAAATTTCAATGTTGAATGAATTTAATTAGAAATTTTAATTGAACTTAGATTTTTGAAAAAGTTTAATAATTCAAAATCTTCTAAAATTAGTAAAGTCTGTCAATATATATTTAATTAATTATTAAAAATAATGGATTTATAGAAGAATTTTAGTTAAAAACACTAAAAAAATTGAATTTTGAAGAAGTTACAAATGATTGCAGAAATTCAATTATTTTCATAAATAATAAAACTCAATGCTGAATTTCAATGAATTTTAATACAATTTTAATGGAATTCCTCGAAAAAAGTTAATTATTCTTAAAAATTTTATTAAAATTTATCAAAGAAATTTAATTATTTTAATAACCTTTGGTATAATTTATTTATTAGAATTTAAGTATTATTTTCAATAGATTTTTAATTAAATTTCTTTAAAGAATAAAATTATTTTCAAGAATTTTAATGCAATTCTTTGCGTAACAATTCAATTTTTTTCAAAATAATTTGAATAAAATTCTTCCCAGAAATTCAATTATGTTTAAAAATTTACAAAAATTCTCGTCAAAATATCAATTATCTTTATAAATTAATAAAATTTTTCTCCGGAATCCAATTATTTTCAAAACTTTTAATAACATTCTTTGCAGAATTTCAATTACTTTTCAAAAATTTACAAAAATTCTCGTCAAAATTTCAATTATCTTTATAAATAATAATAATAATAGTAGAATATGAAAATAATTTTGAAGAAGTTACAGTAACAATATTCTTATAATATAAAATAATTATTTTAATTTTAATAATGATTTTAACACTCGATCCTCTTTAATTATTATGAAACATGAAGAAGCCGATCACTTCGAGTCGAAGACTCGGAGTAATCGATTTCTTCATGTTTTATAACAATATTTTCAAAGTTGATTAATTTCAAAAATGGTTTGAATTTGAAATGTTTGAAAATCTTAATTCTTATGGAAAAACAATAATAATTAAATACTTAAAATATTTAAAAAAGATATATGATTGTTTTCGAATAATTTTACAATTAAAGATAATCGTAAATAAATTCAACAGAACATTTTTCTAAGTAAAATTGTTACCTTTATTTTCGAAAAATTCAAAAATTTTCATTTACAATTAAAATTTGTAACTGACAAGTAGAATTTATAGACATTTTTTCCTTTATTTTGAAAAAACTTTGGATTTTATTAAAACAATTGAAATTAAGAAATAGAATTGATGCAAATTATTTCCTTATGAAAATTGAGAATTTTCTACAAAAATATTAAGAAACGGGAATATTTAATGTTTTTCTTCCCAAAAAAAAAAAAAAAATGAGTTTGTAAACAATATTGTTACTGAGAAATAAAAATTATGCATAAAATGGGTATATTTCCCACTTCTTAATAAAAATTTTTAACAATACAATTTTCTAGTATTTTTTATAAATAAAAAGGAGAATAATTTGCATAAAAATTGAAATCAGTCAGACGAAATTTGTTATTGAAAAAAGCATATAACAAACAAAATAGGTATATTTTTTATTTGTTAATCATAATTATTTTTAAATTTTCTAATTTGTAATATTATTTTATTTATAAATCATGAAAAAATACCTGCATATTTTCGATTTGTCAAACAATATTTTTTAAAGAAAAAAAAAGCATACACAGAAACTAACTTCAAACTGCAGACAGAATGAATAAAAGAATACGGAGATTAATATAGTTAATTAACCAACAAAAAGGAAATTAAAATACCTGCACACTGTTTCTGAAGAATGAGAGCATTTTGAGCAGCATTCGATTGATTTAAAGCATTTGTATTGGCTGTCACTTTCTCTGACGCGAGTATTTCACTCTTCTCCTTTTCGTTCTTATTCCTTTCGTTCAGTTCATTGAAATTTGCCTTATTGAGATTAGTTTTAGCAAGTCTCGCTTTTGACTTACGCGAAGGTGATTTAGGAGTTGTGAATTTATTTCGATTCGGAGATTTATTATTTTCCTTTTGAAAGAAAAGAAAAAATTGCCACTTATATACTGATTGAAAAAAATAAACGTAAATCTAGAAAGAGAAATCTTGAAATGAAAAATCTTACTTTAACTGAATAACTATGGCTAAAGAGCCTCGAGGATCTTCTGACGTTGGGACCTTGATGTGTGGGTGGAGCGGGAGTCGGTGTCGACGGGGTGACAGTGACGATATTCACCGTATTACTCGCATTTCCAGATTGCGAGAACACTGGTTTGCCCTGCTGCAGTGGCGTTTCTTTCCTCGAAATAAATTGCTGCCGAGAAAAAAGCAAATAAAAATTTAAGAAAGTTAAAAATTGAATTAAAACAATCATTACGAATTCAAAAAAGGAAAATTTACCCCGACATGTGCTCGTAGACTGCTGACACGTTTCGCTAAACTCTTTTGATCATTCGTCTCCATGAGTGTTGTGTGACTTGGTAAAACAGCCGGCTCTGGAGTATTACAATCCAGTGGTAAAATTCCAAAACTCGGAGTGAGAGGACTCAGTGAATTACTAAACATACTCCGATATCGTGGCGGTTTCCCCCGTGGCGATGAGCAATTGTGCAATTGAACTTGTGGACTCTCCTCTATCGTCGAGTGTAACCTGAAGAAAAAACCCGCAAATCAAATTTAAATAAACAAAATCTTTAATTTTTAAATTTCAATTTTTAGAATCTAATTTTTTAAAATTTAATTTCTAAAACAAACTTTTCTTCTCAAATCCAAAGAACTTACATATTATTACTATTTGGCGTTGGGGTGTTATTATGAGGATTTGCCGGAACAATGAGATCAGGATCATTTATATAATTAACAATAGGCATTGAACCATGACACGCTGAAAAACTATCCAATTTGTCTAATTGAAATATTTTCGCTGGATCGACTTTTTCCCCAACATTGCAGAGTTCTTCGAATGAATGCCACAAAAATGGATTTAATTTCAGTGCTAATTTATGAGCGTCATTAGCTTTAATCTGATAACAGAAAAAAAACATAATTAGCAAGTAGAATAAAGAGAGATATTTCAAAAAAAATATAGATTTAATATTAAAAAAATTGTCCATTTTCCCAAAAAAGAATATTATAATTACCGTGCGTTGCAGTTTGTGGTAAATTTTTGCTATGACTTGAAGGCAAAAGCAGGCTTCATCGCCAAATTGCGTCACTATGTCATCCAAATTTTTAATTTGTTTATAATAACCGCCAATTATTGCCGCCTCCGCGTCTGCATATCTGAAAGAAAATATTTTAAACGATAAATTTCATTCTTATTTAATAATAATTTGATTTTTACTCCTTTAATAATAAAATCGTTGTATTATAATAAAAAAGTTATTAATAATTTTTCTTCCTATTAGGCAACGAATTATTATTAGAAACAAAAACTTTTCTCACTTTTCAAGTTCGTAGCAACATTTTGCAAGGAGAAATCTGCATTGTGGCGATGTAGGCGTCTTCTTCGAGAGAAGAGCATGAGCTTGTCTCACTTTTCCAGCACGATAATAGCATGTTGCAAGAAGAAAAAGTGTTTCTTCTGTGTCGACTGCAAATTTAATTAGCCAACATTAGAATCCACTCGATACAAAAGGAAAAAAATACATTAAAAGCCCTAAATATTAATTACCTTCAGCACTTAATCTCTCAGCAAGGAAAATAGCATCCGGATAAGCATAATGGTTGAGGCAATGCCAAATGGCAGCCTGCAAAATTAGAAAAGCATTAATTAATCATTTCAAAACAAATAAAATATTAATTCAATTTCAAAATCGAAATTCATATCTTCCCCCTTTATTAATAATTCTATCAACGATTCTTCGTAAAAAAAACAATTTTTCTAGAAATCGAAATAAAATACGAAAAAAAACTAAAATTTTATTTTAAAAAAGATAACAAAAAAATTTTATTAAATTTGTAACCTAATATAAAAAAACCATTTTTTCAGTAGAAAAAAAAGTTCCATTTTAATTATCTACTTCTTAATGAAGAAAACTTTAATTTCTCACAAGAATGTCACAGCACTTAAAAAGCCGATATCACAAAAAAATTGATTTTACCAAAAGATATTAATTCTTATCAGTAAACATGAAAACCCAATAAATTCGAAACTTTCTCGACAATAATAAAATTCATAAAATTCATAAAATTGAATAATCGGAATCCTGTTCGACAAATAGAACAAAATACAAATACATTGATAACATATTCATTGTACACTTAAAATCAGTGACCCAAATCTTAACTCATAATTGAAACTTTTTTTGAAAACAAGACAATTAGAAAAAAAATTAGAACTTAAAAAAAATCAAAAAATACTCCACTATATTTTCAAAACATAAATAATGCACTCAAAATCAAAATAAACGTCGAATGGTTCATATAAGTGTAAGGCGAGAAAATAAAACCACAAATTAGAATTAAATCCATTTTTCTTAGAATCAAAAAAAAAAATTATTTCACTTTCAATAAATAATTTATCGTGAAAATATATAAAATTATCGCATATGGTGAAATGTCAGAAAATCCACATCTCAAATTTATTTATAGACTCCCGTATATTAATGTATATGAATCGAATTTTGTTACAAAGCGTTACAAGGAAAAATTAGAATTTGAGTAATAAAAAATAGTTGTACAGAAATTTTAGTTTGAAAGAGCATTTTTAAAAAAGAGGAAAAGTTTCGAGAATTATACGTTTTATTTTTATATTACTCGAAAGAGAAATGAAATCAAGTTTGATTCGGGATGTCAATATCGCACACAGGGATAATCATGGATTTACCCGAAGGAAAAGCTGTTTGTTTTATAGGAATAAATAGTTAATTTTTCCCCTACCTGCACGGGTTCCTGTACGATCATCATTTAAAGCACAATTCTAAGCTTAAAAAAATAGTTTCCACCGCGTCGCAATGGCCAAAATTCAGACATAAACTGATACTTTTTATATAAAAATTTCTCAAGAATCCATCTTTACAATGATCTGTTCGAAGTGAACTGCGAACGACTGACTTCACTTTCCAGTATTACCAATTCCTACACTGCGACTTCGCCAGGTGGAAAAATTCAAAAAATATTTCTTTCTTCCTAAAGAAAAATTAAATAATTTTATTTCGAGAATGCTTCAATTAAAATTTTTGACTATAATTTTTTATTTATTATTATAAATTTAGAGATCGAATTTTATACACTTTTGAAAATTATGGATTGTCACAGTGCTGACAACTTGCAGAAATGAAAGTTGCGCTTGCGCTTCATTGTTTGTTGAATCTGTCAAAAATAAATTTTTATTAAGTAAAACCGATTGTTATAATGTCTGCAAGTGATATTAAACAGGCTCTCAGAAAATTAGATTATCCAATATGTGCCAAGGAAGCTTTATATCGAATCGGTGAGTTTTTCTTTTAAGTGTAAATTTATTTTTATTTTTTTTGAGGTTAGGAACTTGTATATCAATTTTTACTTTAATAACTTTAGAAGCTTTAAAATACTTTAATACTTTTTATATAATTTATAATAAATTCTTTCCGTAATTAATACTTGTTACTTTAAATACTAAAATTCTATTTATTTCAAAAAATTATTTTTGCAAATTATGAAACTTCTTTTTGTAAAACATTATTTTTTTTAACGAATTCGATTTTCTAACGATTGTAATAAATTATTATTAAAGAAATGCTGTGCAGTCGGCCAGGAAAGCAAATGGACCTGCAAATGGATTTAATGACCGAATTTGTTTTCGGTGAAATTGAGAGACGGAGAAAACGTAATGTTCCGGCAGCAATTCAGGAATTACAATTAATTGAAGTGTTGAGTGATTTTTTTCAAAATCCAGGTGGAAGTCCAGCTGTTCGTAATGCATTATTTTTATCTCTCTATCCAGCTGGTAGTCCACGTTATAAAGTTTTGGGTAATTTAGTTTCGTTGGCAATTTCAATTCAAAATAAAGCCGTACTCAATGCAACGGGAATTTGGATGCAACAATTGGGTTCAACATCGCAGGAAAGTGTTGGACTTGCGAGACACATACTTAATGATTATTTTGTCCTCACTTCAAAATCAGTCGACAGATTACAATTACTTCCGGTGCTTGCACCACATTTTACCGCAAATCTTCTCACAGCAATTGGCGAAGTTTATAAAGACAAAAATCCACCTTCTGACGTACTTCGATTAATTGGCGATTGGATTAATGACAATCCAAGTCTTTTATTGACGGCTCTAATGGATAATCCGGCTTTACCCACTGGAGGTATTCCCATGACGCCAATTACTCCCATCGCCGGTCTTTTCAGGTTTTTTTCTTTATATTTTCGAATTATTATTATATTATTCGAATTATTATTATATTATTTTTTATTGAATTCAGGGCTCGAACTAGATTCGTAAATTTGCTTGTTGTACGTAAAAGTCAGTTTTTTGACTTTTATTATGGACTTCATAATTTAATTAAAAAAGGACGAAAAGTTCGTAAATTGTACGATATAATTTGGAGAATTTTAGAGAAAGTACAAATGATTGCAGAAAATCAATTATTTTCAAAAGTAATCAAATTCTTCGTAGCAATTCAACTATGTTATTAAAATTTTAAACAAATTCTCTACAAAATTTCAATTATTTTCAGAAATAATAAAATTCTTCCTAAAAATTCAATTATCTTCATAAAAAATAAAATTCTTTTGAAGATTTCAATTATTCTCTTAAATAATCAAATTCTTCCGAGAATTTCAATTATTTCTTCAATTCAATGATTTTCAATATCTACTATTTGATTAAAATTTTCCAAAATATTTAAATTATTTTAAAAAAATTGAAGAAAGTGAATTTATCATTCGGTGATTAAATATTAAATTTGAAAGAAGTTAACAATTTTCCCGAATCAATCTATACAAATAAATTAAATATCTTAAATAAATCTTATCTCTATCGAGATTTATTTAAGATATTTAATTTATTTGTATAGATTGATTCGGGAAAATTGTTAACTTCTTTCAAATTTAATATTTAAAAAAAAGTTGATAAAATTCATTTAAAATTTAATTATTTTCATAAATAACAAAATTTCAACAGGAATTCAATAATTAAAAAAAATTTTATAAATATCTTCGCAATCATTAGGAATTCAATTTTTTTCATAAATAATAAAACTCATTGCAGAATTTCAATTATTATTTTAATGAAATTTTAATCGGATTCCTCGAAAAATGTAATTAGTCTTAAAATCTTTATTAAAAACCGTCAAAAGAATTAAATTATTTAAAAATTTGTTGATTAAATTCTTTATGAGAATTCAATTTTAAGAAACATTCAAATATTCAATAAATTAATTTTTTTCGATTTAAATAATTGAATTCTAGTAGAATTTTCTAGTAAAAATTAATTAAAAAATAAATTTCTGTCAAAAACAAATGAATTTGAAAATTCTCAAAAAACTTTTTCAAAAATTATTAAAAAATAATGTATTTATAGAAAAATTTTAGTGAAAAACAATTAAAAAAATTCAATTTTAAGAAGTTACAAATTATTGCAGAAATTCAATTATTTTCAAGAGTAATAAAATCCTTCGCAGAAATTTAATTATGTTTAAAAGTAATGAAATTCTTCTTTGGAATTCAATTATTTTCATAAATAATAAAACTCCTCGCAGAATTTTAATTATTTTTAATACAATTTTAATCCAATTAATCCCAGAGGAATGAATTCAATTATTTTCATAAACAATAAAATTCTTCTAAACAATTAAATTATTTTCAGTAAATTTTAATTAAATTTGTCGGAAAAATTTAACTTTTTTTCAAAACAATTTTTATAGAATTTGTCGGAAAAATTCAATTATTTTCAAAAAATTTGATGAAATTCTTCAAAAGAATTCAATTATTTTTAGTAAATTTAATTTAAATTTGTCGGAAAAATTCAATTATTTTCTAAAATTTAGATAAAATTCTTCAAAAGAATTCAATTATTTTCAGTAAATTTTAACGAAATTTGTCGGAAAAATTAAATTTTTTTCAAAAATTTTGATAAAATTCTTCAAAAGAATTTAATTATTTTTAGTAAATTTTAATTGAATTTTGAAATTTCTTGATAAAATTCTTCGCAAGATTTCAATTATTTTTAAAACAATTTTAATCAAATTCTTCGAAAAATGTAAATATTCTCGTAAAAATTTTATTAAAAATTGGCGAAATAATCCAATTGAGGGGCTGGATGCTATAATGTGTTACACGCCATGTTAAGTGAATGGCGCGTAACACATTATAGCATCCAGCCCCTCAATTATTTAAAAATTTGTTTATAAAATTCTTTATGAGAATTGAATTTTAAAAAAAATTAAATTATTGAATAAATTATTTATTTTTGGATATAAATAATTGAATTCTAGTAGAATTTTCTAATAAAAATTGATTTAAAAATGAATTTTAGTTAAAATTTTAGATAATAATTGAATATTTAAAGAAAAATAGCATGAATTTTTAGAAATAATTGAATTTTGAAATGAATTTTTTTGAAAAAGTTTAATTGAATTTTTTCTAAATATTATTTTAAGTTTTTATTTTCCTATATATATTTAATTGAAGAATTCACGATTAATTGAAATGCGTAAAATTGAATATTGTAAAATATTTGAAAATTAATTAATTTGAAAATTTTCAATGAATGAACTTTTTCGAACATTAATTGATTTAAAGAAGAATTTTAGTTAAAATTTTGGTCAGTAATAATTGGTCCGTAATTTTTCAATTTTTATCCGTAAAGTCCGTATTATTAAATACTTTCACTGGTTCGAGCCCTGTGAATTTTATTTCGTATTCGTATTTATAATTTATTGGATTTAATTTACCAGGTGGTGTATATTGAGTCCGGTGCGAATAGTCGACGATAATTTAAATCAAATTGAGGACGAGCAACGGCTTTATTCGAAAATACAGCAACTCTTGATGGATTCGGTATTGAGACTGAAGAGCAATAATGGAAGTAATAAGCACGCAATATCGGCACAACATTTAGCGGCAACGACACGAGCGTTAACTTTGGTCTTGCAAAATTTCAATGGTAATAGTGAGACGTCTCGCGATCTTGCGATGGAAAGATTAGCGCAAGCCGTCAGTGCGGCAATGTCGGCAAATTGTATATATGGAAATAAACGTAAGTTAATTTTTATATATTTTTCTCTCACCTCGAAAAATAGAAATAAATTTTGATTTTCTTTTCTAATAGAGGAACTTTTGGCACTTTTACAATCCTTGTCCTATCAACATTTTCTCATCGAATGGACACTTCAGACGTACTCGACGAAAGCTGCATAGAAAAGTGTTTCGATTATTTGTAATTATGTATTTATATTTAAATTATATGTACATGGAAATTTGTATATTATAAATTTAATTTTTACGAAATTACTTTTTTCTTTTCGTGTTGGTCATATAATTCAAGAAATTAATTTCTCCATTTAGAAGGGTTTAAACGTTCGATTTTGTTTCATTTGCTGTAATTTTTCTTTGTCCAGATCAAATTTCTTTCGTAGTTCCATCAAATCTGAAATTAAAAAATGTTGAGTTGATAAAATAGTCAAATTGTAAAACAAAGTATGTAAATCAAAGTCAAATTGGATATAAAAATAGTTAATAGTTACTTTGTCGTTTGGCTTCTCGAATTTGGAAGGGATAGAAATTTTTTAACTGCTTCTTTCGATTGCCGGTGGATAATTTTTCTTGTAATTTATTAATTGTTGATTCTTTTCTTGCGAGGGCGAATTCTCCTCTCTTTTTACGGCCAGTCACTTTCACCCAACCGTCCGCATCACCCTCTTCGTCTAATTTTTCTTTTATCAAACGCTCAGTAACTTTTGCGTCATAATTCTCCATAAATTGTTGAATATATTTTTTTGCCTCGCCTTCATTGCAAACCGAATTGTTATATTCCCTACACCATTCTTTAAAAAGAGAAATATTTTAATATAAAAATAATAATTTAAAAAAAATAATAAAAAAGAAAATAATTTTTTTATGAATAAATATTTTATTAATTTTTTATTAATATTTTTATTAATAAATATTTTATTAATAAATAAATAAATTAATATTTAGTTAAAGAAAAAAAAAATATTAAACTTACTGTTTAATCCAGTGATCAAAGGCTTTTCCTTAGAACTCAAAGTCAAAACTACATTTGAAGACAGTGATAAAGCTTTATCTAAACTTGATTCTTTTTCGAAAATAACGTAGGTGCATTTTTCTGATTTGTTACTTTTGACAAATTGTACCGATTCAACTGGTCCACATTTTTTGCTGAATGCACAGTTGACAGACTCTTCAGTTGCGTAAGGAGGTATGTTAATTACAAATAATGTCCTATCCTTAGGATATTTTGAATACTTTTTGTCTGTATGTGCTTTTATGAACAATTGATTTCGATCTGAACTGTTTTCTTCGTAACGGAGCCACAAAGCTGAAATTATTTTCATTATTAACTTGCTTATTGATAGAAAGAATTTTTAATTTTGTAAGTTTATTACGTTACAAAAAAGAATTCAATTTTTTTCTTTATTCGATATCAAATATTTTAAACGAATTCAATAATTATTTTCTAAAATTTTTATAAATCGTAAAACAATTCAATTTTATGTAAATAGTAAAATTCTTTCATAAAAGAATTGAACTTTTTTTTATTTTTAATTTTCAAGTATTAACAAACACGATTATTTTAAAAACTTGAAAAAAATTGTTCATAAAATTCAATTACTTTTAAGATTTTTAATTAAAATTTTTATAGAAACTCCATTATTTTTAAAAAGATTCAAAGAAATTCTTCAAAAAAAGTTTAATTAGAATTATCAAAAATTTAAACACTATTTCCACTCTACAATTGAATTATTTTCATAAATAATAAAATTCTTCGAAAAAATTCTATTATTATGGAATTTTTTAATAAAATTTTTTGCAACAATTCGATGATTTTTAATGTTTTTAATAAATTAATTTTAAAAATGGAAATTATTTAAAAAGAGAAATTATTAAAAAAGTTAGGAAACAAAAAAGTAAATAACAACTAATTTATAACTGCGAACAGATTTCCGGAATAGAATTATTATTAATATAGATTAATTAGTTAATAAAATAAAATAACAGTTTAATTTTTGAGGTTAGGAAATTACAAAATAACATTACTAAGATACATACTCTTAAATCCTCCAAGCGATCCTTTATTAATAGTCATTGTTCGACAGTTAATAAACCAGTTAAAATTAAATATCACTAAATTGAACAAATAAACAAATTAACGAAATTAACAAAATATGAAAATTATAAACAACATGAAATACACATGTCACCCCAGTCCGACTCACTCAAAATGCTTGGAAAATATATGACCACCACTTGAGTAGTACTAACTTCTACCGTCAGAATGCAGTGTTGCGCATCAGCCCGACTTTAACACACCGTTGTTATGCAAAATTTATTAATTTATTTATTTATCGAGGTGTTTTGAAATTTCTAATTATTGTTAGTAGCGTTTGAAGAATAAAAAACAATTATAGACAGTAAATACAAAGACTAATGTGAAAAAAATGGTGTAAACCTTTATAATTCGACATAGACTGCAATGGACAGTGATTTTATTTTTATATAGATTTTTATTAGATTTTAAGTGTTTGTGTATATTTAAGTTCAGTTTTGACACTTTTTTAGTCTTAAGTTTGTTTTTTAAGTGTTTTTTGTAAATAATTAAAAGATGCCGCGATATACAGGACATCGTTGTATAGTGCCGAATTGTAATTCAGGTTATGAATCAACAAAAAGTGAAAAGTGTCACAAGTTCTCCGTTCCATTTGACGAGGAAGATATTCAAAAGTGGAAAAAAATAATTCCTCGTAAAAATTTTGAATTAAAAGGAGGAATGGTTGTTTGCGAGAAACATTTTCTGAAAGATGACATTGTTTGGAGACGGGAAGTAAAAGATCCTGCTGGCAATGTCATGGCATCGGTTTGTATATTTTTAACTTTGTATAATTATTTTTTGAAAGCTAATGAATAAATAAATTAAATTATATGATAATTGTTAAAATTTTGTGTTATAGGAGGAGTTGAAGAAACCTCATTTAAAGAAAGGAGCTGTTCCTTCACAATTTCCGAATTGCCCATCATATCTGTCCCAATCGCGAAAAAAACGGAAGTCGCCAAAAAAAAGAGAGTTTACACCGAAATCTACCGATCATGAAAAATTAAATATAAAAAAAAGAAAAGTCGAAGAATCCAAAGAAAATGTATTTCACGAAGAAATCGAAAATATGCCACTAAATGGAAATAATTTTGAATCAGAGAACTCCACAAAATCTCAAGTAGATGAGAGTTCAACTACAACAGATGAAAATGAAACAGATTCTAAATTTTCGGAGCGAATTGATTTATTCAATTCGCTGTTTAAAAATGAAAATAAAGTTAACATCCCAATATCATGGAATCGACGACGTAGTGAAAAAGATATTCAATGCATTGAATACTCTGAATGCATATCTCGAATGAGAGAAGATAAGCCTCAATTCTTTACTGCAAAACAACTTGTCATTTACAATGACATGCAAATTGTAGCAAAGGTGTCCGGCATAAACTTGCCATTGGAAAAACTTGGCTTAAATACCAACTATGTGTCGACAATTACTGAACTGGAAGAAATTATTAAAAATTTCAATAAAGTTAAAGTTTGTTTGGGATGTGCATCACCAAATACTATCCAGAACATAGAAAACTCATTTGCGGTTCGCGACTCAGCAGGATATTTGAGACATACAAAATGTTCGTTAATAATCACTAGTAAAAAGCGCTTATCATGTGAAACATGCTCGAAAGCGAAGAAGACCCTCGCAAAAAAATTTATGCGCTTTAAGAAAATTAATGAGCAGCGACGTATAGTTTTGAAAATGAGTCCCACAAAAAAGTACAAATTAAATTTAATTAGAAGTAGATTATATAAATCTAATAAAAACTTAGGAAATTATAAAAGTCTCTGTGGACACTACAAAAAGGAACTCAAGGAAAATAAAAAAGAAATGTCCCTTCTTCGGGACAAAAATTTAGACTCAAAAATGGACGATTTAAAAGTAAATAAAAATTCGAGAATTGTCATTAATGAAATTTTATCAGCTTCGAAAGTGAAGGATGCAAAAGGTCGCCGTTACACAGAAGATTGGATTATTTTGTGTTTGTTGTTCCATACAAAATCACCAACAACTTATAATCTTCTGAGAGATAATAAGGTTTTACCTTTACCTGCAACAAGCACCATTCGAAGGTAATATAAAGTTTAACAAATTCATATCTTTTTAAATAATATTTTTACATTACGATAAATGCAACTTAAATTTAAGAAGCATTTTTCTTGATCTAATAATTAAACCTTTCTTTTAAAACAGATATTTATCGTTAATCCAAACGCCTTGCGGATTTGACGACTCGTTTTTTAAATTATTGAATGAGCGTTTATCGGAATTGCCTGACGAATACAAACATGGAGTTTTGTTAGTGGACGAAATGGGGACTAGAAAAAATTTAAGACTAGATCAAAAGAAAATGAAAATTTTGGGTCTTACAGATTTTGGGGACGAAGAATTAAACAAGTCAGTGAAAATAACTGATAAAGCAGATCACGGACTTGTTTTAATGTTCCATTCACTAATGGAATCTTTCTCACAGCCAATTGCTGTTTTTGTTTCAAAGGGACCAGTGGTTGGTACAATATTAGCAAAACTGATTATTCAAGCAATATGTTTATTAGAACAGGCCGGTGCAAAAGTACATGGAGTGGTGTCAGATTCTGCTTCTGCCAATAGAAAGTTCTGGTCTATTTTTGGAGTAAGTGGAGATCTCAAAAATGTTGAATGCAGCTTTGCTCACCCGACTATTGAAAATCGTCGAATTTACGTCTTTGCTGATATTGTCCATTTGATAAAAAGTATGCGCAATCGATTGCACGACAAGAAAACTTTGCGGGTATAAAAATCATAAATATATATTTTTGTAGAAGACTATATTTTTTTAAATATAGATATGTTTAATAATTATTTTATTTCAGGTAAATCTAACAGATCCAGAAATAGATTGGGAATACTTCAGAAAAGTATTTGAAGTGGACAAATATCATGCAACAGGAAAATGGCATCCTAAATTAACGGCAGAACACCTCGATCCAAATAACATGACCAAAATGCGAGTCATTTTAGCAGTACAGGTAATTATATATTTATATTTTCATAAATATAAATATACCAATAGTGTTCTAAACTTTCAATGTATTTTAGATGTTCAGTAAAACAATGGCTGAAAGTCTTTTAAAAGGAGCTTCCGTTTACCCGGATATGTTTAAGAACTGCGAAGCAACAGCAGAATTTTGTTTAAAAATAAACAACTTATTTGATATTTTAAACATAACAAATCCAGAGAAAGGACTTCGAATAGATTCACCAAATTATGAGGTAAGAGAATTACATATTGTTAAAATAGTTTAAAGTATATATTAAAATAGTATAGTATAGTATAGTATTGAATTAATAAATATTTCTTTTTATAGAAATTACTCCAATTCTTAAGTTGGCTCAATGACTGGGAACAACTAGTATTTGATGGGAAATTAAGAAGAGAAGAATGTTTTACAGAAAGCTCTACGACAGGATTGAGAATTTCCATTCATTCGACCATAGGTTTGTCGAAAGATTTATTGGAGAAACATGGATTTCCATATGTTTTGACTGGACGTATAAATCAAGATCCTTTAGAGGTATAAAGGTTTCCAAGTTCATATTTTGTAATTTAATATAATTCTATTTTGGATTTACACAAATAGTCAATCAAATATTTCTCTTAAATGAAATGTTATTCTCGATTTCATTTAAATAAATTCATTAACTTTTAAATACGATTGAGAATGAAATAAAATTTTTAACTAATACTTTGCAAAATATAGTGAAATTTATTAATAAACATAAAAATTAATTTTTAAATATTTTGATATTGAGGAGTATTAAAAAGATGTTATCAAGAATAACATTTCGTTTATATTTCTAAGAAAATATATTTTTTTTTATTTTAATAGTTATTGAAATAATTAGTATATTTTGATTTCAGGTTTGCAGTGATTGAAATTTATAAAATTTTTCCATTTAAATCAGTATTTAAATACATTTTCTTATTCAAATTAATTGAAAATACGAAAAGAAAATTATTTTTATTTGCTGATTTTTTGGTCAACAAGTGTAATTAAAATAATAGATATCTGATTTAAGTAGAAAAATTTAGCAAGTAATATAATTTTATTTTTAATTTGTTTTCAGCTGTAGCTCCTTTTTAATTATACGCTGTTATATAGGATACTGCAGACTATTGAAGGCTCGGAAATATTAGGTTTTATTTTAATTTAGAACACGTCAAGGAATTTTTTAAACCATTGAATCATTAACGTGTTTAAATTCTTAATACATTTTGTGACATTAGAATATTATATAGTTGTGTCTTCCTAATTAATTTTTTTAGGATTTTTTAAGTTGATTCCGTGGCTGCTGTGGTTTTTCATTAATCAAATTTGAAATGGATAAATTTATATCCTGGTAAAAATTTTAGTGATGCAGGTCGATTTTTTACACAAAAAAGGTAGAAAGATTAAATTTTTGTCTTACAAGGTTCTCGAAATTGTGAGATTTTTTCAAACTAGAGTCGATCGACGTGCATCATTACTCCGTTTTATTGATTTGAAATATTCTTGTTTTTTTTCTGTTTTTAATTTATATTTTCCTTGTTTATTTAGCGATTTTTCGGGACCGTTCGATCCGCGGGTGGTACAAATGATCATCCGTGTACGCCTACATTTCTACAGTTGTATAAGATTTTATCTGTACACTGTATTTTAACACCTCCGAAATTAGGAAATTGTTCGAACGATTTTACTATTGATCCTCCTCAGCCATTAATTACAATTACAAAATTAAAAGAATTATACAATTCAAAGGAAAAAAGCTCAATTGAAAAAATTAAAGAAAAACTTATAGTTGTAATTGAGGATGAAGATTCAGATTTTAATGATTTTGTACGTGATATAGATCATGATTATTTCTCTCAAGAAATTGTAGATTGTTTGCTATTTTATACGACTGAAAGAGTATGCAGATATTTAAAAGACCGAGAAAAATGTTCAATATGTTTAAATGCTTTCATGTCTACATCAAATATTGCAACAGATACATTATTTTTTTCATCCAATAGATTACCACGCAGTTACGAAATTTTTATAAATCCCTTACAAGAACTTATACATCCGAACCGTAAATTATACGATATTGTGCTAGAGATCGAATATTTATTCCGGCAACATAGAGAACATCGTAACTGTGTAGACATCATTTTAAACAAAATGTCCTCAGAGCCAATAAAAATTTATTTTTCTTGTAAAGAACACCCTGACAATGCCAGCAAGCTATTAAGTTTCGTAGTATTAACTTACTTACAAATTAGAATGAGGGAGTATATTAATCAGGAAATGGCCTTGTTGAAAAAGCAAAGTATTTATAAGAAAAAGGCAGCAAAACTTTGCACAAGTTGACTAAAAAAGAATTTTATGTTTTCAGATACAAAGTTTCTTATGCATGTATATGTACGTATGTATATAATAAAGAAAAATTTATTCTGTATACCTATGTACTTTTTCATAATATTATATGTAACCTTTATTATTTCCTTTATCACTTTTATATTTATAATATATCTATATACCTAGAGTATTGAAATTGTTTAAACTTACTTTAATCTTACAATCAAACGTATTACAATAGAAAAATGTTACACAAAGTTATTTTTTATTTTTATATTTGGATTTAATTTTAAATTGAAAAATCATATATTATTAAATGAATTGTAATACAGAATTTTTAGAAAGCAATTATTTGTATTTTTGTAATTAAATATTATACAAATTTTAGAAAAATTTATACAGTAAGTTTAATTTCAATGTATCAGTCAATAAATTTTATTTCTTTATTTATTCTTTTTTGCAATTATATTTCTGAAGTATTTTGTACTCATAAAAAATAATTACGTATTACATTAAATTTCTAATCAGACATTCATTAAATCAAGTTGAAATAACTGAATTTAAATAATTTTTATATTTTTATTCCATTAATGTCAGTGTTAATGACGGGCTGATGCACAGTTGCGCACTCTGGGAGACTATGCTAGTACTATGCAAGTGGTGGTCATATATTTGCCGATGCGATCTATAGGAAATTGAGTGAGTCGGACTGGGGTGACACATGTTCGTCATTTACGTCATACTACTCTAGTCAATGAAAAAACTATTTGACTCCAGCAGTTGCGCATGACAAAAGAGAAATTGCCGTAGGCGGTAAATTTGAATTTAAATTTTTTTCTACATTTAATCGCAAGAATTAACTCTTTTAAAAAGTTAAATAAATCTTGACTGTCAAATTTGAATGTTGTTTTGACAATTTATTTGATTTTATTAATCAAAACATTTAGAAATTAAAAATTACGTGTGTGAATTCCGGAAGTGATGCAAAACTGCAAGCAGACAAGAAAACTCATGACTAGTGTCTTCCTTTCTCAAATGTTCTAGTTTGTTATAAATTTTAAACAATATTATTATTACAATCTTGCTTAAATACTGTTATTAATAATATTTTATTCGCAATATAATATTCTTACTAAAGACTTGCTTTGTCGTACAAAAGTGATAAATTATATAAAAGTGTATGCTTTTGTCAAAAGTGTTAAATGTCATTGGTCAAACTAAATAAAAACAAGTTCTTTTTTTGAATTTTCAATCTGAAAATTATCGTGTGACGTATGACGACGTCACGCAACATTGTGATGAAATGATTGAATTGAGGAGATTGAGGATTGAGTTCAATGTTCACGTGGCACAGACAACGAATAACTTTCTTTATTTTTGGCACCTGTTGAGGGCCATTGTCAACAATTAAATTTTTGAAGCACAATCACTGTCGTTAAGTTTACTCAAGTGGAATTATTATTTTTAACAATGTGTCGGAATATCGAGAATAAAAAATCATCTAAAATGCTAATGCCGGTTTTATTGAGTGCATTTGCCATTCCAGTCTCAATGATGTTTTGGATTATAAACGTTGTTTATAAATATTTCTCACCAAATTCAGAACATCATTTCGAAGGTATGAATTGAATAATTTACAAGTGTTGTGACAGAACATAAGTTTTAGTTCATATTTGATGTTTAAATCGTTAAAAAAACATTGGGGTACATAACCTAAAAAAAATTCGTTTTTTAGGTTATCTTGTTATTTCTCCTTGGAGATGGCTCGCTTCGGTTGTTATTCCTCTTTTATTCATTATCTGGGGCTTGAAGAAAAGGAGTTTGGATGCTACTGGAGCACTTCTTGGTAATAAATAAAATTCGATTTTCTAAATAAACTACATATTTTTACTTTGTTTACTATTTATTATACTTTAGCATTTACTTTAGTTTTTGCTTTACTATTTACTTTACTATAAGTTTTTATTTCTTTTTCAATAGGACTTTTGACAGGTTTTATTTTGACTTTAACGAGTTTTGCACATTTGGCCTGTCTAATGGCGTTTTTCGTAAGTTCGTCAAAGGCGACGAAATTTCGAATGGAGAGGAAAAGGAGATTCGATTGTGATTTTAAGGAAGGCGGACAAAGAAATTGGATTCAAGTTTTGTGTAACGGAGGAATGGCTTCGCAATTGGCTTTACTTTATTTATTAGACGTTGGTTGTGGTGAACGGCCTATTGATTTCGTCAAAGACTATCGAAGTTCCTGGTTATCAATTGGAATCCTGGGTAAAATCTCTAATTATCTTTTAAAGGGGAACTTTGACTCCAATTCTTAATTATATCAAGAAAATGATTTAAATCTTCCATAAAATTATTTTTACAGTAATTTTTAGAGAGGAAATCAACGGTCAGAAAATAAAATCTATTAGAAAATATTCTGATCCTTTTTTGGATCTTTATTTTTCTTAAAAATTGATAGATTTTACAATCCATTCGTAATTTTGTAGATTCTTAAAAATTGATAGATTTTACAATCCATCCGTAATTTTGTAGAAAATATGTTTTTGCATTCACAAAATAAAAAAACAACAATGGTATTTTTTTTAGCGTTTTCAACCTAAAAACAATGTTTTTTTCAAAAAAATGCTTCAAAAATAATAAAAATAATTTTTTTTCATTCGGCAATTTTTTTGTGAATAAAAAAACATATTTTATTCAAAATTACGGATGGATTGTAAAATCTATCAATTTTAAAGAAAAATAAAAATCCAAAAAGGGTCAGAATATTTTCTGATGGAAAACCAATTTTTTGTCAGGGAAATTTAGAAAAAATTTGAAATTTTTTTCGACTTATTTTCAAAAATTGCGTCTTTCTTGACTTTTTTTTCCAAATATTCCAAGAAAATATATTTTTGAGTATTAAATGTAGCTCATTTCGATTTTTATAGTGCTAAAAATAACTGTAAACAAATCTTTCAAAAATTATTTTTGAATTATTTTTCTATTTAAATTTTCGAAATATATATTTTAAAAAAGATTTTGAATAATTGAAATTTTGTAAAATTTAATTGAAAATAATTAATTTGTTTCAAGTACTTTGTTAGAATTTTTTAAAATCAACTTTTGAAGAATTTTAATTGCAAACTTAAAAAATAATTGAATTATCAAAAATTTTAATGAAAAATCTTTAAACGTAAATTTAAGAATGAAAATTAACTTCTAATTTTTTTAAATTTAGCATTTTCGGTACTTTCTATTACATATTTCCGAAAATTCAAATACATACAAAAAAATAACATTTTAGAATTATTTTTAACATTTTGGAGGAAAAAATCATGTTCAAAATATTTCATTAAATTTCATCGAAAAATTAATTAGCTTGTTTATTAATACAAAAACTCTTTTAAGAAATTCAATTGTTTTCGAGAAATTAGGTACATAAAAATATTTTTAAAAACTACTTAATTCTTAGAATATATAATAATTTTTAAGATTTAATTATCTTTGAATAAAGCAAATAATAATTTACTTTTTTGGACTTATTGCAAATTAAAAATTTTTTTATTTGCAAATATGAATTTTTGAATAATTTCAGTTTTAAACTTTAAAAAAATTCAATTATTAACTAATTTATTAATTAATTATTCTTGTCTATTAATTTAAAAAATTTTAATAAAATTCTTCGCAAGAATTTAATTATTATTATAAATAATAACATTCTTTGTAAGAATTCAATTATTTTTATAAATAGTAAAATTTTTTGCAAAAATTAAATTATTTCTAAACAAAATTTTATTAACATTTTAAGAACGAATACAATTATTTTCTAAAATTTTAATAAATCCTTGGAAACAATTCAATAATTTTTTTAAATAGTAAAATCTTTGCAAAAATTCAATTATTTTCAAAAAAAAATTTCACTAAAGAAATCAATTTTTTTCTTAATTCATCGTTATACAATATTTCAAAAGAATTTAATTATTTTCTAAAATTTTAATAAATCTTTCGAAACAATTCAATTTTATTTATAAATAGTAAAATTCTTTGCAAAAATTCAATTATATTCTAAACAATTTCACGAAATTTTATTCATTTTCCTTGAAATTTTATATTTTCCTGTGAAAGGAATTTTGTCAGGGAAAATAATTTTAATGTCAGTAAATTGTCAGGGAAATTTCAGGGAAATTGATAAACTGAAACCTGTGACCACCTTGATTTCCTCTCTAAAAATTATTATAAAAATAATTTTACGAGAAATTAAAATCATTTTCTTGTTATAGTTGAAATTGTAGTCGAAGTTTCTCTTTAATAGTTGAAAAATTATTTTCTAGTTTCAAAAAAATTCGATTGTCGATTCAAAGTTTGAAATTTTTACATTTTTAAAATTTTTATTTTACAGGAGCTTTAGCTTGTTGTAATGGAGACACATGGGCCTCGGAATTGGGAACAGTAATTGGTGATTCAGATCCTTTTCTCATTACAAACAGAAAACGAGTACCCAGAGGTTAATAATTTTAATTTCTTTTTAATTATTAAAAATAAATTACATATAGAAATTATTTTCTATATGAGAAATTATTATTACAGGAACAAATGGCGGTGTTTCTTGTATTGGACTTGTGGTATCGCTTCTAGGCGGTTTATTCGTCGGTTTATTTCATTATTTAGCCGTGATCTACACAGTGGATTCAGTAGTTTTGGAATTAGCTGCTCCTCAATGGCCCATTATCGTTGCAGGAGGAATCAGTGGACTCTTAGGAAGTATTATCGACTCAGTTCTTGGAGCAACTCTCCAATATTCTGGTAATTAGCATTCTTCTCTTAAAAATAGTAATTCAAATAATTTTATTTATTTATAAATACATACGGGTTGATTAAATCAAATTGAAATTTAATTAAAATTTAACTAAAATATAACATTTAAATTAAAAGAAAAATTCATAACTATAAATTCTAAAAAATATCTTTTATATTAATAATCATTGTATTCTGGTAATCTGTTCGCAGTTTGAAGTTAGTTGTTTGCTTATTGTTTCCTAACTTTTTTTAATAACTTTTTTCTTATTAAATATTTTCAATTTTAAAATTAATGTCATGAAAATCATTGAATTCTTGTGAAGAATTTTATCATAATTTTTAAAAATAATTAAATAGGTATTTTGAAAGAATTTTATTAAAAAATTTCAAAAAAATTGGATTCAATAGAAAACTTTTATTAAAACGTTTAAAATAATTAATATTTCTTAAAAATTTTATCAAAACTGTTGAAAATAATTATTTTTTATTTAATATTTTTAAAAATAATTGTATTCTTTCGAGAAATTTTATTGAAATTGTATTAAAAGTAATTGAATTCTTTCTAAGAATTTTATCAGAATTTTTGAAAATAATTTAATTTAATTCATATTTATAAAATAATTGTATTCTTTCGAAAAATTTTACTAAAATTAAATTAAAAATAATTGAATATTTCTTTGAAGAATTTAATCAGAATTTTTGAAAATAATTGAATTTAATTCATATTTATAAAAATAATTGTATTCTTTCGAAAAATTTTACTAAAATTAAATTAAAAATAATTGAATTTCTTTAAAGAATTTTATTATTTAGGTATAAAAATAATTGTGTTCTTTCAAGAAATTTTACTAAAATTAAATTAAAAATAATTGAATTTCTTTGAAGAATTTTATTATTTAGGTATAAAAATAATTGTGTTCTTTCAAGAAATTTTACTAAAATTAAATTAAAAATAATTGAATTCCTCCAAAGCATTTTATTATTTATGAAAATAATTGAATTCTTCCGAAAAATTTTTTTTTTGTATAAAAATAATTGAATTCTTGCGAAGAATTTTAAAAAAAATTTTCAAAATCCTAATTAAATTCTTTTGAAGAATTTCATCATTTTATAATTTTTATAGAATATAATTTAATAATTTACTAGAAATTTCTTAAAAATTTTGAAAATAAATTTTACACACAATTTTAGAAATGATTGGATTTTTGAGATTAACTTAATTTTATAATTATACTTTAATTATAATTGAAATTTCTTGTGTTTTAAAGAAGATATTTGAATATTTTTCAAGAACGTTTTGAAAATAAAGGAGTTTTTTTTAAGAAATTTTACAGAAAAAAAGATTTTAATTAAAAAAAAATTAAATTAATTGAAAATAATTAAATGTTTGCAAAGACTTTACTATTTAAAAAAATAATTGAATTGTTTGAATGAATTTATTCAACTTTTAGAAAATAATTGAATTTTTTTATGAAATTTTATTAAAATTATATTGAAAATAATTTAATTTCTGCGAAGAATTTATAAAAAATAATTGAATTCTTCCGAAGAATGTTATTATTTAAGAAAATAATTGAATTGTTGCTAAGAATTATATTTAAATTTTCGAAAATATGAACATTAATAATTCATTATGTACTTAATAAGTGAATTTTTTAAAATTTTGATTATGAAATTATTCAAAAATTTAAATTTGAAAATAAGAAATTTTGTAATTTGTATAATAATAATAAATCGAACATCACATTCCGCGCGCATAACATTTGCTAGTTTACAAAATAAAAGAAAAAGAAATTTAATAATAACTCTGAACTCTGAAGTGGTAAAAAGTTTATTTATAAAGAATATATATTATCAGGAATTGACGAGAATGGGAAGGTGGTTGAGAAACCGGGTAAAGGCGTAAGGCATATTTGTGGGAAACAAATTTTGGATAATCACAGTGTCAATCTTCTGTCAACTATAATCATGGCCTTCATGCTGCCAAGGATAGGAAATTTACTGTGGCCTTAAGTATTTTAATGTTAAGACATTTTTTTTAACCTGCTATTACTCAATTTTAACGAGTTGAAAAAAAGGGACGAACAATTTTTTTCAGAAATGAACAAAAGATATTATTTTTACAATGTATAAATGTTTCGAAGACTTTTAACTCGTGAGTGTATCGATATTGGAATTGAACATATTTATAAATTATAATTCTGAATTCTAAGAATTCTAGTTTAATACCAGTTAGATTTAATTATTATGGCAATCTTGTACCTTATCCGAAGCGATATTATCTAATTTTAATTACATACAATGTATATAACGATTTAAAGAACGTTATATGTAAATTCTAGATTTATTTTATTTATTGTTCTATAAGAGAAATAAATATAAAAAAAAGATATTTGTGGTGACAGTTTAAAAGAGATTTCTACAGTTTTTATTTCAATTTTCTGTTTCATAACTTTCTGTTTTTAAAAAAGTAAAATAATTTTAAAAAATATTTTCGTTTTTCTTCAATATTTATTTTTTTTTGAGGTAAATGGTAAAATTGAAGAAAACTTGATTTTTATAGTTTTATTGTAACTTATATTTATCAAAATTTTCTTTCATATTTTTCTTTTTACAAAACTTAATTAATAAGTACATAATTTATCTTATAAATATCTGTGATATGCTTAATTATCCGACTTTATTTTCAACAATATCTTATTCTTTTTTTTTGGTAAGACTTAAAATTTTTCTTAATTTTATATTTATAAACTGGTCAAGCTTATATTTACGACATATAAATAAACATTTGTACACAGTTTTATAAAAAATAAATTTAAGAAATTCGAAATACTTTGAAAATTTTTTTTATACATTTGTTTATTTTCGGTGGGGGAAATCAATCTTCATCTCTCGTTAATGACGGATGTTGGATCAATGTCTCTTGGATCGCAGGTTGGAGCTGATTCATAGTCATACTTTTTCCTCTCCCGACACCGGACCTGCGTTTGATCGGATATACTGAAACAGTCAACATCCCCCCACAATGGACTTGACTTAACCAGCCATTGGCACGATACGGACAGAAAATTTGTTAATTAGTTTCACATGGACAGTTAGTTTAAATTACATATTTTTGTAAAAAGACGGGACACGGGTTTTTTTTCCATTTTTTTTTAAAAGTTATATGCTTTTTTTTCTTTTGATGATGCACAGTTGAAGGAGAGAGAGACAGATAGAGAGATCTCGTTGAAGAAGGGATTTCACTAGTCCGCATTGCACCATTGGCGGTCCATGCATAAACATCCAACTTTTGATTTTCGACTTAGGTACTAAAACAATATTGTATTAATAATTAATCAATATCTCCTAGACTAATTTAATTAAATTTTGCCCTTTCTAATTTAAAAGTAAAAGTAATTTTTAATTTTTCACAGATAGAAAATAAAAGAAAGAGAGGAGAAGAAGGAAATGAAGGCAAAAGATGATCGATGGTTGTACAAAATACAATAATTGCTACTAACGGATTTTATCTTTTGAATATTTACCGAAACGTTTGTTGTGGTCGTGCATGAAGTCGCTCGTTTCCTGACAAATACTGAGGCTTCCCATCTTCTCTTAAAATGAGTAATCACCTGAAAAGACGTGTCATGAGTTACGAGACAAAAAGGTGAAAATTATTTTCAATTACAATTTAATAAAAAAAAAACAAGGAGTTCATAAATTTAAAAAATAATTGAATTTTATGAACTAATAATTGAATTACAAGTTTTTAAAATAATCGTGTTAGTTAATAATTGAAATTAAACATTTAATTAATAAATTTTATTAAATTTTTAGAAAATAATTGATTTTTTTTGAAAAATTTTATAACAAATTAAGAAAAAAATGCAATTCTTTCGTGAAATTTTTTTAAAAACAAATAACGAATTAAGAAAAAATTGAATTCTTTCGTGAAATTGTTTTCGAATATAATTGAATTTTTTCAAAGAATTTTCTTATTTATAAATATAATTGAATTATTTGAAAGCATTTTTAAAATTTTAGAAAATAATTGAATTTTTTTGCAAAATATTATTAAATTTTTTTTTTAAATGAAATTCTTTCATGAAATTTTATTAAAATTATCTTAAAAATAATTAGATTTTTGCAAAGAATTTTACTATTTGTATAAATAGAATTGAATTTTTTTGAAGAATTTATAAAAATTTTAGAAAATAATTGAATTCTTATGAAATATTTTATATTAAATTATAAGAAAATAATTGAATTGTTTTGAAATATTTTATATCGAATTAAGAAAAAAATTGAATTTTTTCCTTAAATTTTTTAGAAAATGATTGAATTATCTTGAAAAATTTTATAACAAATTAAGAAAAAAAATTGAATTCTTTCGTGAAATTCTTTTGAAAATACTTAAATTTTTGCGAAGAATTTTACTATTTTTATAAATATAATTAAATTGTTTCGAAGGATTTATTAAAAGTTTAGAAAATAATTTAATTTTTTCAAAGAATTTTACTATAATTACAAATACAATTGAATTTTTTCGAAGAATTTATTGAAATTGTAGAAATTAATTGAATTTTTTTTAAATTTTCTATAACGAATTAAGAAAATAATTGAATTCTTTCGTGGAATTGATCTAACCTTTGCAAAGAATTTTCTTATTTATAAATATAATTAGATTGTTTCGAAGGATTTTTAAAATTTTGGAAAATAATTGAATTTTTTCGAAAAATATTATTAAAATTTTTTTAAAAATTCAATTCTTTCATGAAATGTTATTAAAATTATCTTAAAAATAATTGAATTTTTGTAAAGAATTTTACTATTTATATAAATAGAATTTAATTGTTTCGAAAGATTTATTAAAATTTTAGAAAATAATTAAATTCTTTTGAAATATTGTATAACGATGAATTAAGAAAAAAATTGAATTCTTTAGTGAAATTTTTTTTGAAAATAATTGAATTTTTACAAAGAATTTAACCATTTTAAAAATAATTGAATTATTTCGAAGAATTTTATTAAAATTTTAGAAAATAATTGTATTTATTCGTGAAATGTTATTAAAATTTGAATGAAAAATAATTGAATTTTTGCAAAAAATTTTACTATTTTTATAAAATATAATTTGAATTCTTACGAAGAATGTTATTATTTATGAAAATAATTGAATTCTTGCGAAGAATTTTATTAAAATTTTTACAATATTAATAAACAAGAATATTTAAATAATAAATTAGTTAATAATTGAATTTTTTAAAAGTTTGAATCTAAAATTATTCAAAAATTCATATTTGAAAATAAAAATTTTTTTAATTTGCATAATAATAATAAATTGAATACCTATCACGTTCCACGCGTAACATTTGCTAGTTTGAACTAATTTATATTATTAAAAAAAAATTTTTTTATTATTTTTACTAGTTCAATTAATTTGTTATTTTTTAATTAAAAAACAAGAAATATTTATTAGTTAGAAAATAATTATTTTCTATGCATCATTTTTCTAATATAATTTAAATTATTAAATGTAATCAAATTTTACTCTAGTTTAATTATTTTTTCGTTTTTAAATTGGAAATCAAAGAAACAAATTCAGAAATATTTGTTAATTCGGAAATAATTGGTATCAAAGAAGAATTTTTGCTTCAAATATTTACCTCGCCATTGCAAAAGCAGAAAAGTATTGCTACACAAAGACCCTGGAAAATATTCATTTTTTAATTTTTCAAAGCACTTTTAATTATCTTTATTAATTCTTGAATAATCACCTGAAAGGAAGCTGTGATTGCAGAAATGATTTCAAACGGTTGCTCCCAAGGATGTTCTTTGGGAGGTCGAAATGCTACCAAAAGATAATGAAGTCCCAACAGTGGAACCAACAACAAAGTTGCTCTAAAATTAAACAGAAAGTCGATTATTTTTATTTCGAAACGTTTTAATTTTTAATTTACAAAGTTTGAATATTTTTCAAATATTCAACTATTTAAATATTCAAAAATTTAAATGTTCAAATATTCAAATAATTTTCATGAATTCAAATATTTTCCTTCAATATTGAAGAAATATAAATTTTTTAAATACCTAAAAGCCTGAATCATTGCACGCGTTGGTCGTGTACTAATGGCTGGACCATTCCTGAGTTTTGTTATAAGAACTCGAACAATATTACAAAGAAATATTAAATTGAGCAATGTTGAAACACACACTGGATATATTAAAACTTTCATGTAACTTCCCTCGTTCATCCAGCATCTGTAAAATTCCAAACAAAAAAAAACAACAAAACAAAAAAAATTCAAAATGCAAATATTATAGAAAAATATGAAATTCAAATTAGAAATTGAATTAAAATAATAAGGGGCAATTATTTCGATTTAAAAATTAGTTTAAAAATAAAAACAAGAAATGATCTTCTAATTTAAAATAAATTTTTGAGATTATGTATGGATGATAGATAGTAAATTCAATTTCCTCTCAGAGGACCTTCAATTTGCTTTGAGAATGATGGGTTTGATGCTTCAGCCTCTGTAGAAAGGACCTAATCGAATTCTTCATCCTGAATGTTGATAGTATCAAGCCTGCGGTCTGATCATGAATATTTAACTTTTCAATACAGGAATTTTCATAAATAGAAATTATTATTTTTCTCCATTTTCTCAAGTGGAAGGAATTTTTACCTACTTTCGTTTAATAAGACTTGTAAAAAAATTGTTTAAATTCATTAAATAAATATTAATTAAATTTTCTAATTACAAATATTTTTTCTTTTAGTTTCTCTTTTTTAAACTAATTCAATAATTTTCTAAACAAATATTTTTTCTTTCAGCTTTTTTTCTAAACTAATTCAATAATTTTCTAAACAAATATTTTTTTCTTTCAGATTTTTTTTCTGAACTAATTCAATAATTTTCTAAATAAATATTTTTTTCTTTCAGCTTCTTTTTTTCTAAATCAATTTAATAATTTTCTAAATAAATATTTTCTTTTTTTCAGGTTTTGTTTCTCTATTCCTGAAAGTAGATGATTACTTGCAAAAAAAAGAGAAGAAAACTCACTGAGTTGTATCGGTTGGATCATCGCTTATCATCCTCAATATCGAATAAACAATCACGATGATTCCTGGAAAAAACCAGCCAAAACTCACGAGTAATTTCAATAGTTTTTGCTCATTTGTAAAAGCACTCACGAGTATTGTGTGCAAATAAAAACCTTCGCACAGCATCCAGGAATAATTTGAGATTAAAAAGTAGTGGAGAATTATATGCAGAAGTCGACAAATCATCTACAAGAAAAAAAAATTGAGGTAAAATATTATAATTATAAAGTAATGTATAAATATTATTATTTATAATATTTATTATTCAATCGAAAATACTATTTAATTTAGTATCTAAATTATTTTTTCCTAATGAATTAAATACATTTTTAATAAATAAATTTTTTTTTACTTAAGCAAATTTTTTTCTTCTTTGGTATAATTAATTTTTTAATTTTGAAATAATATTCTATTTTTATTGACAGGGAATTCTTTGGGTCAATCGAATACTCACTCCATTGTTTAAAAGAACATCGGGATTTGCCACAATAAATCCGTACCAAATTAACCACAGTGCATTATTGACGGCAAAAGATGCAAATAGATTCATGTGAAGGATTATCCGGGTACATCTTAAAGTTCTGAAAGCGCCAAGTATGTGAAATTATAAATGAATTCAATTTTATTAAGAGAAATTTTATTTATGTAACGTAAATAATATTTCCAATTGTAATAATTAGAATTTTTTACAATTCTCACTGAATAATAAATGACTTACCGGAAATATATCAGGATACCAAGAGACACTAATAGAGCGATCAATGATATTGAATATCCGACTTCGTAGACAATATTTAGATCTTGTTGCCACTGTAATTTAAAAAAAATATAATAATTAACAATATTGGGAAATTTTTATCAAATTGATAAAAAATTATAATTTTGGTCAAAATTAATAACTGAAAATAATTAGAAAATAGTATCAAAAAAATAAAAATTATAATTTTAGTAATAATTAATAATAATCAGTAGAAATAATTAGGAAAAATGATCAAACAGATGAAAATTAAAATTTGCTAATAATTACTAATCAGTGGAAATAATCAGAAAAAATTATGAAAAAGTTGAAAATTATAATTTTACTAATAACTAATAATTAATAATCAGTGAAAATAATTTGGAAAGAGTATCAAAGAAGGGAAATAATAATTTTTGCAATAATTAATAATAAGTGAAAAAAAATTTAGGAAAAATTATCAGAAGGATAAAAATTATAATTTTGCGAATAATTAATAATCAGTGAAAATAATTAAAAAATAGTATCAAAAATATAAAAATTACAATTTTACTGATAATTAATAATCAGTGGAAATAATTAGGAAAAATGATCAAACAGATGAAAATTAAAATTTGCTAATAATTAATAATCAGTGGAAATAATTTGGAAACAGTATCGAAAAAGGAAATAATAATTTTTGCAATAATGAATAATAAGTGAAAAAAAATGTAGGAAAAATTATCCAAGGGAATAAAAATTATAATTTTGCGAATAATTAATAATCAGTGAAAATAATTAGAAAGTAGTATAAAAAATATAAAAATTACAATTTTACTGATAATTAATAATCAGTGGAAATAATTAGGAAGGAAAACCATAATAAAAATTATTGATAAATTTCAAGAAACAGTGAAAACAAAATGCAAATAAGTTGAAAGAAACGAAAACGAAAAAAAAATATTTCTTTTAAATCTAATTATAATTTCTGCAGTTTTTAATATAGTTGTTTACTTGTTTTTTAAAATTAAATATGAAATAAATCTCACTTAATTATACTCGAGATAAATTCATACAAAATAAATAAAAAAAAACGCTAATCCAATTTTTTTTTTATCATTTTGAAAGGATTTAAATTTCATTTCTCATTTTAAACATGTTCTCTCCATTACTCCATTATAATAGAAAACAAGAATATTATATTTCATATTAAAATTCAGAGGTGGAAAATTTTACTGATAAAAATTATTTTAAAAAAATAATATTATACCTACACCAAGATCTGCAATATTGACGCAAGTTGTGTAGTTGCTCCAAATTTTTTGCGAATCCGGATGTCGAAACCATGTTCCATTTGGTTCGCAGTATTTAAATGCCGTCACTGAAAAATTGAAATTAAATTAATAATAGATCTAAAATTAATTAGCAAAAAGGAATTATTTTAATTAATATAATTTTGCAATTACGTTTTTGCAATTATACGGTTAATAATTTAGCATTTTATTATTCATTATTATTATTATTATTATTATTATTATTATTAATTAATTATAATTAATTTTGCAGTTCTGCAATTAATTTAGCATTTTTTTATTTAATATTATTGTAATTAATTTTTGCAATTTTTTTATTTTTCAATTAATTTTTTTGTTTTTGGTCTAAATACTATTCTTTTATTTGTATAGCGTCAAATACGAAAGTAAATCAATTTAAAAATTACGTTTAAATAAAAATTATTTATATTAGCAAAAAACAATTTGCAATTGCAAAAAATAATTTGCAATTGCAAAAAATAATTAATGATCCATGTGGGGATTGAACCCGCGTCCTTCGCAAAACAGATCGCGACGCTCTAACCAACTGAGCTAATGGATCTTGATTGTTTATTGTTTCTAACTTTTTTAAGAATGAGCAAATTTTTTAACTGGAGGAAAAATAAAAATCGCAAGAAAAATGTAATTTCAGTATTATTACTATATATTGCAATAATCAATACGGATTTACTTAATTTAATAGAACACAATAAATATTAAACTAGTTTAAACTTTAAAATTCGGAAAAAACATTAAAAAATAAATAAAAACTTTTACCAATTAAAAATTAGGAAACTAATTTACTAATTAGAAAATTAGGTAAGAAGGGGAATTTTTATGTTTTAATTATTATACGACCCCGCTTAATAGCAGGGTACACAAAAAATTAGAGTTAAGACTCATCAGTGTTCCCCTCCACGGAAATCTTTAGTAAAAGGCGAAAGATTTATACGCATTTTGAAGGGGAACCAGAGTTGTTGAATCACTCGAGCAGCCGCCTATTTATACCCTAGCAATATCACGCTAACTGCGAGAGAAATGTTTTCCGCCCCCTAGCATCGAAATTAGAAACTAAAGTACACCCTTTAAACCCCCACCGCCCCAAAAAACATCATCTATCAAAAGCGCGCCAATTTTGAATTTCCATTTCATTTTTGAATTTAAAATTATGGAAAAAATTAATTCCATAATTATTTATAGTAAAATTAAAAAATCCTATTATTTAAACATTAATTAAAATTTACTTTTCTTTAAATATTTCTCCAGGCATTTTTGTTCAGAAATTTTTTCTCTCTAATCAGAAGTATTTAAAATAATTATCGAGTGCATACACTTTTATAAAAGTAAAGTAGGTATATTTTTTTTTGCAAATAATCAGAAGGGTAATTAAGATAAGGATACTTCTAATTGTATGTGGAATTAAGGTCACTCATTTTAGTAAAACTAATCTAGTATGGCTTGGAAGTGAAGTATAATTGACTTAGAAGCATATCCCTTTGATGCATATTAATTAGACAGGGCACATTTCCAAAGCTAACGGTTTCTATAGATTAATTTATCTTGAAAACAATTATACGATAAGTCAATAATCTTATATCTCTCTCACGGAATTATTTGTCTTTTTTGTTTAAATTAATTAAATTCATTAATTAATTCATAAAATAATTACAAATTTTTTTTCCCCAATTTTCCTGTACATAGGCAACCAGTTTTACTTTAGTGTAAAGCTGATTTCTCTGGTTTGACTTTTGTCACTTATAGGTTAGTAACAGTCTGATAATGAACTTATTAAAAAGCAATTACTTATTGAGCAGTATTGATTAATTTAGAAGTGAAGAATAAAAGTTGAATGTTAAATATATACGTGTTGTGTACTATATATTGCAAAAAAGTGTTTACAATTGTTTTGCGAATGCGCACAGTTAATGACACGCCCATTAAATTCCGTTATTCTATCTTGTTTTGTGCAGACGTCTGGTTTATTTCCTTTTTTTCTGGATAATTTTTGAAAAGAAATTCGCAGTTTCTACAAATTTATATGTAATTCTATTTGAAATTGAAACGAAGCAGATATTATTGTACGTATTATTTTTTATTTCTATTGAAAATCTATAAAATATGACGCATTTTTTCATTATCTTAACCTCAAATCTTTTTAGCCGGTTGAGTCATAATTTTAAATAATATATACACGTATACATATAATATGGCTTGTTAACAATTTATAAAATAATACAAATAAATACTAAAAATATTAATTATTCTGTTGGTTTTACTATTTGAGTTTTTTCCAAATAGTTTGAAATTATTTTCGTTTTGTCATTTTTCAAATGTTTTTAATACTTGAAAATGTTTATTTTTTTATATTTTAAATTTCAAATAAAACATTTTATCAAGTTTTCCTCAAATTATGCGATAATTTCTCGAAGGCTTTTTATATCACCTGATAAGTTTCACAATCATAGAAACTAAGTTATCGTTTTCTTTTGTAATTTTTTTTCATTTGTGAAAATTAGACAGAACTTTGGAGAGTCAATTAGCAATAACTTTAGTAATGTAATTTTAGTTTTTATTTATTTAATTTTATTAATGTTAAGTTAATTTTTTTTATACTAATGACGAAAATTTAATATTTTGTAAACTAATATTTCCATACATTTAAATATTTCTTAGCTGCATTTAATTTATTTTTCAAAATACTTTCAGGAAAAATTTTACATCCGAAAAAGAACGAAAAATCGACATTTTTATTATTTGTAAATTAATTCACAAACTTGCAAAATAATTCGTTTCAAAAATGTGAATTTACGGAGAAATTATTTTTCAAAAATATAGTCCTGAAAATTGAATAATTCCGTTTATGAATTTCCCTCTTTGAATAAAATTCTTTTTTTTATTTAATTCATTTTGTTGGAATTAAATTCTCTTTGAAAGAGTTTCTCTTTTGAAAGAAATTTTAATTTCTGACAATTGGCTTTTCCAAATTTATTATTTAAAAAAAGGACGAATTTCATAAAAAAAAACTAATACAGAGATTTTAATTATTAATTAAAGGTTTCCATTGATGAGCAAAGAGAGAAAAGTTTGACAAGAATCAGAAAAAAATAGAAAATGGATTCAAAATCACCATATTTGGAAGCAATTCAAGGAATTCCGGGAAAAACGGCCAAAGAAAAGTATGAATCTCTCAATAAAATAATAAATCAAACGATTGAGCATAAAAAAGTACCGGGTGATTCAAAATCAAAAACAATATACGGATCGGAAATTCCCAAAGATTTGGAACCGCTTATTACGACGGAAGTTGCAAAAAAAGAAAAAAAATCGGAAGATATTGTCACAGCGTTCAAATCAGATGACGCTGTCATTATAAATAGAGCATTGCAAGCCGATTGGTTTTTTGACGGAAGTTTAAAATCGATAACAAATTTCAATTATTTTTCGAAAAATATTTTCCCCGAAGTGTCCGTGAATACGAGAACAAATATTATAAAACGTTTGTCACAATGTTTGGGACACAAAAAAGAATATGATTTAGCGAAAGAATTTTACGAGGGTTTGGAGAAACTTTACAATTTAAAGCAAGCGAGACCACTCTTATCAGCTTGTAGTGAAACTTATCTCGCGGAAATTGTCAAAAACAAAAATATCAATTTACCCAAAAAATTGATAAATCGTCTATTTTCCAAATATCCGCAATTGGTTATTGATTATTTCAAATTTGGTTCTCCGTCTCGAGGCAATGAACGTGTTGTAAACGCTGCAAATATCGAAGATTACTGCGACATTTTACCGAAATTAATCAAAAATCACGTTAACGATTTTATCGATATTATCAATTCACGAGAAAATTCTTTGAACGTCAACTTGGGAAAAAAATGTGCGGAATATTTTTTACAAAGCGAAAATGGTCTCGAAAATTTGATAAACACACCGAAAAAATTTCTCCCCTTACTATCGTTGAAAATTGTCACGAAAAAATTAAATAAAGAACAATTTGAATTAATGTTCCGAAATATATTTCCAAAAAAATCCGATGAATTCAATTTTGATGTAATTCTCTATTATCTTGAATTCCAATCGCCAGAAATGAAATTGCCCTTAATTTTGAACACATTCAAAAATGTCTATGGAATCGATCTTTTGACATTGGACAATAAAGTGACGGTAAAAATGCTTCTGATGTTGCCAAGCGAAGATCGAATTAAAATCGTTAGGCAAAAATTACTCAAGGAGACTGACGATAAAAATCCTTGGAAAAATTGGGACGAATGTTGGACTTGCTATTTGCCATCACACGAGTCAATACCAAAATTAAAGGACGAAATGTCGAAATCAAAAAAAGTTGATGATCGAATACCTCTCATTGGAAAATTATTATACACTTGTAAAGTTAATCAGAATGACGATGATTTGATTCAAGTTCTACAATACTTTTCATCGAAACATCGCAATGAAGTCTCGTATTTTTGGACAATTTTCTATGACAATCTTTTGAAAATATTCCCCCTCGAGACAATGAGTAAAAAATTCTGGGAGATTTTAAACGAAATGATACAGAGATCTTACGTGAAGAATATTCTCATGGAGAGAATAGAAATTTCCGAGCAACTTTTGGAAAAATCAATTCACTACAATTTAATCAACAATCTTTCCATTGATGACCGAATGACAATGTTGGCCGAATTAAAAATAATTGGTTGGAACAGTCATTTTAATATAATCAAAGAAAATCCCAAATTCGAGAGAATTTGTTTAGAAAAATTTCTCGATCTTATTCCGCGTAAATTTCCCGAAGATCATACAGCGTGGAAGGATAATAAATTGGATACGATAAAATATCTTGTCAATGATATTTACGATTACAACAAAAGAATGAAATTGTCCGCCATGAAAAATCAACAAAAATTCTTAGAGAAGGAATTCACGATTAAAAACTATCCCTGGCTGTTGGATGAACTGAATAAAGTGATTCACACCGAGGACTTTAAATATCACTACAAAATTGAAGACGTCAGGGAAATTTTGTCTGAGAATGAACCGGAATTATATCGGGAATGGTTTCCGGACGAGGAAAAAATTGCGAAAGTGGACAAACAGGAGGGCTTGAATTTACTCAAGAAAAATCCGGAGAAAATTGTCCAAAACTGGCAAAAATATTTGGAAAGTTGTGAGCAGAATCTCTATTACGTTCATACAAGAAAATTCCTTAAAAAATCCATCTGGTATTCGGAAATTCCAATCAAATTTCTAGAAGAGACGTTAAGGAAATTATCCGAGGGAAATGATAATTCGATAATGATTCTCGCTCTCCTACTTCCGGGGAGCGAATTTGAGAAAAGAATTCAACACCTAGTGCCAAATTCGGAAAGGATGGACATCGATGGAGACGATGCGAGAAATCTTTACTCGCAAGCTTCTTCAATTCCGCCAGCAATCAATGAATTAAATCCCCCACCACCTTTGGAATTAGTCGCGAAATTTTGCCAAGGCGATTATTTACATCTCGGCGTGACTTCATTGATGAACATCGCTCGTCGTGTCTCGGTCCATCAGGTCACCGCATTTGCCTTGACATTAATTTCCAAACCAATTTCCGTCAAAAAACACGCAATTCGTCTTTTATCCGTAGTCTCACCCTCGGCAAATTTCTACGAATTTCTCCAACATATGTGGACCACGGAAACCCATAAATCAATCCGTGAAATTGTCTTCGAAAAAAGTTATCAATTATTTTGCACTCAACCATCGGTGGCAACGTGGAATTTAATAAAAAATATGATAGAAACCTTAAAAGTTGACGATCGTGAATGTTTCGATCTACTAAAAAATCTCTCAAAAATCCCCAATGATTATTTAGAGAAATATTTCCAAATTTCCCTACAGAGAATCGAAAAATTGATAACACTTGGCGAAAGCAGTTCGTTAATTTCCGTAAAATTACGTTTATTCTCCCAATTAGAAGTCGAACATTGTCAATTTTTCTCCGAAGAATATTGTCAATATTTATTGAAAAATTTCACTTTTAATTTTGAGAATAATATCGAGATTCTCCAAGCTGGTCGTGTGTACGCGACACAAATTTTCCTCAATGATAAAAATAAACTCGACACTCGTTTGACGTATTTTTGTAATTTATTGCAAACGGTTATTAATCAAAACTGGAATAAATCACATTCGGATAATTGTCGTTTCTATCCGATACGAGAATTATTTTCCAAACTTGTCAACGATTTGTATTACACCAAAGATGGTGATGTAAAAATACTTAAGGCACTTTTTAATTTGTTTGAAAAATCCATACCACCGGTTCAAGATTTTCGATCATATTTATTATTGTACTTTGGTATTCATTTAAAGGAATCGGAATTTCAGGGAAAAGTTTTTGCTACTACGATTGGAAAAGAATTATCGTCGATTGTTGCAATTTTTTCCCCTGAAATGCTCTGTGAAATTGGCAAATTTTTAGCGTCATTTTTAAATTCAAGTCAAATGCATACCGATAATGATATAATTAAATCGGTGATTCAATCGTTTATTGAGTTAAATGAAATTTATTCGTCAATTATTGCCGTAACTATTTTCGCTGAATTTCATACGAAAATCTCAGATGATATGTATAAAAATATTGTGGAAAAATTACGTAAAGTGAATCATCCAACAGTTCAGACAGTTTTGAATAATCATATAATTGACGTTACTTTGGATGATGTTTATCGTGGAAATAATTAAGTGTGTAAATAAAAATTCTCGAAAATTTTTAAAAAAATTTTAAAAAAAAATTTTTGAAATTAATTTTTTAAATCAATTTTTAAATTAAAATTAAAATTAATTTTTAAAAATAATTTGTTGAATTAATTTTTATTATTAATTTTGTGACTTAATTTTTATAATTAATTTTGTGAATTAATTTTTATAATTAATTTTTTTAAATTAATTTTTTGAATTAAAATATTCGGATTGCATCATCACATTTTATTAGAAGCAAAAAAGAGTAATAAAAAAGAAAATTGAGAATTTTTATTAAAAACATTTGGCGACATGTGTGTCAATAATTTCCGATAAAAATACGAGTTTACAATTTCACGATACGAATTACGAATATATATAAATTAAATACAGTCTCTAATATAAATGCCTCTAAATTGAATTTAGAGGAAAAGATTAAAAAAAACAAGATATCTGCTTTTTTGCAATTAAAAATATTTTTTCTATTTTATATAAATATACCAAAAAAATAGTAAATATTCTATAATTTTTTATAAATTAAGCACTTTTTTGATAAATAAATTTAAAAAAAAATTATAAGTAAATATTGAAAAAAAATTGTAACAAAAATATTGAAAAAAAAATGTAACAAAAATATTGAAAAAAAATTGTAACAAAAATATTGAAAAAAAAAATTGTAACAAAAATATTGAAAAAAAAATTGTAACAATAATATTAAAAAAAAATTATAACTAAATAATATTGAAAACAAAAATTGTAACTAAATAACAGTGAAAAAAAATTGTTAAGTACATTAATTAAAAACATAAAATACAAAAAAAAGAAATTATAATTTAAGGAAAAAATATTTTAAAAAATAGAAAAATAAACTAAAATTAACAAAAAATCAAACTTAAAGCTTTAGGAAATGAAAAATTTTCCCAAAAAAAAATCTTTGCGTGATTGCTTATATGCGTGAAACTTTTTTAGCGACACTTTTGAAAAAAACTATGTAAAAATTATTAACTACACTGTTTATTTTTATAAGGAATGAAAATATTATTTTAAAAAATAATAATAATTAAGGAATTATTATAAGCAGCTATTTTGTGATCAAGAGTTTAAATACCACACTTTGTTAATTGAATATGAATAAAATTGTTTATATGGCTTTATATTAGTGTATTCTATAATATTATTCCTGATGGCTTTTAGAATTTGATTTTACGCTTTAAATATTTCATAATAAATTTCGTTTCTGAACAATCTCGATATTATTGATTAGTAATTACTTTAATTTATTTTTATCAATATATGGAAATATTAATTTACAAAAAAAGACAAAGTAAAAAAAAATTTTAATGTTATTTCTAAATTTATTGCAATATTAACAATAGTATTATTTATTAAAAAATTAAAAATTGTTTAAATTTAAAAATATTAAATTTTATAACTCAAAACGAACAGTACCTAATTAATAAGTGCTGATAAATTAATGAATGATTAAATTTTATTTTAATTTTATTCAATAATATTTTGAATTTGAGTTTGAATTAAATTACATCATTTTTATTATTGGAATGCCTATTGTATTTAATTATTTTTTAATTTTTAAAAATTATTTTTGAATTGTTAACATTATTTTTAATTGCGGTAAAATTATTTTCCAATTTGTTAAAATTATCTTTCAATTATTAAAATTATTTTTTAATTAATGTTCCTAAATATTTTTGAACGTAGAAACAAACGACAATATTTTTGTTTTACTTTTAATTTTTTATTTAATTAAAAAATATTTTCTATTTAAAAAAAATTAATTCTCAACTGAATATTTGTTGAATTTACATTATTTTACAATTTAGTGCAGTAATTTGTGAAAATATTTAAATAGAATAGAACAAATTTTATCAATTTGAATGCTCACAATGCTAACGTGTAATTATAATAAATTGTTAAAATTATTTTTCAATTTTTGAGAATATTTTTTATTCATTAAAAAAATTAATTTCTAATTTGGAAGATTATTTTTTATTCATTAAAAAAATTATTTTATAATTTTTAGAGAATATTTTTAAGTTTAAAAAATTATTTTCTAATTTTTAGAGATTATTTTCATTTAAAAAATTATTTTCATTTTCTGAGATTATTATTTAATTAAAGAAAAATTATTAAAAATTATTTTAAGTTTATTTTTTGATTTAAAAAGTACTTTTTTATTTTTCCAATTGACTCATCAGAATTAAAAATAAATTTCCAATTACAAAGATAAAATATTATATGAAATGTTTGAAATTCCGGTTTTTACGTCATTCTTTGTGGGCAAAGTAGCGAACTGCTGATTATAACAGTGCTTATAGCTTCGAGGAGAATAATAATTTTTATTTACAGAGAATAAATTTTATTTCGAAAGCAAAAGGAGAGGACAATGCATAAAATAATACAAACTAAATTTGGATTAATTCGAGGCCTTGCGAGGACAAATGTCCTTGGTGGAAACTATTTTTCTTTCAAAGGAATACCGTACGCCGAACCGCCTGTAGGCAAATTACGATTTCAAGTATGTTTCATATAATAATAAATTACCATTTCCCCTTTATAAGCGCCTAGTCATTATTACTTGTCATTTATGACAAGTAATATAAAGTTATTAATTATTATTAATTAAAAATCGTTTCAAAAAGGAATTTATCAATAAAAAATTATTTTTAATCTCAACAATTTATTTTTAATCTCAATAATTTATTTATGATATCAAAAAATTATTTTTTATTTTAATAAATTATTTTGACCCTGAAATTATTTCGAATCTGAATCAATTATTTTTAATTTCAATAAATTAGTTTGAATCTCAATAAATTGTTTCTAATCACAATAAATTATTTTAAATCTCAAATTATTTTTGAATTTCAATTTTGAAATTCAATAAATTATTTTGAATCTCAATAAATTATTTCTAATCACAATAAATTATTTCGAATCTCAAATTACTTTTTTATCTCAATGAATTATTTTGAATCTCATAAAGTATTTTTAATCTCAATAAATTATTTTATTTATTGAAATATTAAAAATTATTTTTTGAATAATAAATCCTTTTTTTTATTGAAGGACTAAAAATTATTTCTCAAATTATAAATAAATTTATTTATTTGAAATAAAATTTTTTTTTCAATTAGAAATCGTTTTATTTACTGAAAAATTAAAAATAATTTTTTCAATAATAATAATAAAGAAAATAGAACGAAAATCTAAATAATGTTCTGTTTTTTCAAAATTAGGATCCAATACCGTGGACGAAAAATTGGAAGGCCGTGAGGGATGCAATTGAGCATGGAAATGTTTGCGCTCAATTTGATAAAATCACAAACTCCATTCATGGAAGTGACGATTGTCTTTATTTGAATGTTTATACAGAATCTGTAGAAAATGAAATTCCCCTGCCAGTCATGGTTTGGATTCATGGAGGAGCTTTTCTTTTCGGATCAGGGAATGAAGATTTATATGGACCCGATTATCTTCTCAAAAGAAAAATAGTTCTCGTGACTATGAATTATCGACTCGATGTCTTAGGTAATAAACCGATTAATTAATGAAAAAAAATATATTCAATTTTAAACTCTTTCGAAAAATCCATTTTTAATTTGTATTTTATTTCGAATTTTTTTTATTTTATTCTATATTTTTATTTTCATTTTATTTCAAAATTTTTTTTCATTTTATTCCATAATTTTATTTTCATTTTATTTCGTATTTTATTTTGTATTTTAATTTTCATTCTATTTAGTATTTCATTTTGTATTTTAATTTTTATTTTATTTTGAATTTTATTTTGAATTTGAATTTGCATTTTAATTTTCATTTTATTTTAAATTTTATTTTGCATTTTAATTTTCTTTTTATTTTGAATTTTATTTTGCATTCTAATTTTCATTTTTTTGAATTTTATTTAGCATTTTCATTTTCATTTGAATTTTATTTTGATTTTTATTTTAAATTTTATTTTGCATTTTAATTTTATTTTTATTTTGAATTTGAATTTTATTTTGCATTCTAATTTTCATTTTTTGAATTTTATTTGGCATTTTCATTTTAATTTGAATTTGATTTTTATTTTAAATTTTATTTTGCATTTTAATTTTCATTTTAATTTAATTAACCTCGTAATTTTGCAGGTTTTCTTAATCTGGGAATTGAAGAAGTGCCGGGAAATCAAGGACTAAAGGATCAAGTAATTGCACTTCAATGGGTGAAAGAGAATATATCAAAATTTGGCGGCGATCCAGAAAATGTTACAATATTTGGCGAAAGTGCGGGAGGCGCTTCTGTACATTATTTAACTCAATCCCCATTGGCGAAAGGTAAAATTGAAAATTCAGAGGAATTATTTTCACTAAAGAGAGAGAGAGAGAGAGAGAGAAAAAAAACAAAAAAATTTACCACCCTCTTTGAATGTTTAATTAAATTCAACAGGTTTATTTCATAAAGCAATTTGTCAAAGTGGCGTCGCCAACAATACTTGGGCGAATATGCACGAAAATCCAATGCATTATGCTTTAAAATTGACAAAAAAATTGGGAAACAATTCAACGGATCCCGTGGAGATGATGGAATTTTTGAAGACTGTCGATTCGCACAAAATAATCGAGGCCCAAACGACAGTTATCACTAAATTGGTAAGTAAAAAATTTAAAATAAACTAAATAATTAATTAAAATAAGTAAATAAAAATGAGTAAAAATAAAATAAAATAAATGAAAATAAATAAAATCAAACAAAATAAAATAAATGAAAGTAAAAAAAAAATAATTAAAACCAAATAAATTGAATTAAATTAAATAAAAGGGGAAAAATTATAAAAAATTAATTTCCACTTCTAGAAAGATTAAAAATGTTTAATTTTTTTCAGGAGAGATTTAGATTGCATTTCACCAGTGGTCCGACGACGGATAATAAATCAAAAAATCCTTTTATGCCTTATCCAATATCTCTTGATAGTTTAAAAGAAATTAAAATTCCTTTGATGCTTGGCTACAATTCGCGAGAAGGACTTATTATGCTCGCAGGTTGAATTATTCATAATTTATTAACAAGAAATATTTTTATTTCTTTCATAATTCTCCTAAAGTTTTGAACGTTCAAATAGTAGACGAAATTTTATTTCTATTACCTGAAATATTTTCAAAAAAATTACCAAATAAAAAATAAAACTAATAAAATTAACTAAAACAAAACATTTATTTTAGTCGAAAATTAATTTTTGATTCACTAATTTTTTAATAAAAAAATACAAATTAAACGAAGTAGAAAAAAATGTCCTTTATTTGAACGTTTGAAACTAGAAAAATCTTTCTTTTTTTCGTCTAATTAATTTAAATTTTAATTTCGTTCAACTAAAGTTATGAATTATTAAATCAGGAATAAAAAAAGTGTAATTTTATTTCTTTACTATATTTTTAGAGAAAAATTTTTGTAACTATTTTTGTTCACAAAAAATAGAATAAATTATTAATTTCAATAATTAATAAAAATTAATTAATTTCGTATTGGTATTATTTTTAGGAATGAACGAGAAAAACTTTGAACAATATGATTTGCGATTCCCCGAACTAATACATCCGAGTTTCGTCGATTGGCTGAAAGAAAGAGGCATAACGCTACAAGAATTACGTGAATTTTATTTTGGAAATAGAAAAATAACTTCGAAATGTTCAGTGGAATATGCGGATTTGGTTGGCGATACGTTATTCGTCAGTGGATTGCACGATGTGGCTAAAGTTCAAATTAAAAAAAAAGGGACTTCACCTTTTATGTATCAGTTCACCCACGATATTGGAGCGTCGTTTATGAAAAAAGTTCTCAGCGTCAGTGAGCCAGGTAAAACAATTTTTAATGAAGATTTAAAAAAAATTCTTTTATTTTTTTAATAGTGGAATTTTTTTTCTTAACGTGTGGAAAATTTTTATCTTTCAGGCGCTTGTCATTTTGACGAAGTACAATATTTATTTCACATTGGAGCATTAAAAATGTTGGAACTACCATCGCCGTTGACCGATGCAACTGAGCGGAAATTAATGGAGAGAATGACGAAAATGTGGACTGACTTTGCAAAAACGGGGTAAATTAAATTTAAAAATAATAGAAAAAAATTTTAAATTGGAAAATTAATTAAATTAATTAAAAAATTGAAAACAATTCACTTGCTTTGAACGTTTAAATGAACGACATATTTTTTATTTTAAATGTTTTCGCTAAATAATTACTCATTGTAATAAAAGTCTTAATTTTTACAATTAGACTTTATAATTTATTTTTGATAGTCAAAATTTTTTTTTAGTGACACAAAATTGTTGTAATAAATTTAATTTCAAGAAGAAAGAAATTTTCGTTTATTTAATCGTTCAGTGCTTTTAGGATAATCTAAATTCGTTTGAATAATAATTTTCAATAACAGAATTTCCTATGATCCTCGAGTTTTGAACGAAATTTTTCACCAATGTAAATATGTATTTTCAAAAAAATTACCGATTGCCACGAAGCAAAGACAAAATTAAAATTAACAGTTAGAATCTAATTTTTTTTTAATACGTCACGCAAAATTGTTGAAATAAAGAAAAATTAAAATTACATTTAACTAAAATAAACTTTTTCGACTTTTTTCGACTTTTCTAAGGAAATATGACTTTTTTTCGACTTTTTTGTGAAAAAATGCGACTAATCGACTTTTTCGAGATTTTTTTTTAGTAAAATACGACTGTAATTTTAAAAATTTTTCAAAATTGAAAGAAAAAAGTTTGAGTTAAAAAAATGTTCTGTTACATAATATTTACAAATGTCTTTCAAATTTTTCAAAAACATCAATAACTTCTTTTTTAAATAAATATTTAATTATTATTTTTCCATAGGAATTAAAATTCTTCAAAAGATTCAAATTCAAACCTTTTTGAAATTAAACAACTTATAAAAAATTGTTATAAAACATGAAGAAATCGATCACTCCAAGTCTTCGACTCGGAGCAATCGATGTCTTCATGTTTTATAATAATTAAAGAGGATCGAGTGTTAAAATCATTATTTTATATTATAAGACTTTATAAAAAAAAATAATTTTTGAATTATTTTTTATGAAAATAATTGAATTATCGGGAACAAATTTATAAATAATTAGTAAGTAATTGAATTTTGCAGAAGAATTTTGATATTTACAAAGTTAATTGAAATTTTGAGAAGAATTTAAAAAAAAATTTTGAAAATAATTGAATTTCTGCGAAGAATTTTCTTACTTTTGAAGATAATTGAATTTTGCAAAGAATTTTATCATTTTATATATATATTTTTTTTTATTTTGAAAATAATTAAATTTTCAGGGTGAATTTTATTGTTTATGAAGATAATTAAAATTTTGAAGAGAAATTTTAAAAAAAATTGAAAATAATTGAATTTCTAGAATGAATTTTATTATTTATAAATATAATTAAAATTTTGGAAAATAATTGAATTTCGGAGAAGAATTTTATTATTTATAAAGATAATTGAAATTTTGAACAGATTTTTTAAAAAATCTTTAAAAATAATTGAATTTTGCAGAAGAATTTTGATATTTATAAAAATAATTGGAATTTTGAGAAGAATTTAAAAAAAATGTTTGAAAATAATTTAATTTTTCTAAAGAATTTTCTTACATTTGAAGATAATTGAATTTTGCAAAGAATTTTATCAGAACTTTTGAAAATAATTAAATTTCCATGATGAATTTTATTATTTATGAAAATAATGATAATTTTGACGAGAAATTAAAAAAAAAATTTTGAAAATAATTGAATTTCTGCGAAGAATTTTATTACTTTTGAAAATAATTGAATTTCTAGGATGAATTTTATTATTTATAAAGATAATTGAAATTTTGACAAGAATTTTATTAAAATTCTTTTGCAAATAATTGAATTTTAGAAAAGAATTTTATTATTCACAAAGAAATTATAAATTAAATTTATAATTGAAATTTTGAACAGATTTTTTTAAAAGTAATTGAATTTTGCAGAAGAATTTTGATATTTATAAACATAATTGAAATTTTGAGGAGAATTTAAAAAGAATTTTGAAGATAATTGAATTTTTGCGAAGAATTTTATTACTTTTGAAAATAATCGAATTTCAGAGAAGAATTTTATTAAATTTTTTTTAAATAATTGAATTTCGGAGAAGAATTTTATTATTTATAAATATAATTGACATTTTAAAGAGAATTTTTAAAAAAATGTTAAAAATACCTAATTAAAATTTTGCTATGAATTTTATTAAATTTTTTAAAATTTTATTTCGGATTGTTTGATATTAATGTATCTGTTGTCGAGAAATGTGATATTTTTTTTTTATTTTCATTTGGAACTTTAGGAACATAATTATTCTAAAGAAACTTAAAAATTTACTCGACGAAAAAATTGATTATTAATCATTTTTTTCAGAAATCCAACGCCGATGGCATCGGAAGAGATTCCTCTGAATTGGGAGCCAGTTGATGATACTACACATTTCAAGTGTCTAAATATTCAAAAAGATTTGAAATTAGAAACAATTCCAAGCTGCGAACAATTATTTTTAACACGAAGAAAATTAAGAAATAAACTTTAATTCTTGGTGCATTTTTAAAAAAAATTTTAGAAGAACAATTTATACTTTTTTGATATCTGAGTTGTGGTAAGAAGTCGTGTTTAATTATTGTAAGATATTTCTACTTTTTTATAAAAATATTGTAAATAATAATAATGAATTTACGTAATTTTTTAATTACACGAGATCAAAAGAACTGTTGTGTAAAATAAGTTGTAAAGATAATTTAATTAGATTATTCTAATTTATGTCTAATTTCATTAGATTATTTTAAATTGCATCTCATTTCATTAGATTATTTCAATTTTTATCTAATTTTATTGGGATATTTAAATTTTTATCTAATTTAATTAGATTATTTCAATTTATATCTAATTAGATTATTTTTATTTACATCTTATTTAATTAGATTATTTCCATTTTTTATCTAATTAGATTATTTTAATTAGATTATTTAAACTTAAAACTAATTTAATTGTCAATTGTTAAAAAAATATTTGAAAATAGTAAACGAAAGATTTTGCTAAATATTTTCAATACTTAAAAACCCATTGAGAGAATTTTTGGAAAAATATTTTTATTTATTTAGTTATCAATAATATTATTTATTTAATGTTGACTTCTTTCTTCTTATTTAGAAGAAGAATTTATTCTTCACTAAAGAATTAATATTAAAAAATAATAGAATAGAAAAATTAAAATAGAATTTATTAAATTGAATTGATGAGAATTCTCACCAAAGAAGAAGAAAGAAATTAGTTCTTTTGTTAGTAAATTTCCATTTTTTTAATTTGCAAAATAATAGCAAAATAGTTATTAATTTAATTAATAATTTTAATTTCCATGTAATTTTATTTGTTTTCTGATAATTTTGGAAAGTACTCACAAGTAGGATCGAAGCCAGTGATGAAATCAGGACATTGGGTAATCGCTGCTTTTCCTGCAGGAGTCGTCGACCAACAGGACCAGCCATCGAAAATTGCGGGACAATAAGGCTCTGTAAAGTAACATTTTTTTTAGTTCAATATATTTTTTTCTTTATTTTTCATATATTAATTTCGTTTTCTCTGTTTTCTCTATTTTTCTCTAATTCATACAATAGAAGAAAAATCATAAGTTTGGATGGAAGAATTTATTTAATTTATATTTAATTGGACATAAAAGCTGAATTACAGATAAAACTCATAATTATTTCCTTCATGTGCAAGAGAAAATTTAATTGAAATATTTTATTTTTCTTTCCAGCCAAGGAGATTTGTTTGAAGTTTTATTACGCTAGATTAATCCAGAAGAATGATGAAAAATAAATAATTCAATTACAATGGGAATTATTCCGAAATAAATAAAATTCCAAGGATTCTAAATAAACACGAAAGAAACAATTGTGACAGATTATTTTTTTTAATTAATTTTTTTGTAAACAGAAAAAAAGAGGTTAGAAAAATAATTTTTCAACTTTTTCTATTATTTGAATTTTCATAAAAAAAGGGGACATTACATTGACAATATTTTCTACATTTCTTATCAAAGAACAAAAAACTTCATGAATAGGGAACTTAATAATTCATTACAAAGTGGAGAATTCGAAAAGAAAAATTTCCCATCGTTACTTATAAAAATTAAAAAGTAATCTGAATATTTGGGATAATTTTTTTTATTACACGAAAAGCGTCTTCGGAAAACTTGAAAAAAACCTCTGATGGTGCTTTGAGAATATTGAAGGAAGTTAATTAACAAAAAGAAGAAGGGAGTAAAAAGAACTGACCTAAAATTCTTATGTTAATATTATGCTAAATTAATCCTTATCAATTTAAAAGAGAGAAAAAAAATGACTTTGCAAAAAAAAATTTACATTTTTTAAAGACATTTTTTTGCGTAGCTAAAATATAATTTACTCTTTCAGTTTGAATCTGAATTTCAAACAGAAAAATTAATTTTCCTCAAAAAATTTCAAACTCAAGTTTAAATTAATTAAATCCAGTGTATTAATTTTTTTTTTTGCTTCATTTTCAGTTAATAAAAAAAACCTGTTATTACACTTGATTACTGAAACAATATGTGTGAGAGAAGAGAACGTGAGGAAGAAATTAAATTACATCTCTAAATTTGCAGACAACGAAAAAATGCGACATTTTAATTTATTTTTTTTATTCTCTCTATTTAACATTGCAATTAATGTGAGTAACACATACAGAATTCTCGGCGTTTTTCCATTTGGTTCGCGAAGTCACAATAATGTCTTTGAAAGTATAACAAAAGCTCTCGCACGTCACGGTCATCAGGTGGACGTTATTTCGCATTACGATTTAAAAACACCAATTAAAAATTACACGAGAATTATCAGTTTAGAAGGAATATTTAAGAAAATATCAAATAGTTGGGACGCAAATCAAGCGAAACAAGTGGCGAATACAGAAATTGTTGATTTAATTGTCAGAGATTGTGGCAATAAATTATGCGATTTACTCGGATTGAAGGGAATTGAGAAATTTCTCAAAAATCTACCCAATGATCCAGCTTATGATTTAGTTATAACAGAGGTAATTTTTTTTTAATTATTAATTATTTTTGTTTAAAAAAAAATTAATTTTGTCGAAAAAAAATAAAATTTTTATTTTTATTAAATAAATTTTGAAATAAGGAATTTAATTTTTCAGGCGGCCGCAGAGAATTGTTTCTTCGGTTTGGGCTTTGCGCTGAAAGTTCCAGTGGTGGGAATTTCGACTCTTTTACAATTTTCATGGTTCGACGAGAGTATTGGAAATCCAATTGCGCCAGGATTGGCAGTAAGTCTCTATATGGAAAATGCCGAAATTTCAACATTTTGGGATCGTTTGAGGAATACCTTCTTGACGCAATTTGCAAGATTGAAATTTTATCAACTCACGGAGAAATATCAAACTGAAGCAATGCGAAAACATTTGACTCCCGAAATTCCGAATATACGTGAAATCGAGAGAAATGTTTCGCTAATATTTGTCAATACTTATCAAAGTTTATTTGGCATACGACCAAATACACCGGCACTAATTCCAATTGGTGGCATACAAGTTGAACAAAACGACGAAAAAATTTCCTCAGTGAGTTTTTTTTCTATTTATTATTAATTTAAAAAAAAAAATTTTAGAAAGAGGAAAAATACTTGCGATAAAAAATTTTTTTATCATCACTATTTTTTTATTTTAATCGAAACAATTTTTTGGATAAAGAAAAAAATTCTAACGATTAATTTCTGTCGTGAGTTTTTTTTTAGTTTTAATTTTAATCTAAAATATATTTTTTTTAAAGAAAAAATACTAGCGATGAACAAACTTCTGTCGTGAGTTTCTTTTAATTTTAGTTTTAATAAAAAATATTTTTTTGGTAAAGAAAAAAACTCTAACGATGAACGAATTTCAATCGTGAGTTTCTCTTTTTCTTTGAGAAGAAAGAATTTTTTTGTATTAAAATAAAAAAAAATTCTTTTTATAAAAAAAATTAATTAGAATTTTGAGAATTAATTTTTTTGTTAACGAGGATTAATTTCTTTTTGTTGTTTTTTAGGAATTAAAGAATTGGATGGACGAAAGCAAAGAAGGCGTTGTTTTCTTCACGTTGGGATCGATGGTAATTGTGGAAAGTCTAATGAAGGATAAAATATTTTCGCTTTACGCTTCGTTCGCTAAAATTTCACCTGTTCGAGTTTTGATGAAGATTAAGGATCGAAGTAAACTTCCTCCAGGCTTACCGGACAATGTTCTGCCCATGCCATGGATTCCTCAGATTCCAGTTTTGCGTAATATTACTAATTCATTATTATTTATTATTTGAAAAAAATTTTAATAAAATTCTTCATAAAGAATTCAATTACTATTTTCATAAAAAATAAAATTCTTATCAGGAATTCAATTATTTTCAAAAATTTTTGATAAATTTCTTTATAATAATTCAATTATTTTCATAAATAATTTAATTCTATGCAGAAATTCAATTATTTTCATAAATAATAATATTATTATCAAAAATTCAATTATATACATAAATAATAAAATTCTTATCAGAAATTCAATTATTTTCAAATTTTTCAATAAATTTTTCTATAATAATTAAATTATTTTCATAAATAATAAAATTCTTATCAGAAATTCAATTATTTTCAAAATTTTTTATAAATTTCTCTATAATAATTCAATTATTTTCATAAATAATAAAATTCTTATCAGAAATTCAATAATTTTCAAATTTTTTTTATAAATTTCTTTATAATAATTCAATTATTTTCATAAATAATAAAATTCTATGCAGAAATTCAATAATTTTCAAATTTTTTTTATAAATTTCTTTATAATAATTCAATTATTTTCATAAATAATAAAATTCTCTATAATAATTCAATTATTTTTATAAATAATAAAATTCTTATCAGAAATTCAATTATTTTCAAAAATTTTGATAAATTTCTCAATGATAATTTAATTATTTTCATAAATAATAAAATTCTATGCAGAAATTCAATTATTGTCAAAACTTTTGATAAATTTCTCTATAATAATTTAATTATTTTCATAAATAATAAAATTCTCTATAATAATTCAATTATTTTTATAAATAATAAAATTCTTATCAGAAATTCAATTATTATCATAAATAATAAAATTCTTTTCAGAAATTCAATTATTTTCAAAATTTTTGATAAATTTTTCTATAATAATTAAATTATTTTCATAAATAATAAAATTCTATACAGAAATTCAATTATTTCCATAAATAATAAAATTCTTATCATAAATTCAATTACTTTCAAAATTTTTGATAAATTTTTAATAGTTTTTTTCAATTCATTGAAAATAATTATTTTTAATTTTTTATTAATGTAAATACAATAATTAAAAAATATTTCAGAAAAAGAAAAATTGTTTATTAAAAAAATTAGGAAACAAAAAAGCAAAGAAATAAAAACTAATTTCGAATTGCGATGATCCAGATGACGATGATTATTAATATAGATTAATATTACTGTTGATTTATTTATTAATATATTATAAATATTTATTAGAAAAAAATTGTTTTTGTAATTGTTTAAGGTCACAAGAATACTCGTATTTTTATAACTCACTGTGGACTAAATAGCATAAATGAAGCAATGTACTTTGGAGTACCAATGATTGGAATTCCATTATTTGGCGATCAAATGATGAATATTAATTTATTAATGTCAAAAAATTTGGCGGTGAAATTAAATTACGAACAGATGACCGAGAAGCATTTGGACGAGGCTTTAAATAAACTTCTTTACGATCCTAAATACGAGTGAGTTTATGTTACAAAAAATGTAAAAATTCTCCTTTCTAGAACATTTTCTTATTCCATAATTTACGATTTACAATTTTTCAAATTCGAAAATCTAGAAATTGATCATTTTTATTTTTTTTTCTAATAAAATAAAAACCAAGAAATCAATAATTTTTATTCCCCAAGAAAGTAAAAATCAAAAAGTCAACTATTCTTATTCCCTAAGAAAGTAAAAAAAAAACAAAGTCAATAATTTTTATTCTCTAAGAAAGTAAAAATTAATAAAACAATTTTTATTCCCTAATAAAATAAAAATCAAAAAATCAATCATTTTTATTCCCTAAAAAAGTAAAAATTAATAAAAAAATTTTTATTCCCGAATAAAACAAGAAATCATTTTTCTAATAAAATAATATTCATAATTAATACCTAATAATTTTCTAACAATTGCTATACAGAATTTAAAAATTATTTTTACAAAAAATGGTAATAATAACTTATTTTCATAAAAATTGTTTAACGTTCCTAGAAATATTTTTTGAAATATTTTATGTGAAAATATTTTTTAATATTTTATTTTGGTAATAAAAATAATTTTCATTGCAGGCAAGCGGCAAAACGTGCATCTCGTTTATTTCGAGATCGACAAATGAGTGCAACGGAGACGGCAATTTTTTGGATTGAATACATAATTAGAAATGGAGCCGATTCGTTAAAATCGCCAGCAATCGATTTGTACTGGCATCAATTGGAATTACTGGACGTTTACGGAATTTTAATTCTCGCTACTCTCGTAATAATTTACGTGTCATTTCTTATTCTAAAAATTTCTTTTCACATGCTAAAATATATATTCAGTTTGAGATTCCGTTTCCATAAGAAGAAGGATTAAAATTCTAAAAAATTGAGAGAGAGAGAGAGAGAAATTATTCAATCTATTTTAATATGCAGTACAAAATTTTAATCTATAAAATAATTTTTATTTTAAAAAGTAAAACAATTTTAATTTATAAAATTATTTTAATTTGCTGCAAAATAAATTTAATTTCCTACCAAACATTTTTAATTTTCTACAAAATAATTTTAATTCGATTCAAAATTTTAATATTCATATAAAATAATTTTAATTTGGTACAAGATAATTTGAATTTTCAGCAAAATAAATTTAATTTGCTACAAAATAATTTTAATTTGATACGAAATTTTAATTATTTTGTAGCAAATTAAATTTATTTTGATGCAAAATTTTAATTTGGTAGAATACTTTCTATTAATTACTATTTTAATTTTATGCAAAATTTGAATTTGGTACAAAATAATTTTAATTTGATATAAAATTTTTATTTGCTACAATATAATTTTAATTCGATTCAAAATTTTAATTTTCTACAAAATAATTTGAATTTGGTAGAAAATAATTTTAATTTGCTGCAAATTAAATTTATTTTGATTTTTGATGCAAAATTTGAATTGGGTAGAAAGTAATTTTAATTTAATGCAAAATTTGAATTTGGTAGAAAATAATTTGAATTTGGTAGGCAAAATAACTTTAATTTTCTGAATAATAAATTTAATTTGTTCAAAAATTTTAATTTTCTAAAAAATAATTTGAATTTTGTAGGTACAAAATAATTTGAATTTGTAACAAAATAAATTTAATTTGCTACAAAATAATTTCAATTCGATTCAAATTTTCAATTTCCTACAAAATAATTTAAATTTGGCTCAATATAATTTTAATTTGCAGCAAAATAAATTTAATTTGCTACAAAATAATTTTAATTTGAATTTGGTAGGAAATAATTTTAATTTGCTGCAAAATAAATTTAATTTGCTACAAAATAATAATTTTAATTTGATACGAATTTTTTATTTGCAACAAAATAATTTTAATTTGACGCAAAATTTGAATTTGGTAAAAAGTAATTTTAAATTAATGCAAAATTTGAATTTGATAGAAAACAATTTGAATTTGGTTCAAAATAATTTTAATTTTCTGCAAAATAAATCTTATTTGATACGAAATTTTAATTTGCTACAATATAATTTAAAACTGAAATAAAAAAAAATTGTAAATTTATCGACATACAACAAAAATTACAAAATTCTCTTCAAGAAATATTTTTTAACAATGAATAAGTGGATTATTTTTTTTTATTAGAAAAAACTTTTCTATCAGGAAATACGCAACTGAGCATGATAAATCAAAAATAAAATTGTTTATCATTTTCTAAACAATTTTTCATATTAAATAAGATTTTAAGCATCACTATTCAACATGATCGATAAGATAATGAATGCATACTGCAAAAGAATAAATTTAATAAGATGCGTCGTTTATAAGACTCTGCACTTCAGTTTAAAAATAGTAGTAGTCGGCTAAAGTTGTTATTTCCAAGTATATAAAAACAGTAAAGAAAGAAAAATGATTTCGTTTAATAATTCTTTCCATTGTCTATTATTTTTAATTTACTTAATGTTTGCAAAAAGTGATGGTTATAGAATACTGGTAATTGCTCCTTTAAATTCAAAAAGTCATAATAATATGATGGAAAGTGTTGGCAAAGCCCTGGCATTAAAAGGTCATCAAGTTGATATTATTACACATTTTAAATTGAAAAATCCCCCCAAAAATTTTACGACAATTATCAATTTGGATGGTACGTTGAAGGATATGGTGAATACATGGACTTTGGAAATGGTGGAACATTATCGGAATGTTGATATTGTTCCGACTGTGGTTAAAGATTTTGGCAGTAATTTATGTGAATTAATGGGACTCGAGGAAATGCAGAAATTCATCAAAAATCCACCGAAAGATCCTCCCTACGATTTAGTGATTACAGAGGTTCGTAAAAATTATTTCTCTCCTTTTTTCATTTCCTAAATGTTCCAAATGTTCAAATTAACTTTTTTTTCTATTTTTCTATGTTTATTTATTTTTATTTATTTTTCCATTTTTATTTTCTATTTTCGAAAATTTACCAAGGAAACGAAAAATAATTTTCCAAATAGAAATATTTATTCATATAAATAGAAACTAAAATTTTAAAAATTGGATTATTAAAAAAAATATTTTTTTTTCAGGCCTTGGGGGAAAATTGCTTCTTTGGATTCGGGCATATTTTGAAAGTTCCTGTGGTGATGGTGTCGTCATTGACGGAACTTTTGTGGTTTGATGACATACTCGGGAATCCAATGTCAAACGCTTATACAGTTAATATGGAGACGAAAAATTTTCGAATCGTCACATTTTGGGATCGAGTGGAGAATCATTTTTGGGCTCTTTATAATAATTATCGATTTTTTAAGTTTACTGAGGAACATCAAACGGAGCTAATGAGGAAATATTTGAGTCCCGATATACCGAATATTAGAGAAATTGAGAAACAGACGTCTCTACTTTTGATAAATGCATATCAAAGTTATTTTGGCATAAGACCATTAACGCCGGCGATGATTCAAATTGCTGGCATTCAAATTGAACTCAGCGAGACGAAAATTACACCGGTATGTTTAATATTTTTAATATTTAGTATTTAATAATTATTAATTATAATATTTAATAATAAATAATAAATATTTAATATCTAATATTTAATATTTATTATTAATAAGTTTAATATTTTTTCTTTGAATTGAAAATTCTTTTCTTTGACAATTTTTTCTAGAACGTCTTTCTAGAATTAGAAATTAAAATGTTCCCAGCTTGGCAGCGGTTTTTATTTTTTAATCATATACCTATTGATCATCATTACAAAAAAATTTGAATATTGTTTAAAAAAATGAAAAATTAGAAAATATGTTTTAGAAAAACTGTACCTTAACCAATTGACTAATTGAAAATTTCGTCGGGCGATATTAAACTGACAATTAAAATAAGAATGAAAATCATAAAAGAATTAATTTGTATATTAAAAAAACTAATTTTTTATATTGTAAAAATTAATTTTGAACTTAGTAAAAATGTTTAATTTGCTAATACAAAAATAAATTTTCCATTTTATTTAGTAAACTTTTTTTATTTTATTTATTTATATTTTCTTTATTTATTATTCTTTATTCAAAAATATTTAAACAGAATGGTAAATTTTTCCCTTAATTGTAATTACATAAACAAAAAATAAATTTTATTTGTTTGAAAATTCAGAACTTTAGGAACGAAAATTCGAATTCAGTTCAAAATTAAAAAATTAAAAAACTAAAATACGGAAATATTTTTTCAAAATTAGGAACTAAAGACCTGGATGGACGAAAGTAAAGACGGAGTAGTTTTCTTCACTCTTGGATCGATGGTGATTATTGAGGATTTTCCAAAAGAAATTCTACAAAGTTTATATGCATCTTTTACCAAATTGGCGCCAATAAGGGTCCTCATGAAAATAGTGAATAAAGAAAAACTACCACCGGGTCTGCCGAAAAATGTCCTGACAATGTCGTGGATTCCACAAATACCAGTATTAAGTGAGATGAAAATTTTTATTTATTTTTATCGATAAATTAATTTTTAAAAAAATTGTCTTTTTTCATATCCTCATAGAGGAAGAATTGTATTTATTATTTTTAATGATATACAAGTTTTTTATAGTTCAAATGAACAACATATTTTAATTGCAAATATTTTTCATAAATTACTAAGTGGAATAAAAATTCAAAACTATTTTTTTATTCAGAAAGAATAATTAATTTTTTTGACACGTGACGCAAAATTATTCAAAATAAAAATTCAATTTGAAGAAAAAATAAATAAATTTTGATCATTTTCAAATTTAGAGTTTAAAAAAAGGTTTAGAACTTTAGAAAATTTGTATTTCATTTTTTTAAATTTGCATAATATTTATTTTCTTCTTCTTTTTAGAGCATAAAAATACGAAAATATTTATGACTCACGGCGGATTAAATAGCGCTCAAGAAGGTCTGTATTTTGCTGTTCCCATGATTGGTTTTCCATTATTTGGTGATCAGCCGTTAAATATTCGACTCCTGGCTGACAAAAATGTGGCTTATGAAATAGACTACAAGGATATTACGGAAAAATCGCTGACTAAAGCTCTGAATGCTGTTCTCTACGATCCCAAGTATCGGTAAGTTTCAAATTTTTAAATGATAATTTTAAATTTAGAAAATATTCTATATTAAAATTATTTTGTGAGGCAAAGAAAAAAATTGTAAAATCGAATTTAATTTGTAAAATAGTATTTAAATTTTAAAATTCAATCTAATTTGTAAAATAGTATTTAATTTTTAAAATTGAATTTAATTTGTAAAATAGTATTTAATTTTTAATATTGAATTTAGTTTGCAAAATAGTATTTAATATTTAAAATTTAATTTGTAAAATAGTATTCAGGGCTCGATTTAGGTCCGTAAATCCCGTAAAAGTCCGTAAATTTGCTTGAAGTCCGTAAAAGTCCGTTTTTTTGAAAAAAGGTCCGTAAAGTCCGTAATTTTATTAAGAAAAGGACGAAAAATTCGTGAATTGTTCGATACAATTTGGAGAATTTTAGAGAAATTACAAATGATTGCAGAAATTCAATTATTTTCAAAAGTAATAAAATTCTTAGTAGACATTCAATTATGTTCAAAAATTTTTAAAAATTCTCGTTAAAATTTCAATTATCTTTAGAAATAATAAAATTCTTCTCCAAAATTCAATTATTTTGAAAAATTGTAATAAAATTCTTGTCAAAATTTCAATTATTTTCAAAAATTTTCCTCAATTCAATGATTTTCAATATCTACTAGTTTAATAAAGTTTTACAAAAGAATTCAATTATTTCAAAAAAATTTTAATAATATTCTACGCAAACCTTTAATTATTTTCATATAATAATAAAAATTTCACAGGAATTCAATTATTTACAATTTTTTTCGCAATCATTCAATTATTTTCATAAATAATAAAATGTTTACACGGATTCAATTATTTTCGTAAATAATAAAATTCGTTTTAGAAATTCAATTTTTTCATTAATAATAAAACTCATTGCAAAATTTCAATTATTTTTAATGCAATTTTAATCGAATTCGTCGAAAAATGTAATTATTCTTAAAAATTTTATTAAAATTCCTCAAAAGTATTCAATTATTTAAAAATTTATTGATAAAATTCTTTATGAGAATTCAATTTTAAGAAATAAGCAATTATTCAATAAATTGTTTTTTTTGTATGTAAATAATTGAATTCTAGTAGAATTTTCTAATAAAAATTGATTTAAAAATGGATTTCAGTTAAAATTTTCGATTATAATATTTATAATTGAATATTAAAAGCATCAGAGTGTGAATTTTTAGAAATAATTGAATTTTGAAAAGGTTTCAAATAAAAATCTTTGAAAATCTGAATTTTTCATATTTTTAACTGTGGAATTAATTTTTTTGAGAAATTTTAATTGTGGATTTCTTTTAAAATTATTTCAAGTTTTTATTTTCTAATATATACATATTTAATTGAATACTTTATGAATAATTGAAATTTTGTAAAATTAAATTTTGTAAAATTAAATTTTATACAAATGAATTTAAAAATTGTCAAAGAACTTTTTAAAAAATTATTTAAACTAATGCTTATAGAGAAGAATTTTAGTTAAAAACACGAAAAAAAGTTTAATTTTGGAAAAGCAACAATTTATTGCAGAAATTCAATTATTTTCAAGAGTAATAATATTCTTCGCAAAAATTCAATATTGTTCAAAAATAATAAAATTCTTTTTCTCAATTCGTTGAGAGAATTCAATTATTTAAAAATTTCTTGATAAAATTCTTTGTGGGAATTGAATTTTAAGAAACATTCAATTATTCAATAAATTATTTATTTTTATATTTAAATAATTTAAATTGTAGTAGAATTTTCTAATAAGAATTGATTTAAAAATGAATTTTAGTTAAAATTTTAGATAATAATTGAATAGTAAAAGCAATATAGCGTGAATATTTAGAAATAATTGAATTTTGATATTAATTTTTTTGATAAAGTTTAATTTAATTTTTTGGTATTATTTTAAGTTTTTATTTTCTAATATATATTTAATTGAAGAATTTACGAATAATTAAAATTTCGTAAAATTGAATGTTGTAAAGCAAATGTTGTATTTGAAAATTTTTGAAAATAATAATTGAATTGATAATGATTTTATCACTCGGTCATGAATTATTATAAAACATGAAGAAACGATCACTCCGAGTCGAAGACTCGGATATCTTCATGTTTTATAGTTATGAAAAATTTAATTTGTAGTTTTAAGTAAAATTATTTGATATAATTTTTAAAATTTAATTTACTTTGTCAAATAGTATTTAATTTTTGAAATTGAGTTTAATTTTTAAAATAGTACAGTCAACTCTCGATAAGACAAAGCGCGATAACTCAAATTTTTCGGTAAGTCAAAGTAATTCTTGGCTCTCGTTCATTCCTTATAAGCATTATTAACATTTGATAACTCAAACTTTTCGATAACTCAAAGTTGTTTCGGTCTCCCTTCAAGCTTTTCTTATCGAGAGTTGACTGTATTTATTTTTTAAAATTGAATGTAATTTGTAAAATAGTATTTAATTTTTAAAATTTAATTTAATTTGTAAAATAGTATTTAATTTTGTAATTGTAGAATTGCATTTAATTTGCAAAATTTTATTCAATTTCTAAAATTGCATTGAATCTGCAAAATTGCATTTAATTTCTAAAATTGCATCCGATTTCTAAAAATTTCTAATTTTCGAAAATGACTATTTTAGAAACGCTGCAAAACGTGAATCTCAACTATTTCGCGATCGACCAATGACTGCAACAGAAACAACAGTTTTTTGGGTAGAGTACATAATCAGAAATGGAGCAAATTCTCTACGATCGCCATCGATGGACATGCCCTGGTGGAAAGCTGAACTCGTCGACGTCTATCTATTTTTCTTCACATCTCTTCTTTTAATAAGCTACACCGCTTTTTTCATTCTAAAAAAAATAATTTGCCTATTCAACAAAAGTTTAAATTCCAATTCGTCGAAACATAAGAAAAGGGATTAATTCTTTTCATTTTAATTTCACGAACAAAAATTACATTTCATTTTATAATTCGTACGATATGTATGTAAATAGTTTAGTTATTCGAAAATTTGTTTCATATAATTATAATTTATAAATTTTTAATATTTAAATATTAAAAATTTTTAAACGATATTTAAAAATTTGTTTTTTATAATAATTATAATAATAGATAAATTTTCACGTTTGCCGGCTGAGTTTAAATATTTAAGCTTGTATCAGTGACCGCCTCTTGACGTGGCTCTGTTTTTCTTTCACAAATATTAACTCTCAGTCTGCACGTGCGAATATAACGAATTACTTTGATCAACATAGAATTTTATCTGTCAGATTACTTCAACTAGTTATTCTTTTGATTTATCCGAATCTGCAAAAATATTTTTTTCTTTTATTTTCTACTTTTTCGTTTTGCAAAAAAAAAAAAAATATGTCGCGAGTGAATTTAACATTAAAAACAAATATTTATAAAAAAACCTTTACTTCCGTAAACAGTGAAATTTGCTGACCTTGAATTATTTTTTGCGATATTGTACAAAGATAAGATAAATTACTATTTAGAAAAAAATTCATATGCAATTTGTCATAAGTGTAAAAAATAGCAATAAATTTAAGTGATTTTGCAAAAAAAAAAGAAAAATGTCTTCAATTGATAAATTCTGTAAATTCTATTATTTTCTATTTTTGCTATATTTTGTAAATTTTAATGAAGCTTATAGAATTCTAGTTATTTCGCCTTTTATTTCAAAAAGTCACAATAGCATGCTCGAAAGTGTTGCAAAAGCTTTGGCAATAAAAGGCCATCAAGTCGACGTTATTTCTCACTATAAATTGGAAAATCCGCCGAAAAATTATAAGACAATTATTAATTTAGATGGTTCGATGCCAAAAAATGTAAATACTTTGAAATTTGATACAGTTGATTTTTACAGATCAGTTGATCTTGTTCCAATAGTTGTCAGTGATAATGGAAATAATTTTTGCGACTTAATGGCATTGGAGGAAATGCAAAAATTGATTCAAAATCCGCCGAATGATCCTCCGTACGATTTGGTCATTACAGAGGTTTGTCAATTATTACTGTTCACCTCAAACAATTTCGAGTCACTTTAATACCAAATTAATTAAATTTTAAATTAAAAAAAAAAGTAATTAAATAAATTACTGAATAAATTATTAAAACTACAGACTTTGGCAGCAATTTAAAATTTGGCAAAAACTAAATTTTAATTTTTAAACATGTAATTAAATAAATTACTGAATAAACTATTGAAACTACAGGCTTTGGCAGCAAATTGTTACATTGGATTCGGACATGTTCTAAAAGTACCAGTAATTTTGGTCTCTGCTTTAATAGAATTTCCATGGTTCAATGAAATACTTGGAAATCCAATGTCAAATGCCTATGCAATTAACTGGGAGACGAAGAATTTTCGTGTGAAAACATTTTGGGAGCGAGTGAAAAATCACTTTTGGGCTCATTATCATAATTATCGTTTCTTCAAATATTCTGAAGCATATCAAACGGCAGCGATGAGAAAATATTTGGATCCGGATATACCAAGTATTCGGGAAATTGAGAAAAAAGCATCTTTGCTTTTGGTTAATGCTCATTATTCGGTTTATGGTGTAAGACCTTTTGTTCCCTCAATTGTTCAAATTGGTGGACTTCAAATTGAACTAAATGATGCAATAATGACATCTGTAAGTAGGTAGCATTTTGTTTTTATCAAAACTATTGCGAATTTTAACAAAATTTTAAATTAATTAAATTAATTTTAATTTAATTTTTAATTAATTAATATAATTAATTTTTTTATTTTTACAAAATTCTTCGTGGAATTCAATTAAAATTGTATTGAAAATAATTAAACTATTTCATAGAATTTTATTGGAATTTTTGAAAATAATTCAATTCTTTCAAAGAATTTTATTGGAATTTTTGAAAATAATTCAATTCTTTCAAAGAATTTTATTGGAATTTTTAAAAATAATTCAATTCTCGCTAGCAATTTTTAAATTATATTAAATGTAATTGAATTATTTCGTAGAATTTTATTTAAATTTTCAAAAGTAATAGAATTTTTTTAGAGTAATCGCATTAGAATAAAAATAATTGAACTCTTGAATAGAATTCTATTAAAAATGTATTTAAAATAATTGAAATATTTTGTAGAATTTCATTAAAATTGCATTAAATATTAGTTACAATCTAAAAAAAATTGTAATAAAATTCGTTGAAAAGATTTAATTATTTTCAAGAATTTTTCAAAATAGTTTAATAACATTAAATTTATCAAAAGAATTTAATTATTTAAAAAAAAAATTTCACGCAATTGTTCGCAAACATTAAACTATTCTTATAAATAATACAATTTTCAATTAAAATACAATTTGCATAAAATTTTTCGAAAAAATCAATTATTTAAAAGAAATGTTTGACAAATTCTTTATAACGAATTCAATTATTTTCATAAATATTAAAATTTTTCACCAGAATTCAATTATTTAAAAAAAATTAAATAAAATTCTTTACTTTACTTTACTTTTTCTTCCTTTATTCAATTATTTTTTAAAAGAATAATAAAATTCTTTACAGGATTTCAATTCTTTTTAATATAATTGTAAATGACTTGCTCGAAAAATACAATTATTCTTAAAAATTTTATTAAAATTATTGGAAAGAATTCAATTATTATAAAAAATGTAAAAATTCTTTATAAGAATTCAATTTTAAGAAATATTCAATTATTTAATAAATCAATTTTTTGTATTTAAATAATTTTTATTTCACAAAATTATAAATTTATTATTTTCTTAAAAATGGCGAGTTTCGAATAATTTTATTTTAAAATTTTGACCAAAAAAATTATTGAATTTTGGAAGAATTACAGTTGTTATTTTTAGAAGTAGTTAAATTTAAATTATATTGAATGTAATTGACTTATTTCGTAGAATTTTATTAAGATTTTTAATAATAATAAAATGAATTCTTTTGGGAAATTCAATAAAAATATTATTGAAAGTAATTGAATTATTTCGTAGATTTTATTAAAATTGCGAAAAATAATCGAATTCCTTTGAGAAATTCAATTAAAATTGAATTAAAAGTAATAATTCAATTATTTCGTAGATTTCTATTAAATAAAAATAAATAAATTCTTTCTAGGAATTCAATTATAATTTTAAAAATAATTGAATTTTTTGTAGAATATCATTAAAATTTGCTTTAAAAATATTGAAATTGCTACAAAAAAATTTATTATTTATTAAAATAATTGAATTTTTTGTAGAGTTTCATTAAAATCGTATTATAAATATTAATTCAAATTCTGCCAAGAGTTCAGTTATTTATGAAAATAATTGAATTTTTAAGACGAATTTAATTACAATTGCATAGAATTATATCAAAAATTTTAAAAATAATTAAATACTGTTTCCAAGAATTTTATTGAATAATTTTATGAAAATTTTTTGCAATTAATTAATTTTTGAATAATTGAATTTTCTTAAATTTTGAGTCTGCAATATTATTGAAAAACAGTCCAGATTAAAAAAAAAATTTTTTTTAATTATCATAATATTAATAATAATAATTTTTAATTTTGCAAGAATTATTTACGAAACAATTGTCAATTTATTTTTAAATAATAATAATAATAATAATTTCTTTAAAGGAATTGAAGACCTGGATGGATGAAAGTGTTCACGGAGTTGTATTCTTTACCTTAGGTTCAATGGTTCTTATTGAAGAGTTTCCCAAAGATGTTATAGCAGCAGTCTACGCAAGTTTTGCCAAATTGGCACCAATTCGAGTACTTGTAAAAATTGTCCATAGGGAAAAACTTCCTCCAGGTCTGCCAAAAAATGTCCTGACAATGCCCTGGATTCCACAAGTTCCAGTTTTACGTAAGCTAAATTCTATTTTCGATAAAATAAATTTTTTCCCCTTTTTTCAATATTGTTTTCAAATTTTCTTTCTTCTTCTTTTAGGTAACAATAAAGTTTTTCTGACTAATTAATATTTATATAAGGAAAAAAAATAGTTAATTACAAAAATGTTGTTCCCTTTTCTTTCAAGTATTTATAGTTAATAAAAAATATATGATATAATTTTGGTGATTTTTTTAGGTCACAATAATACAAAAGTATTCATGACACATGGAGGGTTAAATAGTGTCCATGAGGCTCTATATTACGGAGTTCCTATGATTGGTTTTCCTCTTTTTGGCGATCAACCTCTAAACATTCGACTTTTGCGAGAAAAAAATGTAGTCTATGAAATGGATTATAAAGAAATTAATGAAAAATCTTTAGATGGAGCATTAAAAGCAGTTCTTTATGATCCTAAGTATCGGTGAGTTTCTATTAACTTCTGTTAAAAACGAATCGAGAATAATTTAAACCCCTGTGAAAATTATTATCATCTCGTCTTATCCTATTTTGATTAATTTCATTTACTGCTCCTAAATAAATATTTTTCTGTGTGTTCAATTTTTTATTTCGTACATAAAAAAAATTTCTTTTAAATTACAGAGATGCTACAAAGCGGGTATCTCATCTATTTCGCGATCGACCAATGAGTCCAACAGAAACAACAGTTTTTTGGGTCGAGTACATCATCAGAAATGGAGCAAATTCTCTTCGATCACCATCAATGGATATGCCTTGGTGGAAAGCTGAACTGGTCGACGTCTATCTATTTTTCTTCACATCACTTATTTTAATAGTCGCCAGTACTTTATTTATTTCATTAAAAATAATTTGCCTATTAAAAAAAATTTTTAATTGCAATTCTTTTAAAAAACACAGGAAAGATGATTAATTTTTGTTTATGTATATTTCTCGTTACGAACAAACCGAATGGAACAAGTTTTTTATTTAAATAATTTATTTAATTAAAAATTTCTTAAAGAAAATTAAATTATTATTTCGAATTTATTATTCAGTTGTTTCTGTTTCTTTTTTTCTTCTGGTGAGCTTGTTCCTTATAAAAAGAGTAACATTTTATACATATATATTTGTGATTAAAATGTCTACGAACGAGGATATTATGCAAGTTCTTCGAGTGATTCAGGAAGACGTGAAGGTAACAAAGTCAACTCTTATCTCAGTGGCAGAGGAAAATAAGGAGTTGAAAAAAGTAACGGACAAGATTGCAACGGATTTGGAAATATATAAAAAGAAGTGTCGTGATCTTGAACTGAAAAACATTAGTTTAGAGAAAAATGTGCAACTTTGTTTAAAAAAAATAGATTTGGTTCTTAACAAAGAGATACAACAATTAGTTGGTATCGCAATCTTTAATTTTGTTTTTCTTGAAATGAGGTTTTTGGCGTTTTAAGCTTTGAAATTCCGTAAGTCAGCGAATTTTTAACCAAAAAAGTTCTCATACCACTCAAAATTTTCTAAATTTTTCAATAATAAATTTAATAAATTAAAATTATTATTAAAATTTTATTATAGTAAGTAAATTTTATTTAATTACCATAAATTCCTTTTATGTTGTGCAAAATGTCTTTCGTAACAATCAGCTTTAAATAACAAGCAAAGCGTTTCCACATCTTGTCATCCAATTGAATGTATTTATTTCATAATGTTTTGACATTTAAATTTGTAGTATTTTTATCGACATCAATTTTCTCAAATTTAGAACTGTATCTTTTGAAAAATTTTTGGTTACAAGTTGTTGAATAAGAAACACATAAACTTTTACATTTACATTGTGGAAATATATTAAAAGAATTTTTCTCATTGTCAATGAGTTTTTGTTTAATTTAGTGCAAAATTAATAAAAATTTCCAATAATTTTTTTGACGTTACTGAAATCTAAATCATTTTCTCTTCCTTCCATTAATTTGCGAGAAAAAGGTAAATGAATTGGTTGTGAATTTTTTTCATATAAATCTGCCTTCTTTTGCTTTCTTAAATTTTTATTTTTATTTATTTATTTATTAAAAATATACGATCCTTGGGCTAAGAAGCCCGCAAAGGAAAAGTTTGCATTTTACAAATTTCTGTATATGCAAAGGAGTTTAAAAAAAGAAGTAAAGTAAAACAATATAAAATTTATAAACATTAAATCTTGAATCTACGTTATTTAAAATTTTAAATTGAAGAAACTCTTCATTCTACGTTTTAAATTTGCAGTAATTGAAATTTTGAAATTCGTTGCCAGTTCACGAATGCGTTCTTCAATTATTGCGAATTTCAAATAAGCATCATTTTTTTTAAATCCAATTTTACATGAAAATTCATTAAAAATCTTGTTGACTACATCTTTCGGGAAATCTTTTAATATCCACTTACCACCATAAAGTGGGAGGGAAAAACTCCTTAATTTAATTGGATTTGATCTGCTTAAAATGTATGCAATGACTTGTTGATTTTGCAATAACATTTCCATGAATAAAGATCCCGACTTGCAATGCTCTCACATCTTGGTTCCATTTTTTTCTGCAGATCAAACTAGGCAGATATTCTTTAATCCATCTACTCCAAAACATCTGCCAGACGCTGGGCTATTTTCCACTGTTTTTTTAACAGTAAATCATCGTTAGTAAATAGTCCTGGCCTGGGATCCACTGATGATGATCCGATTAAGAAATGATTCGGTGTTATACATTCCTCATCCATGTGATTGACTGAAACGTGTGTGAATGGGCGACTATTAACTATGTGTTCCACTTCTGTTAATAATGTCATTATCGTTTCTTCTTTTGGAAATCTCTCATCGAGGATAGTTTTTAATGCAGTCTCTGCGCTCCACTCAAGGCGCTCCCATGTGTGGTGTATTTGGCGGTATAAAATTTATCACTTTATCCCAAGATTCACCATCTCTGTGGTGATAACATCAAAATTAACTTCCGCAATTCTTTTTAGCTCGCTATTATCCCCCACAAAATTGGTTCCGTTGTCGGAGTATATTTCCGAGGGCGTTCCACGTCTGGCAATCATTTCCATCTTTAATATTCCGTTTATTTTTTGTAGTAACTCCTAATGCTTCTATATCATAACTTCGTTTAATTATTGAAGTTAACTCTCTGTCTCTTTCTTCTTGATCATTATCACAAGTCTTCGATTTTATTGTCATAGTGGCGTTCATTTTTCTTTTAATTTTTGCGCACATATTACCGAAATTTGGATTTTTATTTCCGATCGCGATAAAAACATTGTTTGCATTTCATATCATGATTTTATTAATGTAATTGCTAAAAAAAAGTTTCTCGATTTATTCTAGATGATTTTTTACATTTAAAATACCTTTTTTTTAAATTTTCTTTTTTTACGTCAAGCAATATTTTTTTGTATTTTAAAAATGCTTCTACTTTTAAATTATTATCTATTAGTTTTGTGATTCCTAATTCTTTTCTTAAATTTCCCTGCAATTTTACTTCACTACTGTTAAATTTATTCAAAAATTTTAAATTTTTGGTGATTCTTGACAACTTGTCGTACTCTTTGTTTTTCAACTTGACAATTTCATGTTCATTTTGATTTGTATTCATGATGCTTGCAGTAATAGGATATTTAATACCTAAATCAATTCTTATTATCTTTTCAAATTTTGTATACCAATACGGAGTTTTGCACATTTCGTTTTTCTGAAAATTTCCTTTAACAAAGAATAAAAGCGTTAGACGATTTTATTTTTTAACAACATTTGGCTTTTTTGTTTCTCTTTTCCCATTCTGTTATTTCCGCTGCATTTTCGGGTATATCTTCGGGTTTTGTGGTTATACCGCTGACGTATTCCCAGTGGTCATTTGAATTGGTGATTTAACGATGATTTACTGTTAAAAAACAGTGGAAAATAGCCCAGCGTCTGGCAGATATGTTTTGGAGTATATGGATTAAAGAATATCTGCCTAACTTGATCTGCAGAAAAAAATGGAACCAAGATGTGAGAGCATTGCAAGTGAGGGATAACATAACATTTCCATTTTAATAACATTTCCATGAATATAGTGAAAATGTTATTGCAAAATCAACAAGTCATTGCATACATTTTAAGCAGATCAAATCCAATTAAATTAAGGAGTTTTTCCTTCCCACTTTATGGTGGTAAGTGGATATTAAAAGATTTCCCGAAAGATGTAGTCAACAAGATTTTTAATGAATTTTCATGTAAAATTGGATTTAAAAAAAAATGACGCTTATTTGAAATTCGCAATAATTAAAGAACGCATTCGTGAACTGGCAACGAATTTCAAAATTTCAATTACTGCAAATTTAAAACGTAGAATGAAGAGTTTCTTCCATTTAAAATTACCAAATAACGTAGATTCAAGATTTACAGTTTATAAATTTTATATTGTTTTATTTTACTTCTTTTTTTAAACTCCTTTGCATATACAGAAATTTGTAAAATGCAAATTTTCCTTTGCGGGCTTCTTAGTCCAAGGATCGTATATTTTTAATAAATAAATAAATAAAAATAAAAATTTAAGAAAGCAAAAGAAGGTTACATTACAGATTTATATGAAAAAAATTCACAACCAATTCATTTACCTTTTTCTCGCAAATTAATAGAAGGGAGTGCAAATGATTTAGATTTCAGTAACGTCAAAAAAATTATTGGAAATTTTTATTAATTTTGCAGTAAATAAAACAAAAACTCATTGACAATGAGAAAAATTCTTTTAATATATTTCCACAATGTAAATGTAAAAGTTTATGTGTTTCTTATTCAACAACTTGTATCCAAGAATTTTTTAAAAGATACAGTTCTAAATTTGAGAAAATTGATGTCGATAAAAATACTACAAATTTAAATGTCAAAACATTCTGAAATAAATACATTCAATTGGATGACAAGATGTGGAAACGCTTTGCTTGTTAGGGGCCGTCCATAAATTACGTAACACGTTTTTAGTGAAATTTTGAACCCCCCCTCCCCCTATGTAACAAGTTGTAACAAAATCATTTTACCCCCCCCCCTATCATTGTTACGTAATTTTTTAAAATATTTTTTTTACTAACGTTTTTCGAAACAAATTTGTTTATTACTGTTATTTTTAGTATTTATATCGTACAATAGCAATACAAAATTAAGTTACATATAAAAAACATTTAGAGGAATAATTTTATTAATCATACTGTGCAACCAAAAATATAACATTGATTTTTTAACAATAATTTATATTATTTATGATCAATAATACTGTTATAGCTTTAAATATATAAATTTCTTCTCTTAAATAATTAATATATGTAATTCTTTATCACAGCGAACAATTAGAATTATATTAATAATTATTTTTAAATATGATATTATAGTTTGAATTATAATCATAATAATACTGGCAATGATTTAACTTTAAAGCTATAATCTTCTCTCTTAAATTAATAACGCATGTTGTCTTCAATTGTATAATCACAATCTTCGATAAATGGGTTTTGCAACCAATTTTCAAATGAGGTAACAACTGGAATAGGTAATTCTTTGCTTGTTTGTGACGACTCGGTTTCATTATTTATGAATTGTTCATCGATATCTTCGATGTCAATCCATTCTGCTTCTTCGCCCGAAATATGTGTTACATAACAAAGTGCTTCACGAGCACGTCGAGCAACTACACATAGTGGTCGTATTCTAGAAGTTTCAAGTACTCCGTAAGGGTGCAAAGATTTTTTGTGTTTTTGAGCACTTTTCTTTGTAGCTGTGTAAAATCCACAATATTTACACGTTCTATTGAGAAGATCAGATTGCACAGAAGGACAATACATATCGTACGGCATAATCAGAAATCCATCGTGATTTGGCTTTAGATCTAGCGAATGTCGTTGTAAAAGACTAGCAAATGTGGTTAATATTCCCTCATTAGGTGATGGAATCCGAAGTCCTGATTGATCTCGAAGTAAAGGAATCGGCGGCGGAAGTCGTCCAAAGATTAATACTTTCTTCAAGTCGCTTCGAAGAGGTTGGCAGCAGCTAACATTATCACATTTAATAATCTGCAAAAAGTCAATATTCTGCGTAAAAAATGATCTATTTTTTAATGTATGCATCTATATATATTTATACATTACATACATGCAGGTAATATTTACCTGTAGAAAGTATTGACTTTCAAAAACATGTTTACAATACCATGTTGGACTTGGAACTTCAGGTGATTCTAAATTTTCATTTAATGATGGAGAAATATATTCAGCGAACACTTCAAACCCATCTATTTTTGTGTTACTCCATATATCGCTCAAGATATTCCCAGCATGTTCAAAATTTTCTAGCTCGAGCTGAGAATCGATGGTTTCACCATTATCTCCCAAATGCTTTCCGAACTTGTCATGAGGCAAAATCACACCTGTTAGTTCTCTGCTTAAGGGAGCCATTCGCCGCTCAACTCTGTTGAAAGCGCTCCGGTTTGGCGCATTTGTGAAAATAAAAATACCATCCAAATCAAATTCCTTAAAATGATTGATTGCATGTGCTATCACTTTTTCATATCTACAAATATTTTGTAACAATTTAATAATTTAGAATTTAGAATAATAATAATAAATATAATAATTGTTAATACATAAACGTACCTTGGATTTTCATCCGGCCCACCATCTACTGATAATATTAGTACCGGTTTAATAGATCCATTACTATTCCGCATTATCGTATTGAAACTTTCGAGTTCTAATAATCTTTTCAGATCAAACGCATGGGTAGAGGCAGTTGATGAGTTGTGCTTTGCACTCCTTATTGCTATGTAAGTTGGTCCCGAGTAAGAGACGTTAGTTTTTTTTCCTATTGGCCCATCTTTAATGACAATCCCGGCGTAGACTGAAGGAATAAGTTTATGTCCACCTGCGACTACCCAATCGTGATCTGGGAGTTGTACTCTATATTCGAGGTGCATAATTATGGGAGCTTGCAATTTTGCTGCAGTTTTCCCCAGAGGTACACGAGCCTTATCGTCTTGGGATAGAAAAGCAACCTAAATTTATTTTAAATTATTTTTATTATTTTATAAAAATTAAAAGACTTTAAATTAATTCAAAGTTATTTATTAAAATTAAATCTTAAATTAAATTTAAAAATCATACCTCTTCAGGACTGAGCGTTGAAGCTAATGTTTCAATACAATTTATTGTGGCCTTGCAAAAATGTTGATCTACATGGCTTTTATGTAGATCAGTTTGTGGACGGGAAAGCTTAACCGGCACAGTTTGAATATGCTTTTTCCCTTCATTCGTAGCTGAATTTCTCGGCAATAAACGCAAATAAGTTGCACTTCTAGATATTGTTATTCCCTTTTCAAGAAGATGAGCCTGCAATTGACTAAGTGTTTTGCACGTTCTTATTGTTTCTGATCGACGACGAGAATCCGCAGAGCCACCATGTAACGCAATTTGCGTTATTGCATTTAAAAGTTCAGGTTGCTCTGTTTCTAGTCTGGGTCGTCCAGGTTCATCTCGAATTCCTAATAATTTTGCAATATTTTTATCATTCTTCTGAAGTTTATCAAGATTTTTTTTTCGTGTTTGTCTGAATTCTTTTTGTCTATCAGCGTTTCGTTTTAATTTATCCAATGTTTTATTTTCACATTCCAAAGTTTCACGTAACTTTTTTATTCTTTGTTCTGTTAAATTATCTCCAAGACCTGCATCTCGTCTAGTTACGGCAGAATTAAGTTCTGATTCTAGTACATGGATTTTTGAAATTTGAGCAGTTTGAGCTGGAGTGTCACGCTTGGGAGTAAGTGCAATAACTGCATGTTCTAAATCTTCTTCATCATTTGTAATGTCCAATACCTCTATTTTTCTTTTTTTACCTTTTGTAAATAAATTTGAAAATAAAATTTAAATAGATTTTAATCATTTTTGGTAATTAGTATTAATAGAATTATTAAACAGTATTTTAACATAAAGAATTTTTGCAAACTGTCAGAAATATTATATTTTCAACTAAGTTTCAAAATCTATTTATTTATAATGTTCAACAATAATTTAAAAGCTTAATTTTTAATTATTTTAATATTTAACGTTTAAAAAATTATATTGCAAAAAGGTTCCTAAAGTTGGAATTATTAACTATTTTTTTATTTTTAATGATAAAATTTTAACTATTTTCACTTCTTTTACTTTTTAGGAAGTAAAAAATTATTTAAGAGAATTTTTTAACCTTAAATCTTAGGAAAAATTGAGTGGTTTATTTTTTCAGATTTGTATAAAAAATATATATTTCGATGCTGAGCATCGATGGTAACTTTAGGAATCTTTACAAGAAAATAATATTACAAGGCAATTTAAATTGGATACCAAAGCAATAAACAAAGAAATCGTTATTCTTACTTGTCGACAAGTGTGATGCTTCGCTAATTTCTTCATCGTATAATTTACCGTCTTCACGTGAAATAGATTTTAAATGATCTGAAGATTCTGTTAAAATTGGTGACAAGCTTGATACGGTAAGGGACTCTACATTAGATGCCGATGAACTTGGTTGACTTTGATTTGCTAACGCTGAAGATTTAGATGTTTGCTACAACAAATATTCGAATAATAGTTAAATGCACATAAATAGTCAACGATTAATAATTCAGCTTGCATATTATAATTTAAAACAAAAATAATTTATTCTATTTAAACTATTAGAAGTTTCAAATCATTGACCGACACATTTTTATTGACAGTTTATAGGTTATGTTCGTAATGTATAAAAAAAACTTACCGTAGTAAAAAACTTTAAGATATTATTACATTTGTTCTTCTGTGACAAATTTAAATAATCTGATATTAATTCTTCGGCTTTTTTGACCAAATCGTCTTGTAACTTATATTTGTCTTTTAGGTCTTTCCAAATAATAACGACTTCTTCCTGTGCTTTACCAGCAGACTTGGTTGAATGCGATTTCTTATAAGCATCAAATAATCGCTGATAGATATTACCAATATCAGGTTTCATTTTGTAATTAAAGAAAAAATATGACACTAGTTTTTTAATTCATTACTAATCACTAACAAAACTAAAGAAGTACAAAATCATGACAGATGCGAACAGATGATTTTGAAACAGCTGAAATAGTATCGATATAATCGATTCCCAAGAATCGATTCGCGAAATGATTCGATTTTTACTTATATTGAAGTGGCGGCAAGGGACAGCTTTTCAAAAATTTATCGATTATAAAGAGATTAAATTCCTTATAAATATTACGTAACAATGATGATTGACCCCCCCCCTCCCATGTAACATATGATAACATTTTCTCGAACCCCCCCTCCCCCCTAAACGTGTTACGTAATTTATGGACGGCCCCTTATTTAAAGCTGATTGTTACGAAAGACATTTTGCACAACATAAAAGGAATTTATGGTAATTAAATAAAATTTACTTACTATAATAAAATTTTAATAATAATTTTAATTTATTCAATTTATTATTGTCACAACAAGAAAAACATTTTCTCTTCCGATTCAGGGAATCGTAAACACTTTGCCAATTGAGAAATTATATTTCGTCATCATTTATTTGTGTTGTTTAAAAAAACAATTAAACTTGTAAATATTTAAAATTATTGAACTTTACACAGTTTCAAAATGATTGACAATGAAAAAGATTGTAATTAAATTCGTAAAATTTTGGAATAAAACATTGTCATAACCAATAGGTTATGGGCCCAGGCCCTTGTACTGCAGTTGTAGTGAAGTGAATTAAAAAAGGTCGTCTGAAATCGAAACAAAACTACACTGAAAAAAATTTGGGTTTGCAGCTGCACCAGCTAGTGACGCAGCATTCCCAAAAAGAGTATATATGCTTACCTGTGTTTGGGTACGCTGCGTACCTACTGTGGGTGCACAGGTGACCCACAGTGATAGAAATGCAAGCCAGACTGGGGCAATAGTCTGTGGGGCATCTGCGTACCCCTTGTGGGTGCGCTGCGATCCCACAAAGCGAGTATCAGTGCTCTTACAAGTAATAACATAAAAATATTAAATAATTTGCAATGAAAAATATTAACAACTCAATATATAATTGTAAAAAGGTAAATTGTATTCATCGTATTATTTTGTTATAATAAAAGATAATGTTGAATTCAATCATTGAATACATTATTTTAAAAAGCTAAAATATTCTTTCAATTTATTTCTTCAATTGTTCCATTATTTTTTTTTAGATTAAAATATTCTTTATTTCTCCAAGTACATACAATAATTCTCAAAATACGCTAAAAACATATTTATTTAGGAAATAAACAATAACAGTATTATTTTGTTTAGAAAAAAAATTTCATTTCAAAAACATAACAAAAAATACATAAAAATTCTAAAATCTGTAAATTGTATTTTTAATGTAACAAAAAATTTGCAAAAAAAAAATTCAAAATTTATTGCTTTTCATTATTAATAATTTATTTTTTAAAATTAATAACAAGAAATATTAAAATAATTTTCTTTTTATAATTTAAAAAATAATAATATAAGATTTATAATCTTTTTATAATTTTTTTATACGGTTAAATTATATTTTCTCAGTATTAATCAATAAATCAATTCGATACAATATCGATAGATGGGCAAACTTGCAATTAACTTTACTTCATACCGCTAAAAGTTTTTGAAAACTAAACTCGTCGAACGTTTTTTTTGTTGGAAAAAACACTTTTATGCTTAAAAGTAATACAATTTCATTAAAAATAACTGTTACGAATAGTAATTTTTGCTTATTTGATTTAATATATAATTGTTTTGGTGGTGTGATGGTTTATTGCGAATAGAAATTTTGTTTATTTAATTTACAATTGTTTGGTGGTGAAATGGTTTTAATTTGTTCATTTGTACGGTTCACACAATTTAAAAGAGAAAAATAATAAAAAATAGTTTTTGACAATTGCGAAGAAAAGGTCTTCCGGTTGGCTGTTATTTCTAACTGTTGATAAAAAAGGTTATCAACCGGGCTGTATTACTTTATTTTACCTGACAACTGAAATAATTAATTTAGTTGGGCAGCAATAAAATTCTGAGACATAAAGAGTCTCTATTTAGTCACCCAAAAATTTATACCTACTTTACCCTTCCCCTTCCACATAACGACAAACTACGGAGAGGAAAAAGGAAAGCAGTAGGAGGAGGCTGAGTGTTGGTTTTTCTTCAAATTCGAAACAATAACAATAAAGAAAAGTTAATTAAAGTTTTTTTCTATCAAAGAGACATAAAGACTTCTTGTTTTACTGAACAAAGTGTTTCAAACAGGTGTGACGATTATAGTTAAATCGAAAATATTTATTTTATTCTTTGTAAACATAGAAAACGTTTTTTTGTTGAATCATTCATCGTACGAAAATTGGTGCGTGTTGAGTGTGGATGGTGCGTGCGCATTCCGCGTGTCCTACTTCAACCAATCGTGTGCGAGAACGTCTTTCCCTGCCGAGACCTTCTCCCTCCAGCGCCAAGCGAACCGAGGGCCTCCGATGAACGCTCCGAGAATGTCACTTTTCGTTGCGGTATTACCGCGATAGGGTGTCTTAAAGTGGTCTTACCACAAGCAGAGCAAAGCGGTTTCATCGCAGGAGAGATTAAGAGGTGTTACCTCACGTATTGTAACGCGCTCTACCGTGAAATCGTCTGGTACCGTTAAAAAGTCAAACGTTCGTACGGTATTTCGCCTTTTTTATTTAATTTTGTGCTCCGGGAAACGCCGTCGTATTATCGTAGAAATTTATTATTTTATCGTCGAATCTTAAATGTTATCTGCCCATCGCCGTCTTTGCGTGGACAGGTTTATATACGTCGTTTTTTGCTTGCATATTTTGTATTTGTACTTTCAATTTTATCTTTTCATTTTCTTAAATATATCTCGTTACGATTACGATTGTGTTACATATTTATTAAAGAAACAAACATTTGCAAGATAATTTTATTCGGGAACAAAAACTTTCTTTCCAAACATAACCACAAAATACATTAAAAATTCTAAAATCGTTATTTACTTTTTTTTACATATGAAATTCAATTTAAATTATTTCTAATCTATATTAAAAAACAATATTGATAGAGGACAAACTTGCCGCCACCTTTATTTTATACAGCCAAAAATTATTACAAAATAAACTTGTGCAATGGTTTATTCATTTGTTGGCAAAAAAATTGTTGTTAAATATAAATCAATTTCACTGAAAATAACAATATTTAAAAATGAAAAAGTGAAATTATCTGTTTGCTGGCAATAAGACAACATTTTTTTGTTTACTTAACAAAGTAATTAAACCAGGTAAATAATTTTCGCAATTACTTAACTCATTTATTCCACTTTTTTTAATAGAATATTTTTTTCATCATAGCAAATTCGTGAGATTTATCAGGGGCCGGTGTGATGCACGCTGTAGGTATAGTCTTAAGTTTTACTGACACAGGGTTTCTCGATATAATTTGTCGTTTCGATGGTACACGTATCGATGGAAGTGAAGAACACGACCATTCAAGATTTAAGTTTAGACCATTACAAGATGTTAACGTAGGATTTAAATCATTAACAGTTTATTACATGAATCAATTGTTTGAAAAAAATTCACAACCAATTCATTTACCTTTGTTTGAGAATTAATGAAAGGGATTGAAAATGATTTGGATTCCCCTTTTAAATACTCGCGCCTTTTTCTCATTCTCGCATACACTACTTGGGTCAAACTCAGCCATTCCAGAAATCTACCTTAACACTCAAATGCTCAAAATTTTCCACTGACTCTCTCCTCTCTCTCACTTCAGGCACTTCAACCTCACAAAACACACTTCTCTTTTTTACCTTTTTTATCACTCATACATTCGCTACTCTATACAAACATATCTTTCATTTACACTACCGCAAATTACACTACACACTCAACACTCTACCCTACCCACCCTTTTTTAAAACCTTTAAAATTTCTGAAAAAAACTCTTAACTTTTTCCAAACGCGTGTACACCGAAACGGTACCGGAAACGGAAGCCTCGTAAAAATATTATAAAATTGAGAAAACTTCAACGATTTAAAATTGTAAATATTTAATTTGATGCATACTTGTTTCAAGTAAACAAAGTCCACACTTTTCCAATTGATAGATTGTAATTCGTAATTCTTTATTTGTGTCGTTAAAAAACAAAGAAATTAATTTTGTAAATATTTAAAATTATTCAACGTTACACAGTTTCAAAATGATTAACAGTAAAACAGAATGTAATTAAATTCGAAAACACTCAATTTGATGTTTTTTTTCAGAAAAACGAAACGTGCAAAACTTCAAATTGGTATACAGATTTTGAAAAAATAATAGGAATCGATTTAGGTATGAAGTATCCTATTACTGCAAGCATTATGAATACCAATCAAAATGTACATGAATTTATCAAATTGGAAAAAAACAAAGAATACCACGAATTGTCGAGAAAAAAGAAGAAAAATTTCAATGAATTTCAAACCAATCAAAAAGAAAGACTTTCGATAATGTAGATTTAGAATGGGCGAAGGAGTGAAAGAGTGTAGGTATTGGATGGATGATGAAGAGAAAATGTGTAGGATGTGTGGATTTCAGGTAGAAGATTGGAAGCATGTTTTGGAGGGATTCAACGTTACACAGTTTCAAAATGATTGACAGTGAAACAGAATGTAATTAAATTCGTAAACATTCAATTTGATGTTTTTTTCAGAAAAACGAAACGTGCAAAACTTCAAATTGGCATACAGATTTTGAAAAAATAATAGAAATCGATTTAGGATGCGATATTTAAATTTCAATTTTAGTCTGAAACTCGCGCTTTTATTACGCCATCTACAAGTTAGAGATAAATAATAATCAGTCTCGTGATGCACGCCGAATGTAACACTACTTTTCATTTACTTATCGTTAATAAACTGTTCAAATTTAATTTAAAATGCAAGTGTCAGTTTTATTCACGTCGCTGAAGAATTTCCTTCCTACATTATGAATACCGATCAAAATGTACATGAATTTATCAAATTGAAAAAAACAAAGAATACCACGAATTGTCGAGAAAAAAGAAGAAAAATTAAATTTTTTAAAATAAATTTCAAACATCAAGGGAAAGCCGTCTCATTGTCGGCAACTGTGGGAAGCCGTTCCTGAATCAATACCGTCCCTCCTGGATCTACTTGTCCTCGTTCCAGAGAATCTGGAGGTTTCCCGCACAACACGGATCACGTCGTCCAAGCATCCACGAACACATCGTCCCTACGATCGACCAGTGGATCCCCCTCCATTGACCACGACTGCGAGTCTCAAGAAGAAGACCAATAAACAACGCTTAAAAAATGTTGTACGACGTTTTAGATCTCTACGACGCTAATTAACCTTGCATACATTTTAAGCACATCAAATCCAATTCGATTAAAGAATTTTTTCTTCACAATTTATGATTGTCATTGTGAAATAGAAAATTTTCCCAAAGAAGTGGTAAACAAAATTCTTAATGAATTATCGACAAAAGATGGTAAAGAAAATGACGCAATTAAATTCAAACCAGGTAAGTATTGGGAGAGAGGTTGGACAACTACAGCTACACCTTCTCTGACGCTGAGGTGGCAGTCCCAAAGAAGATGCCTCACGTACCTGGTTACCACTGGACACTGGGGTTGAACTGCTTGGCTGATCTCTCTGACTGCTTTCTTCCGAGCGGTTAGAAAGTTGACGCCGCACTGCCTGATCTTCTAACTCGCCGGCGAGTTTATATATGGCGCTTGGGATAAGTCACTCGCGATAGAACCTAGGGTCTATTTTCCTGTATTAACTACTGGACGTCTGACATTTAAAGTCGGATAGTAGTAGTGTTCAATGAAATGGCATCCCTATTTTGCCTCGTCACAATGAACACATTAAAGACTTGGAAACAAATTTTAAAAAATCAATTACCTCAAATTTGAAACAAAAAATGAAATGTTTCTTTGAATTAAAATCTTCAAAAGACGACAGCTTTACCTACGTACCAACGCCAAAAGGTACAATCTGCTCCTGGAACGCCCTATCGTTAGAGGAAGAGATTGCCTAACTCACGAGGATTCTGGAGGCAGCTCCTTATGAAGCTCCCTCTTCACAACTCCTTCTGACCCCGATGAAGGAACCAGTGGTTATCAAACTCGTCACTCCGCTGAAGTCTGACCCACAAGTCCCTTTTATCAGCCCTGGGAAGGGACCGACGACACCCGGTGTACTTGAACCATCAACCGAGGCCCTCCAAACCTTACAGGACCATCTGCACTTATCGGACGATGACGACATCCTGGAACTAAGCGCGGGGTCGCCGTTCTCGATGACTCCTACTCCACCACAGGTTATATTCGGCAAACATCCTCACAGATATTTACATTGTATTTCTTGCGATAACAAGTGAAACATAGATAAAAATGCAGCTAAAAAAATATTGCAAATATCACTTTGGAGGATACCGGTTATATAAAAAAGAATGATGTGAAAGGAAATAACTTTTTTCGTTTTCAAAATGCAGAAAAATTTAAAAATAAAAAAAACATTACAAGAAATGAAATTATCAAAATCATTAGTAACAAAAAGTGTTTTATTTAGTAAGTACATCACTAATCATGATGTAATTGCTGGAATAAAAAATGATTAAGTATTTTTAAACGAATTTAGTCATTCCTTTTCTTTATTCATTGAAATGTTATTGCAAAATCAAGAAATCATTGCATACATTTTAAGCACTTCAAATGCAATTTGATTAAAGAATTTCTCCTTTGCATTTGAGGGCCTCCATACAATAACAGTGCACGGCCCAGAGGCTCTCACTGCTGTCTGGCTGGTATTATCCCCTACAACCAAGCGCAGCGGTTGTTATTGTATGCAGACCCTCAATTTATGATGGTCAATGTTAAATAGACAATTTCCCTAAAGAAGTGGTAAAGAAAATTTTCAATGAATTATCAACAAAAGAGAAATTTAAAAAAATTGACACTTAATATAGAAAAGTAATAATTAATGAACACATTATATACATGGAAACAAATTTTTAGAAATCATTTACCTCAAATTTGAAACAAAAAATGAAATGTTTTTTTGAATTAAAATTGTCAAAAGATGTTAACGTAGGATAACATCTTGTTCCACAACGAGTGAAGAACTCTCCGCGAATACGGCCTCGCGCCTCTAATTTTAATTGGAGGAAATATTTTGTCTGTCAGCCATATTTGTTTCGTGACGTCACAACAAGGAGAAACAATTGTTAATTTTTATATTCACGAAAAATACAGCGTATTGGAGGGGATAAGTAACCAACGGCAACCAAACGACTTTCTTTTGTTTATAAACATTAGTTAGCTGTCAGTTGTGATCAATACAAACAACATGCCGGACGTAACTTATAATGAGCAATATTTTGCAAAGCACTTAGAGAAACTATTGAGATTAAGAAATTATTTACAAATTAACAAATAATGTAGCATTTGACTTCAATTCCTTTCAAGATTGTTTTAGGTAAATCGCGGAGTGAAGCCCCAATTTTTTAATAGGTAAGTTCGCTGCACGGAAAACAGATAGAAACTAGGTGTTGAGCCGATTATGGCAAAGATCGCGAAAATTCAGGCTTGGGGTAGCGCTCGTAAGAATTAGCAGCGGCCGGTGTGATGCGACGAGATAGTACATTGTAAAATATTTTAATAATAATTAAATTTATTACAATTATTATTATTTTAATATAATAAAATTATACTATTTTTTCAGCTATTATACGGTTACGAAAACTACAGCAAAATCGTTACAGAATATCACTAATCTTCAAGCGCAAATGTTTATTTGTTGGCTTTTCAACTTGGAAAGGGATGATGCAGACAGCTATTTAAATCGAATTGTTATAAATCATTGTAAAAGAGCGAATTTGAAAGATCACCAGAAAGTCACCATGAATATGCAACAAAATCCTATAAATGGTCTTGATATGCAAAATATCATTCACATCGTTAAAATTCAATTGTAAGTTAATTATTTTTTAATAATTTATTTATTAAATTATATTTTATTAAAATATAATTTTTAAAATTTATAAAAATTAATAAAACCTATTTTTCAGACAACATGATTATGAAAGTTTTTACAATTCTTTAGAAGAATCGCCACTTCTCCACCTTGATGTTAATTGCGAAAATAAAGCACATAATCTTATCGGAAGTAAACTCGTTCAAACTCCTGAACGCTACTATGGCAACCTGCATGCACAAGTTTTGCATGCGAAGGTCTGAACGCTCCCTTAATCGTGCATGTGAGGAGACGCTTAAAAATTAACTGTCCTCTTCTTGCGGATTCTCACGTTAAAAAAAAACACTCGCGGTTTGTAACACTCGCGCACTAATTAGAAAGTTCGATCGCGGTAGATTAGGGTCAATTTGCGAATTACACAATGATGAAAAATCCTTTCATAATATATTTCCACAATGTAAATGTGAAAATTTATGTCTTTCGTATTCAACAAGTGGTATCCAAAAATTTTTCAAAAGATACAGTTCTGAACTTGAGAAAATTGATAACGATGTCAATTCTAAAACTTTAAATTTGAAAACATTATGGAATAAATTCATTCAATTCGATGACAAGTTGTGGAAACGTCTTGTTTGTTATTTAACAACCAATTGATATGAAATACATATTGCACAAGAGAAAAAAAATTGATAATGCAAAAAAATAATTTAGTTACTGTAATAAAAGTGGAATAATAATTTAAATATATTTAATTTATTATTGTCAGAAAAAAGAAATTAATTTTTTCCAAAAATAAATAATAATTTAATAATTTACAAAAATTTATTTTTTTCATATTCAAAGAATCGTATACACTTTTTCAATTGATAGATTTTATTACGTAAAAATATTATAAAATTAAAAATATTTTCAACGTTTTAAAATTGTAAATATTTAATTTGATACATACTTGTTTAAAGTAAACAATGTCCACACTTTTCCAAATCATAGATTGTATTTCGTAATTCTTTATTTGTGTCCTTAAAAAAAAAGAAGAAATTAATTTTTTAAATATTTAAAATTATTCAACGTTACACAGTTTCAAAATGATCGACAGTGAAAAAGAATTTAATTAAATTCGTAAACATTCAATTTGATGTTAAAAATATTAGAAAATTGAAAAAATAAAAATAAAGCATTTACACTTTTAAATCGTTGGATTTAAAAGTGTAAATATTTAATTTCCCTTCACTCTCTTAGCTCTTTCATTCGTCGCATCCTTTAGCATTCATACTAATTCTAAAAAATTCATGCAATCCTCACACGTCATTTTTTTCCATTTTTTCCAATTCCCCTTTCAAATACTCGCTCCTTTTTCTCATTCTTGCATACACTACTTGAGTCAAACTCAGCCATTCCAGAAATCTACCTTAACACTCAAATGCTCAAAATTTTCCACTGTCTCTCTTCTCTCTCTCACTTCAAGCACTTCAACCTCACAAAACACACTTCTCTTTTTTACCTTTTTTATCACTCATACATTCACTACTCTATGCAAACATATCTTTCCTTTACACTACCGCAAACTACACTACATACTCAACACTCTACCCTACCCACCCTATTTTAAAACCTTCAAAATTTCTGAAAAAAAACTCTTAACTCTTTCCAAACGCGTGTACACCGAATCGGTACCGGAAACGGAAGCGTCGTAAAAATATTATAAAATTGAAAAAACTTCAACGATTTAAAATTGTAAATATTTAATTTGATGCATACTTGTTTAAAGTAAATAAAGTCCACACTTTTTCAATTGATAGATTGTATTTCGTAATTCTTTATTTGTGTCGTTAAAAAACAATGAAAATGTTGTAATCAGGAGAGGTTTTCTACAGTTTCCCTCTTCTCTGGCGAGAAAATTCATTGAGGGGTGGTCCAGGCGAATGCGAGTACTCCTAATAAAGTCGGCTGTAGACGCAAAATTAGGTTAATATATTGAAAATTTCATGTGTATAATGGTTATGCTTAAACCAAAAAAGTATTTCTCGGGGACTCTTGTCGAAGTGCGTAATGCGCAAGGCCAATAGGGCAGGAGTATAAACAATAAAAAAACAAAGAAATTAATTATGTAAATATTTTAAATTATTCAACGTTACACAGTTTCAAAATGATTGACATTGAAAAAGAATGTAATTAAATTCGTAAACATTCAATTTGATGTTTTTGCCAGAAAAACGAAACGTGCAAAACTTCAAATTGGCATACAGATTTTGAAAAAATAATAGGAATCGATTTAGGTATGAAGTATCCTATTACTGCAAGCAATATGAATACCAATCAAAATGTACATGAATTTATCAAATTGGAAGAAAACAAAGAATACCACAAATTGTCGAGAAAAAAGAAGAAAAATTTCAATGAATTTGAAACCAATTAAAAAGAAAGAAAAGAAACATTTTTAATTTCAAAGAATCATGTTTTTGCAATAATTTTGTAAATAAAAAATCAATAGGAAAGGAAAACAATATTTTAATCGCGATCGAAAATAAAATTACAACTTTGGATAATGTAGATTTAGAATGGGTGAAGGAGTGAGAGAGTGTAGGTATTGGATGGATGATGAAGAGAAAATGTGTAGGATGTATGGATTTCAGGTAGAAGATTGGAAGTATGTTTTGGAGGGATGTATAGGAGAAATGGAAGTAAGAGGGGTGGATGGAGGGATGAGGGATAAAAAAGTGAAGTGGATTTTGAATGAAAATGGAAAAGGGGAAAGATGGATAGAAAGCTTGGAAGGAATGAGAAAAGAGAGAATGTATTAGGGCCGATAAAGGGAGGGGTTTCTTGTGTTGGGGTAAAGCAGTAATGCTTAGAAAGAAAAAGTAGATTGTAAAGTTAGTTTTTAAATTTTGACGAAGCCTAAAAGGGCAAATGGAACGAAAAACGGAAACTCGGTGCACTGGCGGATTGCGTATTATTAAATATAAGTATAACGTATTAAGTTTAGTTGTAAGTGAAAATGTATTTTAGTTTTAAGTAGAGGAAATGTATTAGGGAGTATCGAACCCTGCGTGAGCAGGGAGACTAAATAAAGATAATATACAAGTTTTGTATAAGAAATACCATGAATACAATTTAAATTTAATTTCAATTTTACTCGGCGAAAAATCAAAGGAATTAAATAAAAATATTAAAATTCAATTAGTTGACAATTACAACACAACTAAAGTCTTAAATGACTGTGGTAGTACAGTGAAACGTCTATAATTTCAACATTTTGGGGGGACTTGAAATTATTCACTTTTTGCGCGATAGGGGAAATGGTTGCGCAGTAGGTTTCTGCGCATGACGTAAAACGCGGGCTAGTTTAAATTATGTACATATACTGGACCGCCATTAAAAACTGTTTGCCGACGTCACGACACGGCTGAATGGTGGGGAGCTACAGTAGGGGAAAGTTGAAATTATAGGACTTTGAAATTAGAGACGTTCTACTGTAATAAAATAATATTCGGCAAACATCCTAACAGATATTTTCAATGTATTTCTTGCGATAACAAGTGCAACATAGACGAAAATGCGGCTAAAAATATTGCAAATATCGGTTTGGTGGATGCCGGTTATTATTGCAAAATCAAGAAATCATAGCATACATTTTAAACACATCAAATCCAATTCGATTATAGAAACTAGAAACTATTTCTAGATACTATAGAAAAGTAATAATTAATGAACACTGTTGCGTCGCAATAAATAAACTATAATACTTTACTTTACAAAAAATAACAGAATTTAGAAAATAAAATCGCTTCAAAGATAAGGCTTAAAATTCAAACCAAAAATCTCCCATTTTCACCAGGATATGCTATAAGAATAGAAACTGGATCTAGTAAATTATCAGTAATCTGTTTTAAATTAGTTTGCAAACATTACTTGCAAAGGTAAAGCAACTTACACAAACATCCTAAGCTGAAAAATGAAACATTTAGAGGGGCCTGAACCCCTATTGTCCCGAGCGGCGACAATGCCGTAGGGAAAACCCGAAAGCGTTACACAGTTCCAAAACGATTGACAGTGAAAAAGAATGTAATTAAATTTGTAAACATTCAATTTGATGTTAAAAATATTAGAAAATTGAAAAAAATTCAACGATTTAAAAGTGTAAATATTTAATTTCCCTTCACTCTCTTAGCTCCTTCATCCATCGCATCCTTCAACATCCATACTAATTCTAACAAATCCATGCAATCTTCACACGTCATCATTTTTTCCATTCTTTCCTATTCCCCTTTCAAATACTCGCGCCTTTTTCTCATTCTCGCATACACTACTTGAGTCAAACTCAGCCATTCCAGAAATCTATATTATCACTCAAATGCTCAAAATTTTCCACTGTCTCTCTCCTCTCTCTCACTTCAAGCACTTCAACCTCAACACTCTACCCTACCCACCCTTTTTTAAAACCTTCAAAATTTCTCAAAAAAAACTCTTAACTCTTTTCAAACGCGTGTATACCGAAACGGTACCGGAAACGGAAGCCTCGTAAAAATATTATAAAATTAAAAAAAACTTCAACGATTTAAAATTGTAAATATTTAATTTGATGCATACTAGTTTAAAGTAAACAAAGTCCACACTTTTCCAATTGATAGATTGTATTTCGTAAAAATATTATAAAATTGAAAAAAACTTCAACATCATCGATGTCTTTGATGTGCTGGGAGAAGCATGTCCTCTGCCAAATGTCATTGATTTCTTTGATGTGCTGGGAGAAGTGGATCCACTGCCGAACATCATTGATTTCTTTGATGGGCTGGGAAAAGTGGGTCCACTGCCAGACATCATTTATATCTTTGATGTGCTGGGAGAAGTGGGTTCGCTGCCAGACACGACTGGCATCTTGGATATGTTTGGTAGACCTTGCCGTGGTGGCGGGGCTTTTCCCTAAAGGACAACCGAACAGAAAGAAACGAACATGATGAGCGACCGTCAAAAACAGAAATACCTGCAGGGTAATACTTTAGTTAAATCCCTCACCGGTTCCAATTGTCAAGCGCCTAGCTTAGGGACAATGGCCGGTGGCCCGTGGATGCAGGAGGGCAACGCCGCACTGAAGGTTCCACAAATCATCGTGGACAGAACAAGAAGAGGAAGTAGAAATAGTCTACAGAGTGTCTTAAGTAGCAGCAGCGGGAGTTCCGCATTCAGCCCCGTATACTCGGAAGTAGATGACGAGACGATTAGAGAGAATCGCGAGGAAATGGAAGCCTCGTAAAAATATTATAAAATTGGAAAATTGTAAATATTTAATTTGATGCATACTTGTTTAAAGTAAACAAAGTCCACACTTTTCCAATTGATAGATTGTATTTCGTAATTCTTTATTTGTGTCGTTAAAAAAAAGAAATTAATTTGGTAGATATTTAAAATTATTCAACGTTACACAGTTTCAAAATGATTGACAATGAAAAAGAATGTAATTAAATTCGTAAACACTTGCAATAAAACATTGTCATAACCAATAGGTTATGTGCCCAGGCCCCTATTACTGCAGTTTTACTGAAGTGAATTGAAAAAGTTCGGCCGAAATCGAAACAAAACTATAGACGCGAGATAGTTAATCTCAAATTCGTCATTGTATCCTTTGCAGTTGGTCAGTGTGTGTGTGTCTGAGAAATCGTACGTGAACATTCGAAATGGCGTCAGTGTCGTCAGTCCAAATGGAACAATTGTGCAAAGACAATTACGATACATGAAGAATTCAAATCGAGGCAATTCTGGTCAAGAACGACAACTGGGAATACGTCAGCGGTATAACCACAAAACCCGAAGATATACCCGAAAATGCAGCGGAAATAACAGCATGGGAAAAGAGAGACAAAAAAGCCAAAAGTTGTTAAAAAATAAACTCCTCCAATGGTTTTTTCCTTTGTTAAAGAAAAAATAATATAATTTTTTAAAAAAAGAAACAATATTTAAAAGTGAAATAATCTGTTTGCTCAATAATATTAAAGGGAAATCCATCGTCATCCACCAATATGAAGAAAAATTTTAAAAGGCCTCCATTAAATATTATTGAAAATCCGACAATACGTCATAAAACACTGCAACTACAATCGCAAACAAGAGGATCACAAGAATCAATGGAAAATCATTCTCAATACTCGCAACAAGTGTCAAATTCATCATTGAGCCCTTTGCAGTTGGTCAGTGTGTGTGTCTGAGAAATCGTACGTGAACATTCGAAATGGCGTCAGTGTCGTCAATCCAAATGGAAAAATTGTGCGAAGACAATTACGATACATGGAGAATTCAAATCGAGGCAATCCTGGTCAAGAACGACCACTGGGAATACGTCAGCAATATTACCACAAAACCCGAAGATATACTCGAAAATGCAGCGGAAATAACAGCATGGGAAAAGAGAGACAGAAAAGCCAAAAGTTGTTAAAAAATGGACTCGTCCAACGGTTTTTACCTTTGTTAAACGAAATTTTCAGAAAAACGAAACGTGCAAAACTCCGAATTGGCATACAGAATTTGAAAAAATAATAAGAATCGATTTAGGTATTAAATATCCTATTACTGCAATCATCATGAATACAAATCAAAATGTACATGAAATTGTCAAGTTGAAAAACAAAGAGTATTACGAGTTGTCAGGAAACACGAAAAATTTAAATGAATTTAACAGTAGTGAGGTAAAATTGCAGGAAAATTTAAGAAAAGAATTAGGAATCACCAAACTAATAGATAATTCAAAAGTACAAGCAATTTTAAAATACAAAAGAATATTGTTTGACGTAGAAGAAGAAAATTTAAAAAAAAGATATTTTAAATTCTAAAAAATCATCTAGAATAAAACGAGAAAATTTTGTTGGGCAATGACATTAATAAAACCATGATAGGAAATGCAAACAATGTTTTTATCGCGATCGGAAATAAAAATCCAAATTTCGATAATATGTGCGCAAAAATTAAAAGAAAAATGAACGCCACTATGACAATAAAATCGAAAACTTGTGATATTGATCAAGAAGGGAGAGAGACAGGGAGTTAACTTCAATAATTAAACGAAGCTATAATATACAAGCATTAGGAGTTACTACAAAAAATAAACGGAATATTGAAGATGAAAGTGTTGCCCAGCTGCTGACGATGGGAGACTGGATGGGAGACAGATGGGAGACTGGAGAATTATGGAAGTGTGACAATGTAAAAATGCCCTGTAATAAAAAGTATGCGTTTCAACGACTAAGATCAATTGAAAAAATGGACAAAACTCCTGATTATGAAATAAAATATATACAAGAGGTTGAGAAGCTGTAAAAAACAGGCTGTGCAAAAAAGATAATTTGCCACACTTTGGAGTAGTAAATCCCAATAAACCTGACAATATGAGACTTTTATTTGATGGCGGTGCAGAGACTTGCGGGGTATCATTAAACAATCAAATACTTAGTGGATCTGATATTGTCAAACCAATGCTAGGATAAAGAATAAAAATTGAACTATTGTTTAAACAATTTTTAAACAAATTATTGTTGTTATTTACCAACTTTTTCCAAAATGCACCTAGAAAGTTGCAGTTTTTTCCTAATTTTGCAATTTACTAAATTGTATATTATTACAGGTAAAAAATAAAAATTGAATTATTATTTAAACAATTTTTAAACAAATTAATAACTTGTTTATAAATTGTAATCTGTAATCATACCGAGTTTAGTAAATAGCAAAATTAGGAAAAAACTGCAACTTTCTAGGTGCATTTTGGAAAAATTTGGTAAATAAGAACAATAATTTTTTAATAATACTTATGACTCGTTTCAGTAAATGTTGCAATTTTCATAAAACATTATTAAAATATCGTACAATTTATGAACTTTTCGTCCTTTTTCAATAAAATTATAGACTTTACGGACCTTTTTTAAAAAAATGGTCTTTTACGGACTTCAAGCAAATTTACGGACCTGTACGAAATTTACGAACTTAGTTCGAGCCCTGTGAATTTAATTTGTAAATTTCTGAAAATGATTAATTTAGAAATGCTGCAAAACGTGAATCCAATGACTGCAACAGACACAGCAGTTTTTTGGGTAGAATATATTATAAGAAATGGTGCAAACTCTCTAAGATCACCATCAATGGACATGCCCTTTTGGAAAGATGAACTTGTCGACGTCTATCTACTTTTCGTCACATCACTTCTCTTAATAAGCTACACCGCTTTTTTCATTCTAAAAAAAAATTTGCCTATTAAAAAAAAATTTAATTCCAATTCTTCGAAAAACAACGGGAAAGATGATTAATCTTCATTTAGGTATTTATATTTCTCGTTACGAACAAACCGAATTGAACAAGTATTTATTTAAAAAATTTTATTTGAGAAAACATTTAAGTTAAATAATAGTTTTAGAGAAAGAGCAATTATTCATTATTTTGGAGAAAGAGAAAATAATAGAAAAAGAATAAAAAATATGAAAGAAAAAGAGAATAAATTTGTTTCGAAAGTAAAAAGACCTTGTCAAGTGGCTTACATTTAATTTACATATGCAAAACTAATTAACATTTATAATTATAATTTTTAGAAAATTCTTAAGATAAGAAGAAATTTACAATTAAAGTTAAAAAAATCAGTTTAAAAAAAGTAGACAAGAAGTCAATTTTTTTATTGTGTCGAAAAAAATGTTTTTCGTAATTTATTTTTACTTTTTTTTCTCTTTAACCCTGGGTGATGGATATAAAATATTGTCAATTTCCCCATTTACTGGAAAAAGTCACAATAACATGTTGGAAAGTGTGGCAAAAGCTTTGGCATTAAAGGGACATCAAGTTGACGTTGTTTCACAATTTGTTTTGAAGAATCCGCCGAAAAATTATCGAACAATTATCAATTTAGATGGAACAATGCCGGCACAAATAAATAATTGGACAATAGAAATGATAAATGATTTCAAAAAAAGTGATCTCATTCCAACAGTGACAAAACATTATGGCAATAATTTTTGCGATTTAATGGCACTTGATGCTTTACAGAAATTAATTAAACAATCATCAAAGGATCGTTCGTATGATTTATTAATTACAGAGGTAATGTCTACTGTCACTTTTTGCTTCCCATGAGTTTTTTTATTTATAATATAAACTGTTTAATATAAATTATTAAAATACGTCAAGAATATCACAAATAAATATAAAACTTATCATGGACTTATGCTGTTTCTGCACAAAATGATATTTTAATTATTTTTTAAGGGTTTAGAGTTTAGTCACTTATGTAATATTTTACCAGATTGAAAAGCTTCATTTAAAGATAAATTTTCAATAAAAAAGTGATTTTCGAAAAAATGGACTTATGCGGTTTCTGCACAAAACGCTTCAATTATAATCTAAATTAAAATAATTAGTTTAATTTCAAATAATTTTAGACTTCGCACTTACCTACTACAACCTACTATTTTTACTACTTTTTTTCGATTTGCTATTTGGATACTTTTTTCTTTGGTTTTTCTTTAATTCAATTACTTGATATAGAATTTTCATAAAATTTTTTTAAACAAATTAACTATTTAAACAAATTTTTATATAAATTTCTCTGAATAAAATCAATTATTTTTAATAATTTTTATGAAATTTGTTTATAACAATTCGTCTATATTCAATACAATTGCAATTAATTTTCTGAAAAGAATTTAATTTTTCTCAAACTATTTAATTAAAAATTTCTTAAGGAAATTAAATTATTTAAACAAAATTTTTAAAAATTCTTTACAAGAATTCCATTACTTTCATAAATAAAAAATTCTTCAAAAAATTTCAATTTTTTTTAATACGATTTGAAATTAAATACGCGAAAAATGCAATTATTCTTAAAAAATTTATTATAATTCTTAGTTATTTTCAAAAATTGTAATAAAATTCAATAATAAAATTTTTAATTACAATAATTTTAAAAAGTTGAAACAAATTCGTGGTAAAAATCAATTATTTTTAATTTTCAAATAGAATTATTAAAAATAGACATTATTTTCAAAAACTATAAAAAAATTCATGAAAAGGATTTAATTTTCTCCGAATAACTTTAATAAAATTTTCCAATAAAATTATTAATTAAATTTATTAACGAAATTGATTATATTTTTAAAACTTAACAGAACTTCTTCATAAAATTCAATATTACTTTCAGAATTTCCCATTAAAATTATTAAAAAGAAACTATTATTTCAAAAAAATTGAAAGAAATTCTTCAAAACAATTACATAAATTATTTTTAAATAATCTAAAAAAATTCGTAGTAAGAATTTAATTATTTTCATAAACAAAAAAATTCTTTGCAGGATTTCAATTATTTTTAATATAATTTTAATTGAATTTTCTGAAATTTTTTATTAAAATTATTGAATTATTTTAAAAAATTTTTTAAATTGGCATAAAATTCTTTATAATTTAATTTTAAGAAATAATTAATTACTGAATCAAACATTTATTATTTATATATTGAATTCCCGTAAAACTTTCAACAAACAATTAATTGTATAAATTTTTAGAAATAATTAATTTTCAAGAAAAATTTTAAATTGTAATTTTTGAATATTTTAATTGTCATTAAACTGTAATAATATTTAAATTTTTATTTAAAAAATTATTAATTTTTTATTTCCCCAAATAATTATTAAAGTTTTAAATAATTTTATTTGAAAATTCAAAAAAAAAAAAATAATTGAATTTTGGATGAATTACAGTTGTAATTATTAGAAATCTTAATTTCTGTGGAAAAATAAAAAAGTATTTAAAAGTTAAATACTTATTTAACAATAGTTAATTCAAGTTTTTAATAATTTAATTTAGAAATTATAAAATAAATTAGCTTTTTGAAAAATTATAACTGAACTTTTTGGAAATAGTTGAATTCCTGTATAAAATTTTAAGATATTAAAAATTCTGAATTTTAATTAAAGTAAAATTGATTTCATAAAGAATTTTTTTTTTACAGTTTTAAAAATTGTTTTTAAATATAATTGTATTTTTGAAGAATTCTAATTGAAAATTTGTAAAATAATTAATGTTTAGAAAAATTTAGAATTGAAGTTAATTATCAGGATAAGAAAGAAAGTGAATATTTCTTATGAAAATCAGGAAAAAGTCAGGAAAATACTGAATCAAATTTTTTTGAATCGAATAAAATAAGTTTTCTTAATCGCCAAACTTTATTTTTCGATAGCTTCTTTTCACCTTACTGTTACTTTACTTTATTATTTTACTTGTTACTTATTTTTTAGTCTTAAAACTACTTTCTAAAATTAATTATCGAGTGCAATCACTGAGAATAAAATTTGTTTTAATCCAAAAATAAGTAGTCAACAAAAAAAATGTTTGAATTAAACATATTTTATAATTGAATTAAACGTAATTTTTATATAATCAAAATTATTATGTTTAATTCAAAAATAATTTTTGATTTAATTATTTAAAAAAATTTTGTTTTAAATATTTTTTTAAAGATAATTATGTTTGATTCAAATATATTGTTTTCTCGCAGTGAAGTCTGCAATTGCAAATGTTTTTTGTTAATTTCCTTAAATCATTCCAAATTTGAAAAAAATTTTAACTTTCTCCTTTTCTTTTTTTTCCTCTTTTAGGCATTTGCAATAAATTGCTACATTGGTATTGGACATATTTTGAAAATTCCAGTAATTATAGTGTCGGCATTGAATGAATTTTTATGGTTCGACGATATACTGGGAAACCCAATGTCCAATGCATATGCAACTAATTGGGTAGCTTCAGTTTTCCAGGTGAAAACCTTTTGGGAACGGGTGAAAAATCATTTTTTCACTCACTATTACAATTATGAATATTTCGAGTATACAGAAGAAGAACAAACATTGGCCATGAGAAAATATTTGAATCCCACTATACCATCTGTTAGGGAAATTGAAAAGAGTATTTCTCTTCTTTTGGTTAATGGCTATCATAGTTTTTTCGGCATAAGACCATTGTCACCAGCAATTGTACAAGTTGCTGGCATCCAGATTGAACTCAGCGATACAAAAATGACACCGGTATGATTCCTTCTAAAATGTCTTTCTTTCGTTCTTTCTTCTTCAAATTTTATTTTGAATTTTTATTTTTTGAATTTTGTACGATGTACACATTCAAAACGAAAAAATAATTTAATTTACCAAAAATAGTACCTAAAGATTTGGATGGTTTTCTTCTTCTAAATCATCTTCTTTGGAACTTAAAATTTTGTTTTGATTTTAAAAAATAGACATTTAATTCTAATAATTTTCCCAAAATAGGAACTAAAGATTTGGATGGACGACAGTAAAGATGGCGTGGTCTTCTTCACTCTTGGTTCGATGATTATTATTGAAGATCTTTCAAGAGAAATTATACAGAATTTATATGCATCTTTCGCCAAATTGGCACCAATTCGCGTGCTCATGAAAATTGTTAATAGAGGAAAACTTCCTCCGGGTCTGCCGAAAAATGTCCTGACAATGTCTTGGATTCCACAGATTCCAGTATTAAGTGAGATGAAAATATTTATTTTTATTTTTGTTGATAAATAAAAAATAAAAAAATTATCTTATTTTCTCTTTCTCTAGAGCACAAAAATACCAAAGTTTTTATAACTCATGGCGGAATTAATAGTGTCCAAGAAGGTTTATATTTTGCAGTGCCAATGATTGGTTTTCCATTATTTGCCGATCAACCGTACAATATTCGCATTCTTAGTGACAAAAATGTGACTTACGAAATGAATTATGAAAATATAACCGAAAAATCGTTGACTAAAGCTTTAAATGCTGTTCTTTATGATCCAAAGTATCGGTACGTTAATATATAAATTTAAAAAAAGAAAAATACAAAAATAAAATAATACAAAAATACAAGATAACAAAAATAAGAAAATACAAAAATATAAAAATACCAAAATTACAAGAATACAAAAATATAAAAATACCAAAAATAGAAAAATAAAAAAACATGAAAATACCAAAAATAGAAAAATACAAGAATATAAAAGTACCAAAAATACCAAAAATACAAGAATATAAAAATACCAAAAACACAAAAATACAAAATTATAAAAATACCAAAAATAGAAAAATACCAAAACACAAAAATACAAGAAGATAAAAATACCAAAATATAATAATAAATATAATTTTAAAAAAATTCTAAATTATTTTTAAAATTTAATTATTTCAGTGAATCTGCCAAACGTGAATCAACACTTTTTCGAGAACGTCCAATGAGTGCAACAGACACCGCAGTTTTTTGGGTAGAATATATTATAAGAAATGGTGCAAATTCTCTAAGATCACCATCAATGGACATGCCCTTTTGGAAAGCTGAACTTGTCGATATTTACCTATTTTTCTTTATTTCCCTACTTTTAATAAGCTACATAATTTTTTTTATTTTCAGAAAAATTATTTCCCTCTCCATTACAACTATTTTAAATCCAAATTCTCAAAGTCATAAGAAAAATGATTAATTATCAATTACTACTCATTACACTGAAAAAAAAATTTATTTGATTCAAATAACCGATTAATTGACTATTATCAATTAAATATTATTTTAATTAAATCAAATAATATTTATTGGAGTCAATTAAATGGTTTAGTTCATATTTGCTTCAAATACTGAAATTTTTGGTTCAAATACCATTTAATTGACTCCAATAAATATTATTTGATTGAAGTAAATATTTATTCAAATATCAAATAAATAATTTTTTTTTTCAGTTTAATGTTATAGATAATAATTGAGCGTGTCAATGCAAGAACCGGTCGTACGCCACATGTGTATCCCGAGCGTACGACCGGTTCTTGCATTGACACGCTCAATTATAATTAACAACAATTATTTAATTAATATTAAAGGAAAAAACAAAATTACGTCAACGTACAAGAAATTAATTACACTTTACTTCCCCCCGTGTAGAGTTCATTGTTTTAATAAATTACTTTTCAAGATAAAAATATTATGAATTAATTCTTTGCCATTTTTTCGTTAACTCATCATGAGCAAGCAGATAATTTTTCTCTTCATCGCAGAATTAGAAAAATTCGAAGATATATCATTTGTTTTTAATAAGATTGAAAATTGCAATTCACTGCTAAAATAATATTTCTTTTGTTAAATATAGTTTTGAAATTATATTTAAAATTTTACATTTGAAATTATGCTAAAAATTACGTTTAAAATTTGAAAACATCATTTAATTCTCTATCTTTAATTAGTAAAACTAGAAAATTTTACTTTGAGTTAGTGTCTGACTTTTTGCTTTTGAATTAGTACATTTTAATACCTAATAAATTAATGGAAATTACTATTTATTATTTATAATTTTCATAAATATTAATTTAAATTTAATAAATTACTAAATATTTTTTCTTAGTAAAATTTACTAATTCAAAAGCAAAAACTCACTAATTCAAAATTAGTAAATAGTTTTACTAATTCAAATTTAGAGAGAAAATTATATTAAAATTAAGTTTAAAATCGTATTTAAAATCAAATTTTAAGTTGTATTTAAAATTACATTTAAAATTAGATTTAAAATTATATTTGAAATTCTATTTAAAATTACATTAAAAAAATATTTAAAATTAAATATAAAAGCACAAAATTATTAATTATTTGGATTAATTTCATTGTTTGGATGAATTATTATTTCTGTCCATTGAAAAGTTAACTTTACAATTTTTTTTTTCTCACAAAAATTTGCTAAACTGAAAATATTTTTCTATTATAATTATGAAATTGTTTAATTATATCGTAAATGTCCCTGTTGATGTGGAATAATACTAATAATCTTAAACTCGCATTTCTTTCAGCGAAAAAAAATGATAAAACGTTAACGATAAGAAATATAAAATTATTTTAGAACAGTAGACTCGAATTCGTTGACAGTATATATTCTCAATGTTTGCTATTGAACACTGAATCGTTAAATAGTTCGGAGTAATAATTCAAAAAAGAAAATTTGTAATAAAAAATTTAAACTAAAATTGATTTTAAATATAGTGTGCAAAAACATTCACTTTATTAGATTTTCCGTTTATTGAATTTTTTTTCTTATAATCAAGTAAACTTTTTTTCGTATATACACAAGAAAAAATGTTTAAATCTTATCAGATTTTATTAATTTTCATTCTATCGCTAATTATCGAATGCAATTCCTATAAAATTCTTGTCGTTTATCCCTTCAATTCACCGAGTCACAATATTTTTTTGGAGAGTATTTCAATTGGATTGGCAAAACGTGGTAATCAGATTGATGCAATTTCACACTATAAACCAAAAAATCCACCTGATAATTACAAAACAATTGTCGATTTAAATGGTACAAGGACGAGTGTACTTAATAATATGACAATTGATTTTGCCACTCAAATAGGAACAAATACCGTTACATTTATTGCCACTACATTTGGAAATGAACTCTGTGAACTTATGGGCCTCGACAAAATGCAAGAGCTGATAAAAAATTCTCCAAAACATCATCCGTATGATTTAATCATAACTGAGGTACGTTTTTTTGAGCGCGTTCTTATTTTAGAAAAACAATTTATCAGTCAAATTATATTTATTATTATATTTAATGTGTTAACAGTTAAATTTAATTATCTATTTATTTCTGTTTTTATTTTTTTTATTTACTTCTGAAGTAAAATATTAAATCTAATTAACTAATTAATTACCTATTTATTCAAATAATTTGGTATTTCGTTAAATAAAAATAATTTAATTTAAAACAAAAATTGTTTCTTCAAATAGTATTATTTCATGTATTCAGGTCACCAAACTGTTATTTAAAAGAATTTTTATTTTATAAAAATTTCCACTTAAATAATTTTTTAACACGAAATCTAATTGAACTGAATGTAATATTTTACCAAAAATATTATTTTCAACAAACTTGTGATTGAATTTTCAAGTGACTAAATTTTCATTTTTTCGAATATTTATTTATGCAGCAATTTATTTCATCAAATAAATGGAAAAAAAATAAATGAATTCATTTGGATTCCAAACGCTCTTTTGTACGAACAAAATAAATTAAATTTTCTTTAAAATAAAATATTTGATTAACTGTAATTATTGTAATTTAATTTTCATTTAATTTAATGAAACATAATTATTTAAATTCGAAAAATAAAAATTCGCCTGCTCAACAATTTGTTTTATTCATTATTTTCTCTAGTTTTATTCATTAATAGTTTTATTAAAAATAAATATTTAATCATTATTATTTTTCCATAGAAATTAACAATTTAAAAAATTTAATTATTTACAAAAATCGTAATAAATAAATAATAATAATTAATAAAATCCTTCACAAGAATTCAGTTATTTTTACAAGTAGTCAAATTTCTCAAAAGAATTCAATTATTTGAAAAATATGTAATAAAATTCGTTGCAAGAATTCAATTAATTTTATAAATAATAAATCGATTATTTAGAAATTCATTTTTAAATTAACTTTTATTAGAAAATTCTACGAAAATTTAATTATTTAAATTCAAAATAAAATAAATTATTGAATAATTAAATGTTTGTTAAAATTGGATTCTCATAAAGAATTTTATCAACAAATTTTTAAGTAATTGAATTCTTCTAACGAATTTTAATAAAATTTTTAAGAATTATTACTTTTTTCGAGGATTTTGATTAAAATCCTGCTATGAATTTTATTATTTATGAAAATAATTAAATTCCTGAGAACAGTTTTATTATTTATAAAAATAATTGAATTATTGAGAAGAAATTTGTAAAAAATTGTAAATATAATTGAATTAGTGTGAAATTTTTAATATTTATAAAAATACTTGAAATTTCGCTTGTGAGAGAATTTTCATGCCCTCTAGGCGGCAATTTAAAGAACCAAGTTGGCGCGAAACTCAAAAAAAGAAAAGTTGAATTAATAATTCATTAGAAATTAATAGTATATAGTTAATTAATATCTGCAATAAAATATTTCTGTAAATTTCTACCTAATATTTATTTTATATTTATTTTATTTATTTTATATTTATTGTTTATTATTTATAAAAGAAATATTAATAAACTAATATTCTAATAATATGTTAGTTTAGTGAAATTCAATAAAATATTCACTGGATTTTATTATGATTCATTTACTCTATTCGCTTCATTTCGTTTTGCTTGTGAGAGAATTTTCATGCCCTCTAGGCGGCAAATTCATGAATTATTTTGGCGCGAAATTCAAAATTATTCAAATTAAATAATGTTTTCTTTAAAATAAAAAGTTAATTGACTGCAAATATTAATTTTTAAATCAACACTTTAGAATTATTATATTATAAATTAGTGTATAAATTAATTTTTATCGAAAATAATTTTGTTACACAGGCATTCGGATCAAATTGTTACATTGGTCTTGGCTACATTTTTAAAGTACCAGTAATAACGATTTCATCATGTTTAGAATATTCTTGGATTCCATCAGCAATTGGTAATCCCGATTCAACGGCATTTGCACCAGATGTTTTAATGGATTCAGCTGAAATCAAATCATTTTGGGAACGATTGAAAAATACCTTCGTCACGCAATTCAGCAGATATCAATTTTACATGTACACAGAAAGTTATCAAACAAATGCAATGAGAAAATATTTGAGTCCCGATATTCCCGATATTAGACAAGTTGAGAGAAGTGTTGCCCTGACGTTTGTTAATTCTTTCTATACGTTGTTTGGCATTAGAACTAGAACACCGGCGATTGTTGACATTGCCGGTGTTCACATTGAGGAAAACGACGAAAAATTATCACCAGTGAGTATTTATTTGTTGTATTTTCATTTTTAGGGTTAAATCCTTATGTCCGTTACGTCACGTCGTAGCAACGGTTGTTATGGTAATGGTTTTTATAGCAACTGTTCCTCTGATAATGTTTACCATAGCAACTGTTTCCATAGCAGCGGTTGTTTTGAAACAATAATTTTTCCATTATCTTTCTTTTGAGGATCTTCAAAAATGGATGGACGACAGTAGAAGTGGTGTAATTTATTTCTCAATGGGTTCAATGGTAATGATTGAAACCCTACCGAAGGAGACGCTTTTGGCATTTTATGAATCATTTGAGAAACTATCGCCAATGAGGGTCCTCATGAAAATTGCGAATCCTGACAAATTACCACCGGGTCTGCCGAAAAATGTTCTGACAAGAAAGTGGATTCCCCAAATTCCAGTTTTGGGTATTAAAGATGAAAAATTTTCACGATGCTGCAAATTTTATTCCGAAAGAATCTTTGTTTCATTTTGATTTTCATTTGCAGGACACAATAATACAAAATTATTTATGACACATGGAGGTTTGATAGGCACTCAAGAAGCTCTCTATCATGCAGTACCGATGATTGGTATGCCAATATATGCAGATCAATTTTTCAACGTTCGTATATTCGTTCAGAAGAACATGGCAATTCGGATTGATTATCAAAAAATTACCACTCAATCATTGGATAGCGCATTGTATCTTGTGCTCAACAATCCGCTCTATAGGTATGGTTGAAGAAAGAATATTTTTCTTTTACAATTTACAAAATAAAATCTAAACTGTTTGGAATTTCTGCTTTGCAACATTTACTATTTCCGGATGAGCAAACTTTGCTACATTCGAAATACATTTTGCAAAGTTGCAAAGCAGAAATGCACAGAAGTTCCTGACAGCTAAGAGTCTACTATACAAATAGTATTTTTAATTTCTTTTCCTACAGGATTTTAAAAATTAATAAATATTTTTTCGCACAGGGAATCTGCTAGATATCAATCGCGATTGTTTCGGGACAGACCGATGAGTGCAGGTGATACTGTCGACTTTTGGGTTCGATACGTCATTAGAAATGGAGGAAATGCTTTAAAATCACCAGCTGTTAATTTATACTGGTGGCAATTGCAACTGCTCGATGTTTACATTTTCATTTTAATCTGTTTAATATTGACAATTTATTTCATTCTCATCGTTATCAAACGTACTCTACGAATTTTGTGCAGAAGATCAAAAAAATCGTCAAATCATCAAAAAAATGAATAAATAGTTTCATAAGTAAAAGAACAAATCGAAGAATAAAAAAAGAATAGAAAAAGAAGAAAAGGAAATAGAAAAATAATAAAAGGAAAAAGAAAAGGTTACAAGGAAAGGAAAAAAGAAAAGGATAACAGAAAAAGAACAACAGTTTTCAAAAAAGAAAATTAGTATAATAAAATATATTAAACATGAGCAAATCATAATATTGTGATATAAAATAATACAAAAGTAAATAAAAAAAAATTTCTTACCCCAAAACTTTTGAACGTTTAAAATTTTATGTTGCAAAAGTGCTGAACGTTTGAACGACACTTTTTTTACTTCTATTAATTTGCATTCTAATTTTTGATGTAAATACTTAAAAAAAACATAAATGCCAATCAATAAAATAAAATAAATATCAAATTAACTTCAAAAAAATCATTTATCCACAATTATAAACGAAAATATTAGCAATTTCTATTATCCCAACTTTCGGTCATCCAAACCAGTTTTTGAACGAAATTTTGGTCGGATAATAAGAGTTCCACTGTATTTTTGTATTTTTCTCATAAAAATATATTAACAGTAATAGTTCACTATTCTTCTTTAAAAAAAATTTATTTAAATTAAAATTTCAATATTTCAGATAAACATTTTATGAAAATTATTTCCTATTATCTTAAAACTTAAATAACTTTAATGAATTAAACATAAAATATTAAATGCGAAGAAACTAGAAGCGAAGCACAACAAAGAAAAAAATAGAAACGATTCACACTTCAGTTGATTAGTGTCTTTTTAAAAAGAACACAAAATTCGAAAATAATAAACAATGTGTTGTAATAATTAAAAATATCATTATTTTTATTGTTCGTGTTACTGTTATTATTATTGTTACTTTTATTGACAGTTTTACTGTTATTTTTATTGTTATTTTTATAGTCATTGATACAGTTATTATTATTGTCATTGCTTTTTTGTTACCATTATTATTATTGTCATTTCTATTGTTGTTACCATTATTATTGTTATTGTTGCCATTGCTATTGTTGTTATCATTATTATTATAAAACAATATTTTTCTACAACTAAATGGATAATTTCGGGCAAAATCATTTTTTATTTAAACTATCATTGGTGTTGATGGTAAAAAATTGTTTTTCCGATGGTTATAGAATTTTGGCAATTTTTCCCTATAATTCGCGTAGTCATAATAATGTTTTTGAAGGTGTGACTAGAGGTTTAGCAAAACGTGGCCATCAAGTTGATGCTGTTACCCATTTTCAAATGTTAAATCCACCGAAAAATTATCGAACAATTATTAATTTATCCGGTACAAGAAGTGAAGTTGTTAATAATTTTACCGTTGAATTTGTCGTTGAATTACAAAATTTAATTCCTGTAATATCAAAAATGTTTGGCAATGATATTTGTGAATTACTGAATAACGAAAATTTACAGAAATTAATAAAATCACCACCAAACGATCCACCTTACGATATTCTCATTACTCAGGTCAGTTTTCTTTTTCATTTCTTTCAATTATATTTCAATTAATAATTATTCTATTAAATATAATTTCTACTAAATTAAAAATTGAAATTAATTATTTTTATTTTTTAAAGTTTTTTTTATTAAAAAATAAAATAAAAAAGTTTTTTTTTTAATTTAAAAAAAATAAATATATCTGTTTGCAGTCATTTGCATCAAACTGTTTCATAGGAATTGGTTATATATTGAAAATTCCAGTAATAACTGTGTCAGCATCATTGGAATTTCCATGGGCAAGTGCGGCAATTGGAAATCCGGATTCTATTGCATTTGCTCCAAATGTTTTGATGAATACGGTGGAAATTTTGACATTTTGGAAGCGACTGAAAAACTTGTTAATCAGCTATCGAAGTTTATATGAATTTCACGCAATCACTGATAATATACAAACAGAAATGATGAGGAAACATTTGCGAGCCGATATGCCCCATAGCTGTGAAATAATAAAAACTACCTCACTCACTTTTATTAATTCCTATCACAGTTTAACGGGAATTCGATTAAGAAGTCCAGCTTTAATTGACATTGCGCCAATTCATTTGGAAGATGCTCCCTTAACAATATCCAAAGTGTGTAAATATTTTTCTAGCATAATGAAAACAATTTTGTTGTCCTCCACAACAATAATTTTTTAATATAAATTAATATTATCTAAATTAATTAAATTTCCACTAATTGATGCTCTTAATTAATGAATATTCCACTAATTAATGCACTTAATTAATTAATATTACAACTAATTAATACTCCTTATTAAATACCAATTAATTAATATTTCAACTAATTAATGCTCCTTATTAATTAACAATTAATTAATATTTAAACTAATTAATACTCCTTATTAATTGACAATTAATTAAAATTCTACTAATCAATGCTCCTAATTAATATTTCACTAATTAATGATACAAGTTAATATTTAACTAATTAATGACCAATTACTTAATATTCCACTAAATGTTCCATCAATTAATATCCAATTGATTGATATTCCATTAATTAACTTCCCATTAACTAATATTCTATGAATTAATATTTCACTAATTAGTGTCATATTAATTAATTAAATTCCACTAAATAATATTCCATTAATTATTTAACATTATATTAATTAATATCCCATTGTACAATAAATATTCCACTACATATTGCATTATTAACTAATATTCCATTAATTATTATTTCACTAATTAACTAATATTCTACTAAAAAATATTCCACAAATTAATATCCCCTTAACTAATATTCCATTAATTAAGGTCCCCTTAATTAATATCCTATTAATTAATTAATATTATACTAATTATTGTTTCAGTAAATAATATTCCTTTAATTAATGTCCCATTAATTGATAAAACCACTAATTATTGACCCATTAACTAATATTAGTAATATTTTAATAACTGTTATTGCATTATTGTTGTACCATTTACTAATTAATTAATAGATATTCTACAAATTATTCATCCATTAGCTAATACTCCATCAATTAATATTGCACTAATTAATGTCTTATGAATTAGTAATTAATCCACTAAATATTGTCCCATTAACTAAAATTCTATTAATTAATGTCCCATTAATTAATCTTCTATTAATTAATAAATATTCCACTAATTGTTGGAGTAACTAATATTCGTATTAGTTAGAGGCCCATTAATTAATAAATATTCCATTAATTATTGTCCCATTTTCTAATATTTCATTAATTAATATTCCAATAATTAATGTCCCATTAAATTATATTTCATGAATTAATATTCCACAAATTAAAGTCCTCTTAACTAATATTCCATTAATTACTGTCCCGTTAATTAGTATCCTACTAATTAATAAATATTCCATTAATTATTGTCCCATTATCTAATATTCCATTAATTAATATTCCTCTAATTAATGGTCTATTAATTAATATTCCACTATTTAATGTTCCATTAATTAATATTCCATTAATTAATGTTCTTTAAATTGCCTAAAATTTTTAAGTTTTAAATTTTCTTATTATAATTGTGTTTATAAAAAAATATGAATAATAATTTTTGTGGATTGAATATTTCATCTTTTTTTTAATAATAAATTTTGAAATTTTTTTTATTAAAGGAACTGGAGGTCTGGTTGAATGAGAGTAAACACGGTGTAGTTTACTTCTCCCTGGGTTCTTTGGTGGTAATTGAGACTCTTCCCAAAGAAACGCTTCTTGCGATTTTCTCGTCTTTCAAAAAAATTTCCCCTGTTAGAGTTGTGATGAAAATCGTCAACAAAGAAAAACTTCCTAACGGTCTACCCAGCAACGTACTTAGTTCCAAATGGATTCCTCAACTTCAAGTTTTGAGTAAACACACGCAATCACTTATTATTTATTTTTCAAATGACTGCGTAATTTTTAATATTTAATGATTATTTTTTTATTATTAATTAAATAAATTAAATGAACAATAGTCACTGAATATATTATACACTAAAAAAAATTAATTTGACTGAAATAATCGATTATTTAAATCAAATAAATTTTTTCCACTGTAAATAATTAAAATTATATAAATAATAATAATTATTGATGACTATAGAATGCTATTTAATTTTCAGGGCACAAAAATACAAAATTATTCATCACACACGGTGGATTAATGTCAACAATAGAGGCATTGTATTTTTGTGTTCCAGTAATTGGTCTTCCATTATTTTACGATCAATTTTTTAATGTTGATGTAATGGTGAAAAAACATATGGCAATTGAATTAGATATAAACAAAATAAATGAACATTCACTGGACAATGCTTTAAATGAAATTTTAAATAATTCCACTTACAGGTAATTAAAATTCGCACACGTGGATATAATTTTCGTGTTAAATTCTCTTTCTTCTTTTGTTACGAATTTGTAAATTATTTTAAACTATTTAACATAAATTATTAAAATTCTTTAAACATTTAAATTAGATTTTATAATTTTGCAATAAGAGAAAAAAAATTAATAATAATAATAATAATAATAATAATAATAATAATAATAATAATAATATAATAAAAAATTAAAAAAACAATATAATTAACTATAATAATTATATTATAATTAGCAATATTAGTTTAATAATTTAAAATTATTTATTTACTTTTTTTTATTTTCCTTATTTTCTATTTATTTAATTTTGTATTTATAAACAACTTATTTATGTAAATAAAAAATAATTAATAATTATCTAAATAAAGGTGAAATTGCAATATTTTCTTTCGCAGGGAATCGGCAAAATTGGAATCAAGATTATTTCACGATAGACCGATGAATGCAACGGAAACTGTGAATTTCTGGGTGGAATACGTGATTAGAAATGGTGCAAATTCGTTAAAATCACCGGCGATCAATCTCTATTGGTGGCAAAATGATCTTTTCGATATTTACCTTTTTTTATCATTATGCACTTTAGTTATAATTTACTTGATTTTCACTATTTTCAAATACGTTCTGTATTTTATTTTTAGATTTACAAAGATAGCAATTTATTAGATTTATTTATTTTTATTTTTTATAATAGGTATCTTAACATTATTAACAAGTTTATTTATAATTAATTATTGCACTGAAAGAAAAAAATTTATTTTATTCAAATAAGCGATTAATTGTCTATTTTATCGAATAAATATTTACTTGTATCAAATAATTTTTATTTTAGTCAATTAAATTGTATTTGCTTCAAATACTATTTTTTATTCAAATATTTTATTTCTTAAAATTTACCTATTTATTTATAAATAAAAATAAAAATAAAAATAAAAATAAAAATAAAAATAAAAATAAAAATAAAAATAAAAATAAAAATAAAAATAAAAATAAAAATAAAAATAAAAATAAAAATAAAAATAAAATTTTAAAAATACTGAAATTATTGTTTCAAATATAATTTATTTTAATTATGTAAAAATTATTTGAATTAAGGAAATATTTATTTGATAACAGACGCAAGTGATTGGTTTTTTGAATCAAATAAATTTTTTATCAGTGTGACTTTATTATTTTTTTCATTATAATTATTTTTTATTTTATTATTTTTCATTATTTTTAATTTGTTTTATTTTCAACAAATATAATTACAATTATTAATTATAATATTTGCTTTTTATTATTGTTGAATATTATTATTATTTTTTTTTGTTTTTTATTAGTAATTAATTAGACTATTTTATTTTTAATTTTTTTTTATTGGCATCATAAGTGTTATTATTAAATTATTAATATTTTGCAATTATTTTTAAACTGTAGTGAAAAATAATTAAAAAAAATAAATTAATAAAGAAAAAAAATCATCTTGCCTACAAAGTGATGTTGAAATTTTTTCAAAATTATCTTTTTCTACAAGAAAACACGTTACGCAATAAAAATAAACTGCATTTAATTAGAGTCAAGAGAGATCATAATGGCAAGTCAGTCTCATTACTGAATTGTCTGATACCTGTTCTTAAAAACTCTTTAACATTTTTACAATTGTATAAATATAAACTAGATTTTCGGAAAATTTTCCCACTTTATTTATTTTTTTCCACTTTTTTGTATTTTATTCAAAAAAAAAAAAAAAAATGAAATCTCTCTTATTTATTCTTTTGTGTTTCATAAACTTTTCAATAAACATAAAACATAGTGATGGTTATAGAATTTTGGCAATTTTTCCCTTTAATTCGCGTAGTCATAATAATGTTTTTGAAGGTGTGACGAGAGGTTTAGCAAAACGTGGACATCAAGTGGACGCTGTCACTCATTTTGAAATGAAAAATTCACCGAAAAATTATCAAACAATTATTAATTTATCCGGTACAAGAAGAAATGTTGTGAATAATTTTACAATTGATTTCGCCACACAACTTGGCGACGACCTCGTGCCATTAATTTCTGTTTTTTATGGAAATGAACTTTGCGAATTACTCGCGCACAAAGATATTCAGAGACTTGTTAAAAATCCACCAAATGATCCGCCTTATGATATTTTAATCACTGAGGTTTGTTTTTTATTTTCTTACGCAACACTTTTAATTCGTTTTTGTCTCAATTTTGATATCCGCAGAAAAACTGCAAATTTAATAAATATTGAGTAATTTTTTTTTTTTTTTTTTTTTTTTTTTTTTTTTTTTTTAATAAATATTTTTAATTCAATAAATTTGTTAATTTAATAAATTTGATACTGTAACAAATTAAATGTTACTTTAACCAAATTTGTTATTTTAACAAATTCATCAATTAACAATATTTAATATAATAATTTTTTTTAATGAATAACTTTAAAATAACTTTTACTTTTTAAAACTTTTTATCGAATAAATTTTTTTTTACAGGCATTCACAGCAAATTGCTTTATAGGAATTGGACACATATTGAAAGTACCAGTAATAACTGTTTCTTCATTATTGGAATTTTCGTGGACAAGCGATCATGTTGGGAATCCCGATTCAATAGCATTTGCACCAAATGTTATGATGGACGCGGCTAAGGTGACAACATTTTGGGAACGATTGGAAAATACAATTATAACATATCGCAGTAAATTTCGATTTTTCTCAATAACCGAGGAGGCGCAAACAAAATTAATGAGAAAATATTTAAGTTCAGATATACCAAATATACGTGAAGTGGAAAAAAGTACGGCTTTAACATTCATTAATTCTTTTCACACATTATTTGGTATTCGAATTAGAAGTCCTGCCTTAATTGATATCGCGGGAATACACGTGGAAGACAGTGACGTCACAGTATCCCAGGTGAGAAATTATTTTTTTTTTCAATTGGAGGAAAATTAACTTAACCTTTAGGGGAATAATTAAAAAAACTTTTTTTTTTATATCAAATGATAACATTAATTATCAGAATAGAAATAAAACAAAAAAAGGAAAAGAAAAATGAAATAAAAAATAAAATAAAGACAAAAAGAAAAAAAAAGAAAATAGAATAAAAAGCAAAACAAAAAAGAAAATAAGAATTAAAATAAATTGAAAAATTTTAATATTTAAAAATTATAAATTTTAATTTGGAGTGTTAATGTTTTAAGAGTCTCGAGAAGTGGTTGGACGAAAGCGCTCACGGAGTGGTTTATTTTACACTCGGGTCAATGGTTTTGATTGAGACTCTCCCGAAAGAAACGCTTCTTGAGATATATTCAGCTTTTGAGAAAATAGCACCTGTCAGGGTTCTCATGAAAATTGCGAATAAGGATAAATTACCCCCAGGACTCCCCAGCAATGTACTGATTTCCGACTGGATACCACAACTTCAAGTTATGCGTAAGAAAAATGAGACTTTAAAAAATTTCCAGGGGCTAAAAAATTGGCTAATTGGTGCGTCAATATTGGCCCAGGGCAAAGAAAAATTATTTCGTCAAGCGTAAAATTTATTTTATTAATTATTTTATAAAACAATTAAATTAATATTAATATAATAATTAATAATATTAATATTAATATTATTAATTACCATCTATAAATTAGGGAAAATTTAACTAGCAAGATCATTGATACTTATCCCCCTACAAGACAATCTCGACAGCGAGAGAACTTTCATGACATCTAGGCGGGAATTCAGAGAAATATATTGGCGCGAAATTCAAAGTTAATCAAATAAAAAAGCAGTTTGTACTAAAAATAACCCTAGGGCTAATATTTATTTTGATCATAGAAAAATAATGCTCTCAAAATTCGTCCAGTTTAATGCCCTAACAAATTTTTCCCACTACAGAATTCGCACTCGATAATTAATTTTAAAAAAAGTAGCAAAAAGTAGCTTTCAAACTAAAAAAAAAGTAGCTATCGGAAAATTAAACTTCAGGACCAAAAAAACGAGTTTTAGACACTTCACAAAACTGACAAAAATTCTATTCCATATTTTTTATTTTCCTCACTTTTTCCTAATTTTCATCAAAAATATTTACTTCTTTCTTATCCTGCTAATAAATTTAATTCCTGCAACGAATTTTATTATTCATGAAAGAATTTAAATATTTATAACAATAATTTAATTCTTGCGAAGAATTTTATACAAATTTTTAATAATTGAATTCCTGAGAAATTTGTATTATTCATCAAAAAAATTTAAATTTTAACGAAGATAAATTTTTACAGATAATGTTTTAAATAATTGAATTCTTTTTGAAAATTTTATGAAAATAGTAGATATTGAAAATCATTGAATTGCGAAAAGTTTTTAATTAAATAATTAAATTTTACAAAGAATTCTATTAAAATTTTTGAGAATAATAATTGAATGTCTGTGTGGTATTTTATTAAATTTTTTTGAAAATAATTTAATTCCTAAAAAGCATTTTATTATTTATGAAAATAATTGAATTCTTGTGAACGATTTTATTTGATTTTTAAAAAATAATTGAATTTCCAAGAAGAAATTTTATTAATTTTAAAAATAATTAAATTCTTGTGATGATTATTGTTATTTTTGAAAATAATTAAAATTCGCAAAGAATTTTATTAAAATGCCTCAAAATAATTAAATTTTCGGGAAAAATTTTGTTATTTATCGACATAATTGAATTCTTGGGAAGAATTTTATTAAAATCTAAAAGAATAATTGAATTATTTAAAAAAATATTTGCTAAGAATTTTATTAAAATTTTCAAAAATAATTGAATTTCTGAGAAGAATTACACTATTTATGAAAATAATTGAATTCTTGCGAACGATTTTATTAGAATTTTTTTTTAATAATTTAATTTCCAAGAAAAAATGTATTATTTTTTTAAATAATTGAATTCTTCTGATGAATCAAATTGTTATTTATGGAAATAATTGAATTTTGTAAAGAATTTTATTAAAATGCCTCAAAATAATTGAATTTTCGGGAATAATTTTGTTATTTGTCGACATAATTAAATTGTTTCGAAAAATTATTTATGTAAATAATTGAATTCCTGCGAAGAATTTGATTAAAATCTAAAAAGAATAATTGAATTATTTAAAAAAAATTCAATTAAAATTGTATTTAAAATAATTGATTTTTTTCGACCAATTTTATTTGAATATTTGAAAATAATTGGAGTCCTGTGAAAAATTCTAATATTTTTGTCAATAATTGAATTTTTCCAAAGAATTTTAAAGAAACATTTTTTAAATAATTGATTTTTTCGAGGAATTGAAATTAAATTTTTAAGAATAATTACATTTTTTGAACAATTCCTGTAAACTTGTATTAAAAATAATTGAAATCTTGAGAAGATTTTTAATATTTATAAAAATAATTGAATGATTGTGAAAAATTTTATTAAAATGTTTAAAATGAATTGAATTTCTGTGAAAAATTTTGTTAGTTTTGAAAATAATTGAATTCTTTATAAGAATTTTATAAACATTGTTTTAAATAATTAATTTTTTCGAATTATAGTAAATATTATGAAAATTTTATTTTAGATAATTGAATTCTTGTGGAAAATTTGATTTGTGAAAATAATTGAATTTTTCGTATAATTAATTTAAAATAGCATTAAAAGTAATTGAAATTCTTAGATGAGTTTTATTGTTTATGAAAATAATTGAATTCTTGCTTAGAATTTTATCAACATTTTTTTTTTAAAAATTGAATTTCCATGAAAAATGTTATTATTAGTGAAAGTAATTGAATTATTGTGAAGTATGTATAAAATTTTTGTGAAATAATTTGTTCTTTCGAAATTTTTTTGAAAATGCTATTTCTAAATTATAATTGAATTCCTGAGAAGAATTTTTATTATTTATGAAAATAATTGAATTATTGCGAAATTTTTTTTTTACTTTTTAAAAAGAATAAAAGAATTTTAAAAACATTGTTTTAAATAATAAATTTTTTCGAAATATAGTAAATATTATGAAATTTTTATTTTAAATAATTGAATTCTTGTGGAAAACTTTATTTGTAAAAATAATTGAATTTTTCGATTAATTAATTTAAAGATAGTATTACAAATAATTGCAATTCTTCGATGAGTTTTATTATTTATAAAAATAATTGAATTTTGAATGAATGTTAAGAATTTTTGTTTAAATAATTGAATTCTATTTGGAAATTTTATGAAAATACTAGATATTGAAAATAATTGAATTTCGAATATTTTTTGAAAATAATCTTATTCTTAAATGAAGTAGTGGTAGTAGTAGTACCAAATAAATATCTAGTAAATATCATTTCCTCCAAATATCATCCATGACATTAAACAATATTTCTACGTCACTAATGACATAGACGATGATAATAATAATAATAATATTGTAAAATGAAATTTAGTTATTACAGATATGCGAGAATTACATTTGGTTGTGTGTTTCTGACAGGACATAATAATACACGATTATTCATAACACATGGTGGATTAATTTCAACACTCGAGGCATTATATAATGGCGTTCCTTTAATAGGTTTGCCTTTATACGCCGATCAATTTTCCAATATTCGTATTTTCGTCAACAAAAATATGGCAATCAGATTGAACTATAAAAAGTTGACAAAGGAATCATTGGATGAAGCTCTCGATGCGGTTCTAAATAATCCCAAGTATCGGTTTGTATTTTTTTTCCTTATCCACAAAGATCTTTTTTTACATTTTAATATAAAGACTTATTTATCCAATACTCTTATTCTTTGCTTCTATTTCTTCTTTATGATGTTCTATACTATTTCTTCTTCTAAAACGAATTAACTGACATAAAATAACAAAATAAAATAAGAAAACAAAATAGAAAAATAAAATAGAAAACAAAGTAAAAAATAAAATCAAAAATAAAAAAAAAATGAAAACACAAAGTAAAAAATAAAGTAAAACATTAATGCTAAAGAGAAATTTTTTTGTACAGAGAAGCGGCAAAATATGAGTCGAAATTATTTCGCGATAGGCCGATGACAGCGACTGAAACTGTCAACTTCTGGGTTGAATACGTCATCAGGAATGGAGCAGATTCTTTGAGATCACCAGCAGTCAATCTCAATTGGTGGCAATTGGCGTTACTTGATGTCTATGGATTTTTATTATTCTGCAGTGTCGCCGCAATTTATTTCCTATTGCTTATCATTAGACGAATATTTTTCGTTTTTAACAAACAGACAACAGTGAATCAGAAGAAGAAGAAGAATTAATTTCCCCCCCAAAAAAAAATTGTATCAATTTTTTAGACGTAAAAATGCCTCGTTAGCTTTGTAATAATATTTTAGTGCCTTTAAAAAATAAAGTTAATATTTATAATAATTCCCGATAAGATAAAATTAACAATTAAACGAAGCATGATAGACAATTTTCTACTTTGTCAAAAGAAGCACTTTTCTATATAAAAAAATTGTTATCAGACAATTAAATACTTTATTTAACAGATAATTGCATATTACACACGCTACTGATGATTCGGATAAAAAGAGCATATCATTCGGAGAACTGTATATTTCATACCATTTTCGAACTATTATTCAAATAACATCTTCAATTTTTAAATTCATCTCTAAATGATGAATTTTCTTATGTTTCTTAATGTTTGTTTGCTTTTTATAATAAACGGGTTGAGTAGTGATGGTTATCGCATTTTGGCAGTTTTTCCATTTAATTCAAAGAGTCATAATAATATGTTTGAGGGTGTGACAAAAACATTAGCGAGGAATGGTCATAAAGTTGACGTTGTCTCACATTTTAAATTGAAAAATCCGCCGAAAAATTATCGAACAATCATTAATTTAGAAGGTACAAGGGGAAATTTAGTGAATAATTTTACAATTGAATTTGCTAATCATATACAAAAGTCGACAGTATTGACAATTTCCGAAATGTATGGAAATGAACTTTGTGAATTAATGGGCCTTCCTGAGATGCAGAAATTGATTAAAAATCCTCCACACGATCCGCCCTATGATCTTCTAATTACTGAGGTTTGAAATAATATATTGCTTCTTCTTATTTTGTGCTTAGCGTGATCACAGGACTCGAACCAGTGAAAGTATTTAAAAATACGGACTTTATGCACCAAAAATGAAAAATTGAACCCCTTGATGCAAGAACCAGACATAGGCCATTGAAATTAAATAGACTGCGTCTGGTTCTTGCATCAAGGCGTTCAATTACGGATTTTACTTAAAACTATAAATTAAATTTTTCATAACTATAAAACATGAAGATATCGATAACTCCGAGTCTTCAATTTTACAAAATTCAAATTATTCGTAAATTCTTCAATTAAACATATATTAGAAAATAAAAACTTAAAATAATACCAAAAAATTCAATTAAACTTTATCAAAAAAACTAATTTCAAAATTCAATTATTTCTAAATATTCACGCTATAAATGCTTTTACTATTCAATTATTATCTAAAATTTTAACTGAAATTCATTTTTATGAAATGAAAATCAATTTTTATTAGAAAATTCTACTACAAATTAAATTATTTAAATACAAAAATAAATAATTTATTGAATAATTAAATGTTTCTTAACATTCAATTTCCGACAAAGAATTTTATCAACAAATTTTTAAGTAATCGAATTCTTTCGACGAATTTTAATAAAATTTTTAAGAATAATTAAATTTTTCGAGAAATTTGATTAAAATTGTATTCAAAATAATTGAAATTCTGCGATGAGTTTTATTATTTGTGAAAATAATTGAATCCCTAAGAAGAATTTTATTATTTTTGAACAATATTTAATTTTTGCGAAGAATATTGGTACTTTTGAAAATAATTGAATTTCTGCAATAATTTGTAACTTTCACAAAATTACCTAAATATTTTTTCCCGTTTTTAACTAAACATCTTCAAAATCTACTATTTTAACAAAATAGAATTCAATAGAATTCAAATAGAATTCAATTATTTTCATGAATAATAACATTCTTTACAGGATTTCAATTATTTAAAAAAAATGTAATAAAACTCGTTGCAAGAATTCAATTATTCTTTCCTAAATAATAATATTCTTCACAAGATTTCAATTATTTAAAAAAAATATAATAAAAACTCGTTGAAAGAATTCAATTATTCTTTCCTAAATTATAAAATTCTTCGCAGAATTTTAATTATTTTTAATATACAATTTTAGGTAAATTCTTCTAAAAATGTAATTATTTTCAAAAATTTTATTAAAATTCTTCGAAAAAATTTAATTATCAATTATTTTTAATAATGTTTGCAAAATTTCCTTTAGAACTTTCAAATTTGTTTTTGTTTACAATTCAATTTAACGAAATTTCGATTATTCGTAAATTCTTCAATTAAATATATATATTAGAAAATAAAAACCTTTTAATAATTTTTAAAAAAATCCGCAATTAAACTTTCTCCAAAAAAAAAAAAAAAAAATGAATTCCACAGAATTGTTGGTTAAAAATATGAAAAATTCAAATTTTCAAAGATTTAAATGTGAAACCTTTTCAAAATTAAATTATTTCTAATAATTCAAGCTATAATGGTTTTAATATTCAATTATAATCGAAAATTATAAGTGAAATCCATTTTTAAATCAATTTTTTATAGAAAATTCTACTAGACTTCAATTATTTACCTACAAAAAAAACAATTTATTGAATATTGCTTATTTTTTAAAATTCAATTTTCATAAAGAATTTTATCAATAAATTTTTAAATAATTAAATTCTTTTGATGAATTTTAATAAAATGTTTAAAAATGATTACATTTTTCGACGAATTCGATTAAAATTGTATTAAAAATAATTGAAAATCTGCAATGAGTTTTTTTATTTTTGAAAATAATTGAATTCCTAAAAAGAATTTTATTAATATTTACGAAAATAATTGAATCCATGTAAAAATTTTATTATTTATGAAAATAATTGAATGATTGCGAAGAAATTTATAAAAAATTTGTAAATAATTGAATTCCTGTAAAATTTGTATTATTATATGAAAATAATTAAAGGTTTGGGTAAAATTTTATTAAATTTTTTTTTTAAATAATTGAATTGTTTTCTAAAACTTTATTAAACTAATAGATATTAAAAATCATTGAATTGAGGAAAATTTTTGAAAATAATTAAATTTCAGAGAAGAATTTAATTATTTCTAAAAATAATTGAAATTTTGATGAGAATTTAAAAAAAATTTTGAACATAATTGAATTTTTGCGAAGAATTTTATATTACTTTTAAAAAGAATTGAATTTCTGCAATTTTTTAGTTAATATTAAAGTTATATATAGTTAGAAAATTGAAAAGATAAAATAATTTATTGTAGTATAAACTAAATTCATAATGATTCCCTTATTTGGGTAATTAAAAATAACTTATTGCTTATATAAACAAATGTGTACCTAAAGTATCTTTAAAATTAAAAATAAACATTTAATTTTGCAATATTTCAATCACGAATTTCTAGCATGGTGTCACTTGAAAAAATGTTTTATTATTGTTTACCTGGATAATTTATAGAAACTGTAAATAAATTTAAAAAAAAATTATACTCCTTTCTTTAATCTCTTTAAATGTTTAATTTTTAAAAATATACATTCATTTCAATTAAAATTTTATTTATACCTTTTTAATTATTTAAAACTTTAATCAGTTTTTACAATAAATATTTAAATATTATTACAATTTTACAAGAATAAAGATTTTCAGACTTAAAATTGAAAATACTTTTGAAATTTAATTATATTTCTAAAAATTCATACTATAACGCTTCTAATATTCAATTATTATTTTTGAAATTGTAACTGAAATTTTTTTTTAATCAATTGTTTTTAGAAATTTCTCTATAAGAATTTAATTATTTAAAAACAAAAATAAATAATTTCCTAATTATTGAACAATTGATTTTTTTCTTAAAAATTAAAATTCTTTTAAAGAAATAAAAAAAAAAATTTTTAATAATTGAATTCTTTCGAAAAATTTTAATAAAAATTCAAAGAATAATTGCATTTTTCAAGAAATTAATTTAAAATTGTATTAAAAATAATTGAAATTCTGCGAAAAATTTTATTGAAATTATTGAAAATAATTGAATTTTTGCTACGAATTTTATAAAAAAAAATTAAAATCATTCAATTCCTATAAATAATTTTAATATTTGTGAATATAAATAAATTCTATAGAAGAATTTTATTAAAAATTTTGAAATTAACTAATTCTTTCTATAAATTTAATTTACAAAATGGAGTTTAAAAAAAAAAAATCATTTTCATTAAAAATTTTGAAATTAATTGAATTTTATGAAGAATTTCTTCTCGGTTTTTAAAATAACCGTGTTTGTTAATAATTGTACTTTAACATTTAATTATTGAATTTTATTAAAATTTTCAGAAAATAAATCATTTCTTTCAGAAGTTCTTTAATTTTTTTTAATATAATCGATTTTTCAAATATATTAAATTAATAATTTTATTGGTAAATTTTATGAAAAAATTATTCAGAGAAAATTAAATTCATATAAAGAATTTCTTTAAGTTTTTGAAAATAATCTCGTTTTTTAATAATTTTAAATTAAAATAATTGAATTTTTCGAAGAATTTGTTTAAACTTTTTACAATATTATCGTGTCTGTTATTTATTGTAATGAAAAATTTTATTATTGAATTTTATTAAAATTTGTTAAAAATATTTGAATTCTTATTACAATTTTTGAAAATAACTGAAATATTTCAATAGAATTTTAATAAAATTTTTAAGAATAATTGAAATTTTCGTGAAATTCGTTTAAAATTGTATTAAAATTAATTGAAATATTGCAAAGTATCGTATTAAAAAAAGAAGAATTTTATAAACATTTGTTTAAATAATTAATTTCTTTGAAAAAATTTTTATAAAAATTTGTATTTAAATAATTGAATTCCTGTTAAAATTTTATTATCTATGAAAATATTTGAATTGTTCCCTGTTATCATAAATACACAATTCAAGAAAACATTAGAAAATACAAAGTAAACATTCGAGGCAATTAATTTTCTCTCTAAATAAGAAGAAACAAAAATCGAAATATTATTTTTATTAAAATGAAAAATGAAAAATTCAATTAAATTTACATTTGTTAAGAGAAATCAATAGTTTTCTTTATCATATTTAGCCTAAAATTGCGATAAAAATATTTGTTTAATATCCGTAATTCTTAACTATCATAATAATTATATATATTATCACCATTAGGAAAAAGATAAATATCTAAGAAAGTAAACACACGTAATTATTTTGAATAGGAAAAAGTGGGGAGATCTAAGTAATAAACCCAAGTTTTATTAGAAATTTTTGGTATACCAAGTACTTTGTCAGTTCAATATTACATCTCTAATCATTCAAATATAAATATATTCTTCTCACTCTGTCCAATAATAATTTTACCTTTCAAAGATGAATTTAACTTTATCTTTTATTTCCTGCTGCCTATTTTTTATAATAAACGGAATAGGCAGTGACGGTTATCGAATTTTGGCAGTTTTTCCATATAATTCAAAGAGTCATAATAACATGTTTGAGGGTGTGACAAAAACATTAGCGAGAAATGGTCATAAAGTTGACGTTGTCTCACATTTTAAATTGAAAAATCCGCCGAAAAATTATGAAACAATTATTAATTTAGAAGGGACGAGGAGGAGTGTAATGAATAATTTTTCAATTGAATTTGCTGATCATTTAAATCAGTCGCCAGTGCTGACAATTTGCGAATATTTTGGAAATGAACTTTGTGAATTGATGGGAATTCCGGAGATGCAGAAATTGCTTAAAAATCCTCCACGTGATCCGCCCTATGATCTTCTAATTACTGAGGTTTGAAATAATATATTGCTTCTTCTTATTTTGTGCTTAGCATGATCATCAAATCTTTCTTTTTTGGGAATTTGTTTTGTGAATATTCGGATGCTGTTCGGCCTTCTTTTTTTATTATACTTTTGAATCTTTTTGCTGAAGTTTTGTCTTTATTGTCATCTTTATTACCATTAATATATCATCTCCCGATGGCATCCAAACTTTTAGCAAAATTGACAACATTGCAAATGTTTGTTGCAAGTTTTAAAATATTGCGACGAAAATATTAAGACAATGTTGTTAAAGTTTGCTGCAAGTTTGACAATGTTGAAACAATGTTGTTAATGTTTGCTGCAAGCTTTACAATATTGAGACAATGTTGTTAAAGTTTGATGAAAGTTTTACAATTTCAAACTTCGCACTCGATAATTAATTGAGGCTTCGGATCTTAAAAGGGCACTTTTACCATTTAAAATCAATGCTGAAAGTGCCCTTTTAAGATCCGGAGCCTCAATTTTCAAAAAGTAGCAAAAAGTAGCTTTCAAACTAAAAAAAGTATTTAAAAAAAGTATCTATCGAAAAATTAAATTTGACGATCAAAAATACCCGTTTTAGACACTTCATAAAACTGACAAAAAGTCCATTCCATATTTTTTATTTTCCTCACTTTTTCCTATTTTTCATCAAAAATATTTATTAAAAATATGATTTATTTATCCTGCTAATAAATTGAATTCCAGCATCGAATTCAAAAACAATAATTTTTAAATAATTTTAAAATAATTGATTTCTTTCGACTTAAACATTTTTATGCAAATTCAAATTTAAATAATTGAATTCCTGAGAAATTTTTATTATTCATCAAAAAAATTTGAATTCTTACGAAGATTTTTACAAATAATGTTTTAAATAATTGAATTCTATTTGGAAATTTTATGAAAATAGTAGATATTGAAAATCATTGAATTGCGAAAAGTTTTTAATTAAATATTTAAATTTTACAAAGAATTCTATTAAAATTTTTGAGAATAATAATAATTCAATGGCTGTGTGGCATTTTATTAAATTTTTTTGAAAATAATTTAATTCCTAAAAAGCATTTTATTATTTATGAAAATAATTGAATTCTTGCGAACGATTTTATTTGATTTTTTAAAAATAATTGAATTTCCAAGAAGAAATTTATTATTTTTTAAAATAATTGAATTCTTGTGATGAATATTGTTATTTATGAAAATAATTAAAATTTGCAAAGAATTTTATTAAAATGCATCAAAATAATTAAATTTTCGAGAATCATTTTGTTATTTATCGACATAATTTTATTCTTTCGAAAAATTATTAATGTAAATAATTGAATTCTTGGGAAGAATTTTATTTAAATCCAAAACAATAATTGAATTATTTAAAAAAAATAGTTGCTAAGAATTTTATTATTTATGAAAATAATTGAATAGTTGATAAGGATTTTATTAAAATTTTAAAAAATAATTGAATTCCTGAGAAGAATTACACTATTTATGAAAATAATTGAATTCTTGCGAACGATTTAATTAGAATTTTTTTAAATAATTGAATTTTCAAGAAGAAACATATTACTTTGAAAAATAATTGATTTCTTATGATGAGTATTGTTTTTTATGGAAATAATTGAATTTTACAAAAAATTTTATTAAATAGCCACAAAAAAATTGAATTCTCGGGAATAATTTTGTTATTTATCTTTAATAATTGAATCCTTTCGAAGAATTATTTATGTAAATAATTAAATTCTTGCGAAGAATTTGATTAAAATCTAAAAAGAATAATTTAATTATTTAAACAAACTTTATTAAAATTGTATTTCAAATAATTGATTTCTTTCGAACAATTTTATTAAAATATTTGAAAATAATTGAATTCTTCTAAAGAAAAAACATTTTTTTAAAAATAATTATTGACTTTTTCGAGGAATGGAAATTAAATTTATAAGAATAATTACATTTTTTGAGTAATTCCTGTAAAATTGTATTAAAAATAATTGAAATTCTGTGATGAATTTTATTATTTATAAAAATAATTGAACAGTTGATAAGAATTTTATTATTATTTATGAAAATAATTGAATAGTTGCTAAGAATTTTATTAAAATTTTCAAAAATACTTGAATTCCTGAGGAGAATTTTATTATTTATGAAAATAATTAAATTATTGTGAAAAATTTTATTAAATTGCTTAAAAAGAATTAGATTTTTGTGAAAAATTTTGTTATTTTTAAAAATAATTTTTTATAAGAATTCTATAAACATATTTTAAATAATTCATTTTTTCGAAATATAATAAATATTTTGAAACATCTATTTTAAATAATTGAATTCTTGTGAAAAACTTTATTTGTGGAAATAATTGAATTTTTAGATTAATTAATTTAAAGATAGTATTAAAAATAATTTTAAATTCTTCGATGGGTTTTTATTATTTTTGATAAATTTTATAAAAAATTTTTTTTTTAAAATTGAATTTCCATGGAAAATGTTATTTTTTAGTGAAAGTAATTGATTTATTGTGAAGAATTGCATTAAATAATTGTTTTTTTTTGAAATTATTTTGAAAATTCTATTCTACATTATAATTGAATTCTTGTGGAATTTTTATTATTCATCAAAATAAATTAAATTATTACGAAGATTTTTATAAATAATGTTTTAAATAATTGAATTCTATTTGGAAATTTTATGAAAATACTAGTTATTCAAAATAATTAAATTAAAAAAAAAAAAAAAAAAAAAAAAAAAAAAAAAAAAAAAAAAAAATTTGAGCTAACTAATTTTTTTCTTTTTGTAAATTTTTAGACATTTACTGCACAATGCTATATAGGAATAGGATATCTTTTGAAAGTACCAGTAATTACAATATCGACAACAATGGAATTAACGTGGGCTAACGATGCACTTGGAAATCCAAACTCAGCGGCTTTTGTTCCAAATTTACTGTTGAGTAGAATAATTGAAGTTTCAACATTTTGGGATCGTTTATGGAATGTTGTACAAATCCATCAAAGTAACTATCAATTTTACACGAGTACAGGAAAAAATCAAACTGAAGCAATGAGGAAATATTTGGATCCTAATATACCGGATATACGACAAGTGGAAAGAACAGTTGCCCTCACATTTATCAATTCGTTTTATAGTTTTAATGGAGTTAAAAGTAAAACAGCCGCTGCAATTGACATTGGCGGAATTCACGTTGAACAAGACCAGAATAAATTACCTTCGGTAGGTTTAGGTTTATTATCCAAAAGTTCGAGAAAAAATGTATTTATTGTTTACCGAACATTGCAGCGAACATAACTTTTTGATATTTTGTTTATTGTTTCTTATTTTTATTTTATTTAATTTTATTTTTATATTTTTACATTTTTAATATTGAAGGAAAAATTGTCATTTTGGTAATAATTCTTCCTTAAAAAAGAGAAAAATCGAACAACAGATCTAATTTTTAATTCTTGTAAATTCTAATTCTACAGGACTTTCAAAAATTGATGGACGAAAGCAAAGAAGGCGTTGTTTATTTCACATTGGGATCGATGGTTCTGATAGAGACGCTTCCAAAGGAAACTCTTCTGACATTTTACGCAGCTTTCGAAAAAATAGCGCCTATAAGGGTTTTAATGAAAATCGTGAATAAGGAAAAACTACCACCCGGACTTCCCAGCAACGTTCTTGTTTCTAATTGGATTCCTCAAATTCCAATTCTACGTAAGGATGGAATAATTGAATTCTCTGACTAAATTTCTTCTTCGTTTAACTTATTTATTTATTTATTTTTTTTGGAAAAGAAAATTTCCATTCTAATAAAAATCAAATCATTCAATTTGAATAACTTGTTAAACAGCAACTGAATTATGTTTTTGCTAATATAAACAAAATGTGTTGTAATAATTATAACAGACAATTGTTACTATTTTAGGACACAATAATACACGATTATTTATGACACACGGAGGACTATTATCATCTATAGAGGCACTATACAATGGCGTACCTATGATCGGATTTCCTATCTTTGGAGATCAATTTACAAATGTTCAGCTTTTAGTAAAAAAGGGAATGTCAATTTCGATGGATTATAAAACACTAACGGAAGAGTCATTGACTGAAGCTTTGAATTCTGTTTTATATAATGCATCTTACAGGTAACCATACCATGCAGAAACATGATATTCTGTATTTTGTTTTGTTTTTTTCTTTTTTGAAAAATGGTCTAAAGTTTAGAAAAATGACACCATTTCTAAAGTTTAATGTAAAAATAAATATTACAGAGAGTCGGCGAAACGTGAATCTCAACTATATCGTGACAGGCCGTTGAAAATAGGTGAAACTGTCAATTTTTGGGTTGAGTACGTAATTCGACATGGACCAAATGTTTTAAAATCGCCTGCAATTGATTTATATTGGTGGCAAAATGAATTGCTCGATGTTTATGGATTTTTAACTCTATGCTTTTTAATAATTGTGACATTAATAATTAAAACTCTAATATTCATCATGAATCAAATTTTTAAACATTTCGTATCTTCGAATGGAAAAAGCAGCAAAAGTTTTATTAAAAAAGATTGAGAGTTTTGCAAGTTTTAAAATATTGAAACAATGTTCTTAATGTTTGCTGCAAATTTTATAATATTGAGACAATTACTAAAATTATTAGTTAAATTCAAGTTTATTTATTATTAGGAAAATATTGTGGATAAGAAATTCGTATTTACTGTTTATAATTGTGTTTTTATAATTATAATGCAATTAGAAATTAATCATAATAATTTGAATTAATACTAATGATGATTTTAATACTAATTATAAATTACTAATTATAAATTACTAATTATAAATTACTATTTATAATTACTATTTAAAAATACCATTTATAATTACCAAATTATGGATTTATAGTCAAGAGGTTTGAAAATCTTTAAAATTGTTTTATTATGTTTTGTTTCATTCAATGAAATATTTTTAACTGTTACATAAGAAAACTTTTTTAGTAAATATTAAAGTTATATATAGTTAGAAAATTGAAAAGATAAAATGATAAATAATTTAATGTTGTATAAACAAAATTCACAGTGATTTCCTTATTCAGATAATTAAAAATAACTTAACACTGATATAAACATATTTGTATCTAATATATCTTCAAAATTAAAAATAAAACATTCGATTTTTACAATATTTCAATCACGAAGTTCTAACATGATGTCATTTGAAAAAATGTTTCATTATTGTTTACCTGGATAATTATAGAAAATGTAAATAAAATTGTAAATAAAAATGTAAATAAATTGTTTTAAAAAAATTATATACCTTCTTTAATCTGTTTAACTGTCAACTTTGCAAAAAGTATACATTCATTTTAATTAAAATTTAATTCAAACCTTTTCAATTATTTACACCATTTACGGGAAAATTTAATTATCTTCATAAATTTTCAATTACAACTTTTCAAAAGTTCAAAAGGGTAATTCTTTTTATAATTTCAAAATTAAATTATTCAAAACTTGAATAATTTTTGTTAAATAAATATTTAAATAATCATTTATTTTTCCACGGGAATTAAAATTTTATATAATTTCCATGTAAAACCTTATCAAAATTAGCTATTTCTAAAAATAATTAAACCATAAGTAAAAATTAATTAAAAAATAATTAATTAATTATTATTTATAGGTAATTGAAAATTTTGAAAGTAATTGAATTTTATATAAAAATTTCTTTTAATTTTTCAAAAAAATCGTGTTTGTTAATAATTGTAATTTAAGATTTAATAATTGAATTTTGCTAAAAGTTTAGGAAAATAAATTAATTCTCCTCAGAATTTCTTTAAACTTTTGAGTATAATCGATTTTGTTAATAAATTAAATTTATAATTTTTATTAATAAATTTCATTAAAATTATTTAGAGAAAATTAAATTCATTTCAAGAACTTTTTAAGTTTTTGAAAATTATGTTATTTAAAAAAATGAAAAATGAAAAAAAATGAAAATTTTTAATTACAATTTTTGAAAATAACTGAATTCTTTCGAAGAATTTTAATCAAAATTTATAAAATAATTGCAATTATCGAGAAATTCATTTCAAATTGTATTAAAATTTAAAATAATTAAAATCCTGCGAAGAATTTTATTATTTATAAAAATAATTGTATTCTTTCAATGAATTTTTAAACATTTTGAATTTAAATTTGAATTTTTTAATGAAACAGGTTTTTTTCTATTATTTTATTAAAAATAAAATTTAAATTCTTTTTAAAAATTAACAATAATGATGTAACTTTTTCTGTACAACATCAAATTTTAAACTAATTTTTAAATCAATCTAATTAAGTATAGTTTTAAATTTGAATCTAAAAGAATCATACTTATGATAGTTTTTAAGCATAATTAGTAATTTTTTTCACAAAATCGACTGAAGTGTTATAATTATATTAATAATTACGAAAACAAATAAATTTTTGCTAACAATATTATAAAAAAAAAATTTATATCATTGAATTTTTGAGAAAAATTATATTATTTGTGAAAACAATTAATAAGTTCCCCAGAAGAATTTTATTGAAAATATTGAAAATAATTAAATTTTTTTCAAGTATTTTTTTAATAAAAATTTTGAAAGTGATTAAATTATTTCCAGAAATTTAATTTACAAATGGAGTTTTTTTAAAAAATAATTTTAATTGAAAATTTAGAAAGTAATTGAATTTTATGAAGAATTTCTTTTAAGTTTTTTAAATAATCATGTTTGTTAATAATTGTAATTAAACATTTAATTATTGAAATTTATTAAAATTTTCTGGAAATAAAAAAATTTTTCTCAGGACTTCATTAAATTTTTTAATATAATCGATTTTGTTTACAAATTAAATTAATAATTTTATTATTAAATTTTATTAAAATTATTGAGAGAAAATTAAATTCATATCAAGTATTTCTAAAAGTTTTTGAAAATAATGTTTTTTAATAATCTTAATTGAAAATTGAAAATAATTTAATTTTGCGAAGAATTTATTTGAACTTTTTAAAATTATCGTGTCTGTTAATTATGGTTAATAATTGAATTCTTGTGAAAAATTTTATTACTTGTGAATATAAATAAATTCTCTAGAATAATTTTACTAAAATTATTAAAAATAATTACATTCTTTTGAAGTATATTTTATTAAAATAAATAATTTTTTCTCAGAATTTCTTTAATTTTTTTAATATAATCGATTTTGCTAATAAATTAAATTAATAATTTTATTGGTAAATTTTATTAAAATTATTTAGAGAAAATTAAATTCATATAAAGAATTTTTTTAAGTTTTTGAAAATAATTGAATTTTTATTACAATTTTTGAAAATAAATGAAATATTTCATAGAATTTTAATAAAATTTTTAAGAATAATGGAAATTTTCGTGAAATTCCTTTAAAATTGTATTAAAAATAATTGAAATCTTGCGAAGAATCGTATTAAAAGAAGAATTTTATAAAAATGTTTTAACTAGTTAATTTCTTTGAAAAAAATTTTATGAAAATTGTATTTTAAATAATTGAATTCTTGTTAAGATTTTATTATTTATGGAAATATTTGAATTTTTGCTTGTCATCAATACACGATTCAAGAAAACATTAGAAAATAGAAAGTAAATATTCGCGACAATTAATTTTCTCTCTAAACAAGAAGAAACAAAAATCGATTTCAAAATAATGAAATATTTTAGGAACAAGATTTCAAAACTTAATAAATCCATATTTTCTTATTTTGAGAAATTAAAAAATATCACTTTTCCTACTTAATCACGACAATAATTAATTTTAAAATAAAAAATTTACAATAATTTCTTTCTATAAAAATGTTTTAAAATTTAAATAAACAAAAGCATTTAAAATTAGTTTTGTATTTGAATTAAGTATTTTTTCTCACAGTATAAACCATTTTTACTATCAGCCCCTCATTTAAACGATTTAAAATTTTTGTTTTTTTTTTTAATAAAAAACAAAATTTATGTCATCTTGGTTATATCAAAAAATTTGAAAAATTGGAAATTCGTTGGTAATAAATTTTCCCCTTAAATTTAACATAGTGACAAGTTGATTTAAGATATTAAATTTACGTTTATCTTCATTTTTTAAAAAAATCTATTTATCAGCTTTTGAAAACATGCTCCTAATTTTCATTTAAGTAAAAAAATTTCTTATTTTAGAAACAATTTCACATTGTATAGTTTTCAAATCGAAATATTATTTTCATTAAAATTAAAGATGAAAAATTCGATTAAATTAATATTTGTTAAGGGAAAACAAAAGTTTTCTTTATCAGATTTAGCCTAAAATCGCGGTAAAATCACTTGTTTAATCTTCGTAATTTTTAACCATCGTAATAAGTATCAATCGCTTTATTGTATTTGTAAATTAACGGAAATTAAATTTAATGGCAATGAGATTGAAAATTAGTAAGTAATTATAATTATAACTCTGAGATTATTGCCATTATGAAAAAGATAAACATCAAATAACGTAAACACACTACATAACTATTTCGAGTAAGAAAAAGTGGGGAGATCTATTTTATATACTTAAGATTCATTAGAAATTTTTTGTTATACCAAGTACTTGATCAGTTTAACATTACAACTCTAATCATACAAATATAAATTTTTTCTCCTCCCTCTGCCCAATCGAACTTAATAATTTTTCCCTTCAAAGATGAATTTAATTTCATCTTTTATTTTTTTCTGCTCATTTTTTATAATAAACGGAATAGGCAGTGACGGTTATCGAATTTTGGCAGTATTTCCGTTTAATTCGCGAAGTCATAATAATATTTTTGAAGGTGTAACGAAAGCATTGGCGAAAAATGGACATCAAGTCGATGTTGTCTCGCATTTTAAAGTGAAGAATCCCCCGAAAAATTATAAAACAATTATTAATTTAGAAGGAACGAGGGGAAATTTAGTGAATAATTTTTCTGTTCAATTTGCCGATTATATTCAGGGTTCGATAATAAAAACCATTTCTGAATTATATGGAAATGAACTTTGCGAATTGATGGGCCTAGAAGAGATGAAAAAATTGGTTAAAAATCCTTCACGCGATCCACCTTATGATCTTTTTATTACCGAGGTTTGAATTATTTATTGCTTCTTCGTTTGAAAGAAAATCAGAAGAAATCTTTTGATTTGAATACTCTTCACAATTGTAAAGTTTTTTTCTGTTTTGTCTTCAGTTTCTTTTTAAACTTCTTTATCTTTATCTATAACTTTATCATTACCATCTTCTTTACCTTTTCTTTCCTTTTTTATTTTTGATTCGCTTTTTTTATTTTTGTCTATTTTTATCATTACGACATCAATAAATTTTTCTTCTTGAGCTACTGCTTATTTTTCTATCTTCTCTGCTTTTCAACTAATCAATATCTCTTTCTTTTTTCTAGCCTTTTTTTTTATTTTAATATTTTACTATCATAAATTTTAATCATTTTTATCACCCTTTCTTTATTTTTCGACATCTTTATTTTTGAAATCAAAATCTCCTTCTGGGTTTTCATCACCTTCGTATTTGACCCGAATTTTATTAATATACCATTTTATAACACTTCAGTCGATTTTGTGAAAAAAATTACTAATTATGCTTTAAAATATTATTAATATGATTCTTTTAAATTCAAATTTTAAATTTCTTATTTAGATTGCTTTAAAAATTAGTTTAAAAATTGGTGTCGTACAGAAAAAGTTACATCGTTGTTGTAAACTTTTAAAAAGAAAATTTAAAATATTAACTTTTTAAATTAATTAATTTAATAGTCAATTTCAATTATTTTCAATTTTCAATTAAGATTATTAAAAAACATTATTTTCGAAAACTTTTAGAAATATTTGATATGAATTTAATTTTCTCTCAATAATTTTAATAAAAGTTAATAATAAAATTATTAATATAATTTATTAATAAAATCGATTTTTTTAAAGAATTAATGAAATCCTAAGAAGAAGTTTGTTATTTTTTGAAAATTTTAATAAATTCAATAATTAAATGTTTAATTACAATTATTAACAAACATGATTATTATAAAAACTTAAAAAAAATTCTCCATAAAATTCAATAACTTTCAAAACTTTCAACTAAATTTTTTTTTATAATATTCTTAGCAAAAATTTATTTGTTTTCGTAATTATTAATATAATTATAACACTTCAGTCGATTTTGTGAAAAAAATTACTAATTATGCTTAAAAACTATCATTAGTATGATTCTTTAAGAGTCAAATTTAAAACTAAACTTAATTAGATTGATTTAAAAATAAATTTAAAATTTGCTGTTGTACAGAAAAAGTTACATCATTGTTGTTAATTTTTAAAAAGAGAATTTAAATTTTATTTCTAATAAAGTAAAGGAAAAAAATTTGGAAAAAATTTAATTAAAAAATTCAAATTCAAAATGTTTAAAAATTCATTGATAGAAAACAATTATTTTTATAAATAATAAAATTCTTCACAGGATTTTAATTATTTTAAATTTTAATACAATTTGAAATGAATTTCTCGATAATTGCAATTATTTTATAAATTTTGAATAAAATTCTTCGACAGAATTCAGTTATTTTCAGAAAATTGTAATAAACTTCTTAGAAGAATTCAATTATTTCCAAATAATATAAATGAAACTTCAATAAAAAAAAATGTTTAATCGCAATAATTAAAAAATGACATTATTTTCAAGAACTTAGAAAATTCTTGAAATGAATTTAATAAATAAAATAATATTTATTTTTAATAAATATTTGTCTCTAAATAATTTTAATGAAATTTATTAATAAAAATTAAAAATTTAATTTATTAACAAAATTGATTATATTTAAAAGTTTAAAGAAATTTTGAGAAAAATTCACTTATTTTACTAAAGTTTTAATAAAATTCAATAATTAAATTAATTTAAAGAAAATTCTTCATAAAATTCATTTTCAATAATTTTAACAAAATTCTGTTAGGGAATTTATTTATTTTCACAAATAAATACAATTTTTCACATGAATTCAATGATTTAAATTTTTTTTATAAAATTCGTAGCATGAATTCAATTACTTTCGTAATTATTAAAATTATTTGAAGGAATTTCTTGAATTGAATGAATTTCTTGAAAAATCCTCCAAAGCATTCAATTTAATTTAAAAAAAAATTAATTATTCAAGTAGGAAATTATTTATTTTACTTAAATTAAAATTATTCAATTATTTAATTAAATACTTGAATTTTCATAGAAATTTCTAAAAATAATTGATTTAAAAAAGAATTTCAGTTATACAATTTTCAATAATAATTGAATATTGGAAGCGCTATAAGAAGTAAGAATCTTTAGAAATCATTAAATTTGAAAAGATTTTTAAATTTAAAGTCTTTGAACATTTTAATTATTGTAAATCTGTATTATAATTCTTTGTATTATTCAATGATTTTGATTTATTCAAAAACGACATTATTTGCAAAATACTTAAAGAAATTCTTGAAAATAATTTAATTTTCCATCAATAATTATAATAAAATTTAATAATAAAATTATTAATTAAATTCATTAACAAAATCGATTTTATTAAGAAAATTAAAGAAAATTCTGAAAAGAATTTAATTTCTTTTTCGAAAATTTTGATAAAATTGAAGAATTATTGGGGAAATTTCAAGAACTTTTTGAGTTTTTGAAAATCATGTCATTTAAAAATATAAAAAATGAAAAAAAATGAAAATTTTTAATCACAATATTTAAAAAAAAAATATTGTGATTAAAAATTTTTTTTATTGAAGTTTTATTTATATTATTTAGAAATAATTGAATTCTTCTAAGAAGTTTATTACAATTTTTGAAAATAACTGAATTCTTTCGAAGAATTTTAATCAAAATTTATAAAATAATTACAATTATCGAGAAATTCATTTCAAATTGTATTAAAATTTAAAATAATTAAAATCCTGCGAAGAATTTTATTATTTATAAAAATAATTGTATTCTTTCAATGAATTTTTAAACATTTTGAATTTAAATTTGAATCTAAAAGAATCATACTAATGATAGTTTTTAAGCATAATTAGTAATTTTTATTTCACAAAATTGACTAAAGTGTTATAATTATATTAATAATTACGAAAACAAATAAATTTTTGCTAAGAATATTATAAAAAAAAATTTATATCATTGAATTTTTGTGAAAAATTATATTATTTGTGAAAATCAATAAGTTCCCCAGAAGAATTTTATTGAAATTTGAAAATATTGAAAATAATTAAATTTTTTTCAAGTATTTTTTTATTAAAAATTTTGAAAGTGATTAAATTATTTCCAGGAATTAAATTTACAAATCGAGTTTTTTTTTTTTTAAATTTTAATTGAAAATTTAAAAAGTAATTGAATTTTATGAAGAATTTCTTTTAAGTTTTTAAAATAATCATGTTTGTTAATAATTGTAATTAAACATTTAATTATTGAGTTTTATTAAAATTTTCTGAAAATAAAAAAATTTTTCTCAGGATTTCATTAAATTTTTTAATATAATCGATTTTGTTAATATATTGAATTAATAATTTTATTATTAAATTTTATTAAAATTATTGAGAGAAAATTAAATTCATATAAAGAATTTTTTTAAGTTTTTGAAAATAATTGAATTTTTATTACAATTTTTGAAAATAAATGAAATATTTCATAGAATTTTAATAAAATTTTTAAGAATAATTGAAATTTTCGTGAAATTCCTTTAAAATTGTATTAAAAATAATTGAAATCTTGCGAAGAATCGTATTAAAAGAAGAATTTTATAAAAATGTTTTAACTAGTTAATTTCTTTGAGAAAAATTTTATGAAAATTGTATTTAAAATAATTGAATTCTTGTTAAGATTTTATTATTTATGGAAATATTTGAATTTTTGCTTGTCATCAATACACGATTCAAGAAAACATTAGAAAATAGAAAGTAAACATTTGTGACAATTAATTTTCTCTCTAAATAAGAAGAAACAAAAATCGATTATTTAAATTAAAATTTTAAATTATTAAAATTTAATTATTAATTAAATTTATTAACAAAGTCGATTTTATTAAGAAAATTAAAGAAAATTCTGAAAAGAATTTAATTTCTTTTTCGAAAATTTTGATAAAATTGAAGAATTTTTGGGAAAATTTTTAGGCATGGACATCACCATGCTTCATTGGAATAGGGCATCTTTTTAAAATACCAGTGATTACAATATCGTCAACAATGGAATTGCCGTGGTACAACGAAGCACTTGGAAATCCTAATTCCTTAGCATATGTTGCGAATGCCTACATGGATTTATCTGAAATTACAACATTTTGGGAACGTTTGAAAAATGTTATTAAATTACATCAGACGAAATATGAATTCTACAAGTATACAGGAAAAGCTCAAACGGAAGCTATGAGAAAATATTTGGATCCCAATACACCGGATGTACGAGAATTGGAGAAAACCGTTGCTCTCACATTTATAAATTCATTTTACACTTATAATGGCGTGAAAAGTAAAACACCAGCGGCAATTGACATTGGCGGAATTCACATCGAGCAAGACGATAAACAATTAGCTCCTGTAAGTCGAGATTCATTTTTCAAACAACTCTAAATTGAATTTTATAATTTCTTTTTGTTCTATAAAAAAAAAATTTGTTACCAATTTAATTTACTCTCTTTAAAAATTCCCTTATGCTTTTAAAAGGACCTACAAAAATGGATGGACGAAAGTAGCCATGGTGTTATTTATTTCACTTTAGGATCGATGGTTTTGATAGAAACACTTCCAAAGGAAACAATTTTGTCAATTTATGCGGCTTTTGAAAAATTAGCGCCAATGAGGGTTCTAATGAAGGTCGCGAATAAGGAAAAACTACCACCTGGACTTCCCAGCAACGTTCTTACTTCCAATTGGGTTCCTCAAATTCCCATTCTACGTGAGTGTTAAACTATTAAATTCTTTTACTAAATCTCTCTTCTTCTTTCAACTTTTTTTTCTTGAAAAAAAATCGCATTCTAATAAAAATCTATTATAATAATTAAAAATGACCGAGTGACAAAATCATTTACAATTCAATTATTATTTTCAAGAATTTTTAACTAAAATTCTTCTTTAAATCGATTATTTTTAATAATTTTCGAAAAAGTTCTTCGACAATTTTCAAATCCATTTGTTTACAATATTTAATTTTATGAAATTTCAAATATTCGTAAATTCTTCAATTAAATAAATATTAGAACATAAAAACTTAAAATAATATTTAAAAAAAAATTCTATTAAACTTTTTCAAAGAAATTAATTTCAAAATTCAATTATTTTTAAAAATTCACGCTATATTGCATTTAATATTCAATTATTATCTGACATTTGAACTGAAACTCATTTTTAATTAATTTTCATTAATTAATTATTATTAATTATTTTAAATACAAAAATAAAATTTTGATTAAATAATTGAATATTTCTTAAAATTCAATTACCATAAAGAATTTTATCAATAAATTTTCAAATAATTGAATTTATTATTGAGTTTTATTATTTGTGAAAATAATTGAATCCCTAAGAAAAATTTTATTAGTTTTAAACAATATTTAATATACTTTTGAAAATAATTGAATTTCTGCAATAATTTGTAAGTTACAAAAAATTGAATTTTTTAATTGGTGTTTTTAACTAAACATCTTCAAAATGTACTATTTTAACAAAGTTTCTCAAAAAATTCAATTATTTAAAAAATTTAATAAGTATAATTCTTTGTAGGAATTCAATTATTTTCATGAAGAATAACATTCTTTACAGGATTTTAATTATTTAAAAAAAATTTTAATAAAACTCGTTGCAAGAATTCAATTATTTTCATAAATAATAATATTCTTCACAAGATTTCAATTATTTAAAAAAAAATCTAATAAAAATTCGTTGAAATAATTCAATTATTCTCTCCTAAATAATAAAATTCTTCACAGAATTTAAATTATTTTTAATACAATTTTAAATAAATTCTTCGAAAAATGTAATTATTTTCAAAAATTTTATTATAATTCTTCGAAAGAATTCAATTATCAATTATTTGTAATCATTTTTGGCAAAATTTCCTTTAAAATTTTCAAATTCGTTTTGTTTATAATTCAATTTTACGATATTACGATTATTCGGAAATTCTTCAATTAAAATATATGTATTAAAAAATAAAATGATACAAATAATTTAAAAAAAAATTCAATTAAACTTTTTCAAACAAATTAATTCTTCACAATTGGTAGTTAATAGTAGGAAAAATTCAGATTTTCAAAACTTTTAATTTAAAACCTTTTTAAAATTCAATTATTTCTAAAAATTCACGCTATACTACTTTTAATATTCAATTATAATCTATAATTTTAACTGCGAAATCCATTTTTAAATAAATTTTTATATGAGAAAATTCTACTAAAATTCAATTATTTAAATATACAAAAATAACAATTTATTGTATAATTGCATGTTTATTAAAATATTGAATTCTCATAAAGAATTTTATCTAAAAATTTTTAAATAACTGAATTTTTTTGACGAATTTTAATAAAATTTTTGAGAATAATTTCATTTTTCGAGGAATTCGATTAAAATTGTATTAAAAATAATTGAAATTCTGCGATGAGTTTTATTATTTGTGAAAATAATTGAATTTCTGCAATAATTTGTAACTTTTCCAAAATTTAATTTTTGTCGTGTTTTTTTATCAAACGTCTTCTGTAAACCTATTATTTTTAAAAAAGATTCCTAAAATAAATTTTATTATTTACGAAAATAATTGAATCCCCGTAAAAACTTTATTATTTATGGAAATAATTCAATTATTGCGAAAAAATTTATAAAAAAAAATTTAGTAAATAATGAAAGCCCTGTGAAATTTTTACTATTTTTTGAAAATAATTAAAAGTTTACGTTGAAATTTATTAAATTTTTTAAAAATAATTTAATTCTTTTGGAAAATTTTATAAGACTAGTAGAGACCTATTAAAAATCGTTAAATTGAGGAAAATGTTTGAAAATAATTGAAATTTTGCCAACAGTTTTATTAAAATTTTTAAAATTAATTGAATTTTGGAGAAGAATGTAATTATTTCTAAAGATAATAAAAATTTTGACGAGAATTTAAAAAAATTTTTAAACATAATTTTATTTGTGCGAAGAATTTTATTAATTTTAAAAAGAATTGAATTTCTGTAATCATTTTTAATTTTTCTAAAATTATCCAAATTGTATCGTACAAATTACGAACTTTTCATCCTTTTCCAATCAAATTATTATGGACCTTTTTTTAAAAAAACGGACTTTCACGGATTTCAAGCAAAGTTACGAACTTTTATGGGATTTACGGACCTAGTTCGAGCCTTGCTTTTTATTTGATTTAAATAAAATTTTATTTGGTTTTAATTGAAAATAATTGAAATCTTGCAATAAATAAAAAAATTTTTTGTAAATAATTAAAATTTTTTATTGTCATTCAGGACACAATAATACGCGAGTATTTATGACACATGGAGGTCCTCTGTCGACTACAGAATCACTTTATCATAACGTTCCTATGATTGGATTTCCGCTGTTCGCTGATCAGTTCCCTAATGTTCATCTTTTGGTGAAAAAAAATACTGCAATTTTGATGGATTACAAAACAGTAACAGAAGAGTTGTTGACTAAAGCTTTGAATGCTGTCATACATGATCCTATTTACAGGTAATTTTATAGCAAATGATCCAAGGAAACTTAAGAAACAAAAAAATTTTAGGTTATGTTTGTAATTTTTCGAATGATAATACACAAAGAGGATCGCTCTCAATATAAACCTTCTTTCGCTAAATTCTTTAGCACATCGAAAATAATTAATAAAAGCCCTTTTTTTAGTATTAAATTGAACAAAGAAACTTTTAATTCAGGCAAAAATAAGACAAACATAACTTTAAAATTCTTTGCTTCATAGGTTCCTATCTCTAGCGCACGTCAAAAATATACTGAATTAAATAAAAAAAGTATTATAATAACTAACTAAATATTAAATAATAAACTAAAATAAATATACAGAATAATTTTGTTTTCAATACAAATTTGATGAAGAAGAAAAATTAGGAAAGAAAATTTTTAAATGTGAAAAAAAATTTAAATAACTCCAAACATTTTGTTACAGAGAATCGGCAAAACGTGAATCTCAACTATTTCGCGACAGACCATTGACAGCGAGTCAAACTGTCAATTTTTGGGTAGAATATGTAATTCGAAATGGACCAAATGTGTTAAGATCACCTGCAGCCGATTTGTATTGGTGGCAAGATGAGCTCCTCGATGTTTACGGATTTTTAGCGCTTTGCTTTTTAATAATTCTGGCAATAATAATTAAGACTCTAATATTTATCGTGAATCAAGTTTTAGAACTTTCCGTACCTTCGAATACAAAAAGCAGCAAAAGTTTTAAAAAAGATTAAAAATAATTTAGATTCACAGAAATAAAATAATAGGTAGGATAATTACTATTTATAATTAACTTATTCATTTACAATTTTTATCTTCTCCTTTTATTCTATTTTAATTTTTTTTTTAATTTTTAATAATTTTTAACGGACAATATAACTCCCTAAATTTCTATATTTAAATTTTAAAATTTTTATGCTTTAAATAATAATTGTCTATGAAAGAAAATAATAAATACTTTTTATAGCGTTTGACACTTTTTAATATTTATGACAATTCGTTAATTAGTATAAAAGAAATTATTCAACGCAAATAAAATTGTACAAAGTAGAAATAGAAATTAAATTATAAAACTGTACTTTTAAGGTCAAGATTGAAATATTCGATCTTTTGGTTTTAAATTTTGAAAATTGACAATTTTTTAATGAAATTTTAACATGATGTAAATTGAAAAAATGTTTAATTACTGTTTAGCCTGGGTAAATTCAGAAAAATGTAAATAAATTTTTTAAAATAACTTTTATATTCGTTCTTTTACTTCCTGAACTGATAATTCTACAAAAATAGACATTTAAGTATTTATCATCACCTGATTTCAAGAAAACAAAATAAAAAAAATCTTACAATTAATTTCCTCTCTAACTATTAGATACAAAAATCTTTTTCAGAATTACTGCATTTCAAATTTATTTGTCATAAATATCAATGGACATAAAACTCATTCAACACAATTCTCATTATCTCATTTTACATAAAATTCGTTTCACATAAAAATTATTTGACATAATTTTCATTTGATATGAAATTCATTTAATATAATTCTAATATTACATTACATTCATTTGATATAAATTTCATTTGACATAAAATTCATTTGAAATAAATAATATTTGACATAATTTTTTATTTTAAATAAAGTTCATTTGACATAAAATTCTATCTTCATTAGACACAATTGTCACTTGACATGAAAATCATTTGATATAAATTTCATAAGTCTCATTTAACATAAAATTCATTTGACATAATTAACTTTACTTCAAATAAATTAATTCCTATGAAAAATTAAATTATTTTCAAAAATTTTAATAAAATTCTTGGCATAAATTAAAAATAACAATGTTTTTTGCAGGTATTCAATTACATTCAGAAATTTTAATAAAATTTTCGTTAAATAATAAAAATCTTTGCAGAATTCAATTATTTTGAAAAATCTGAATAAAATTGTTGTCAAGTATTCAATTATTTTCGGAAAGAATTTAATAAAAATGTTTTTAAATAATTGAATTCTTGTGAATTATATTATTTATCAAAATTTACTGCTTTGAACTTTTCCCATAATTCCCTGATTTTCCTGACCTGTATAGCAATCCTGAAAATTTATGTCAAATGAAATTTATTACAAATGAATTTTAAGTCAATTGAACTTTAGTTATGTTAAATTAAGGAGAGTTATGACAAATGAGTTTTGTTTCTAATGAAATTTATGTTAAATGTTTTCATGACAAATAATTTTTTATGAATAATATTCACGAGTCTCTTATCCTAAATCGAATTTTTCAAATTTCTTAATTACGAAATATAAAGATGATGTTACTTGAGAAATTGTTTCATTATTATTTGCCTATAGATTATTGTAGAAAAATATAAATTCTAAATATAAATAAAATGTTTGATAATAAACATCCGTTATTTAATTTTCTCCTTAAATGTTACAAACAAACATCATTTTCAAAATAAAAAACTTAAAAAAAAACCAATATTTGTCGTAATAAAATATCCTAAAATAATGAAAATAATTTTCCCCTGTTCTGTTATATTTTTAATTTTAGATTAATTGACGTTCTTGAAAAGAAAAACACTAGAATAAACACCAAACAATTTCAAAAATAATGAAGAGTAGGAAATTTTGAAGTTAATACTGCCTGAAAAATACTTTATCAATGTCACTCTTTTATTTTCGAAATAAATTTTCTTTCTATTATTAATTTTTATTTGTTCCGTAATTTGCTTTTTAATAATTGTGTCAATAATAATCATGACTCTAAGCAGCAAAAGTTTTATTAAAAGAGCTTAAAAATAATTTAGATTCACAAAAATAAAACTAAACAATAGGTAGGATAATTACTATTTATAATTTAATTACGCATTTACAATTGTTATCTTCAATTTTATTTTCTTTTGCATTTGAAAAAAAAATTTTAAGAACTTTTAACGGATAATTATTCACGAAATTTTTATTTATTGATTTTATAATTTTTATACTTTAATTAATAATTGTCTGTAAAAGAAAATAATAAATACTTTTTGTTTTTTTTTCATTTCTTAATGAATTAAAGCGTTTGACACTTTAATTTATGAGAATTATTGAATCTTGGGTCAATCAATGTATTTTTAAATACTCTACAATATAGTTATAATAGTTTAATAGTTAAACAAAAGTTTTCAAACAAAAAAGTTGAGAAAATGTCATTTTCCACAATTTTTGGTTTTTAAAATACCAATAATTTCGAAATTTATTATCGAATTAGGTTCAAAAATAGGTCAATCGAAGCGTTTTTTGAAGCTCTACAAGTCGGTTACGATAATTTTAAGATTACTTCTTCATTTTTTAAACAAAATTTTCAAAAAAGTCTTATTTTCCAAAATTTTGAATTTTTAAAAGTTTAATATCTCCGGTTAATATGGACGAAAAATGTTCAATTAGGGCTCAAAAGATGCGTCTAAAAAAACTCTACAAAATTATGGAAAAACATTTATAGGTGTCCTAACATTTTTTTAAAGTTATGGGCAAAAAACGTTTTTTTTGCAAAATTAAAAATCCAAAAAAAAAAATAGTTAAACTTTATTAATCTATCTCAAAGTACTCTCATTTTATGTCCGCAGATGAGATCTACAATTTAAAAAAAAATTCAACCCAAAAGCTCTTCATGATTTCGAGATATTTATGTAAATGTGATGTTTACACACTGAGGTCAAATAACATAAAGATATGTCAAAAAATGGAACTCGAAAAATTTCTGTATTACAATACTTCCTCTATGAGGAAGTAAATATAATTAATAGAATTTGAATATACGCTTTAAACATTAATTTAAAAATGTTTTCATTCAAGTGTTATTTTGAAATTTATGACAAATGAATTTTAAGTCAATTGAAATTTATGTCAAATTTATTTCACATTAAATAAAATTTATGATGTCAATTGATTTTTACAAGAAAGGAGAATTATGACAAAAATGAGTTTTATTTCCAATGAAATTTATGTTAAATGTTTTCATGACAAATAATTTTTTATGAATAATATTCACGAGTCTCTTATCCTAAATGAAATTTTTCAAATTTCACAATCACAAAATCTGAAGATGATGTTACTTGAGAAATTGTTTCATTATTATTTGCCTAGATTATTGTAGAAAAATATAAATTCTAAATATAAATGAAATGTTTGATAATAAACATCCGTCATTTAATTTTCTCTCTAAATGTTAGAAACAAACATCGTTTTCAGAATATAAAAAGATTTTAAAAAAACCAATATTTGTCGTGAAAATATTGCCTAAAATGATCAAAATTATTTTCTTAAAAAATTGTAATTAAAATTTTTTAAATTCAAGGACTTTAAAGAATGAATGGACGAGAGTAAAAATGGCGTTGTTTTTTTATTTCACATGTGGGTCAATGGCACTAATCGAATCGTTACCAAATGAAACAATTTTTGCATTTTACGCAGCTTTTGAAAAAATAGCTCCTGGTTAGAGTTTTAATAAAAATTGCCAATAAGAAAAAATTACCACCGGGAGTTCCCACCAATGTTCGTGTTTTTGAATGGATTCCTCAAATTTCAATTTTTCATAAGTGTTGAATAATTTAATGTTTATTCATTTATAAAAAAAAAAAAATGCTAAATTGAAACACGGTTTAATGTACATGCATAATTCTGAAATTTTAATGAAATCGATTAAGTTATGGTTTTGATATTGTAACTCAAAATTTATTGCAGGGCACAATAATACTCGATTATTATTTATGACACACAGTGGACAGTTATCGACGGTGGAGGCACTTTATCATAGCATACTATATTGATCAGATTTCCCCTCTTTGGAGATCAATTAAAAAATCTTCATCTTTACGAGAAAAAAAAATATGGCGATTACATTAAATTATGGTTCATTAACGGAAGAATCTTTAAGCAAAGCTTTGAATTCTGTTCTACATGATCTCATTTACAGGTAATTTTATTTTTTACAAGAAAAAAAAATAGTTACTTTGATTCAAATAAATTCAATCTTTTCTATTATCAAAATTTCTTTTTTCTTTTTATTTTTATAAATAATTTTCATTTATAATCTATTTGTCAAATAATTTTTATTTAAATCTAATAAATTTGATTTGAAACCAATTTTCAGTCTTTCTAGTAAATATCATTTAATTAACTCAAATAAAAATTATTTGATAGAATTAAAAATTATTTAACACAAATAAATTGAATTCGTTACAAATAAAAATTACTTGATATAAATAAATATTTACTTGAATCAAATAACTTTTATTCAAATAAAAAATTGTATTTGAATCAATAATTGCTTTCTCATAGAGAATATTTATATTTTCATAGCATATGCATATTTTCAAGAGTTTTTTATAATTTTTTTTTTAAATTCTCATTATTAAAAAATTTGTCGAAATTCATTATTTTTGACTAATATTGTAAAATATTCTCGAAAACGTTATTCATTTTTTTTAAATATTGAAAATTTAATTATTAATTATTTCGATGTTTTTTTTTCAAACACAGATTTATTATGTTTTTTTAAAAATAATTTCCAGTATTTTTTTATAATTAAAAGTAGGTTAATTATATAATTACTCTTATTTCTTCAGTAGAAGCACATTTTAGGAAAAACTGATAAGAAATGAAAAACTAACAATACATATTATCACAATTCTCCGATATTGACTCAATAGCCAATTAAACATTTTATTTGTTTCAAATCAATGTTATTTGGTTTATATAAAATTTTATTTGACCCAAATAATTTTTTGGTTGGTTCAAATTTTTTTCTGCGTCGAATAACATTTTTATAAATAAATAATAATTTTTATAAATAAATAATAATTAAATAAATAAGCTACAGTTGCCTTTGAGAAAAATATACTTTTTATTAACTCAAATGAATTATATTTTTATTATTTAAAAATAAAAAACTTTCTCCGGGGGCATTATATTTATATTTTCCCTAATAACCAGATATAAAGTTTGTTTAACGAATTTTGCAAGAACTTCTGATTATAGAAGAAAAAACATAGTTTACTTCCATAAATACGACGTATTAAATAATAAGAACCATTTATTTGAAGATTATCTTTTTGTATAAAGGCGAGAGGGTAGGGAGCGTCTTTTAGAAATCGAAAACAATTGACTTTAATTATAATCAAATAAAATTCCCCAAGAATAATTACACGTGGATATATTTAGTCATGAAAATTTGAAAATTCGAAGAGGTGGTAAATTTTATGTAGATAAAAAAAATCATCAGTAATATTAGAACTTGGTTGATAGAATGTTCTGCTTGTCTTCACTGTTATTAGTCCGTACAAATTAAATTAACTAAATTTTATTAAATAATTTTTAAAAATGAATTTTCTTTCCTTCTTTATTGTTTTCTACTCATTTCTTATAGAATTAAATGGAATTAATGGTTATCGAATTTTAGCAATATTTCCGTACAATGCAAGAAGTCACAATAACGTTTTTGAAGGGGTGACAAAAGCATTGGCAAGAAATGGACATCAAATTGATGTTGTCAGTCATTTTGAATTAAAAAAACCACTTAAAAATTATAATACTATTATCAATTTAGAAGGAACCAGAGATAATTTAGTGAATAATTTTACAATTCAAATTAATGAGGATCCAATTGATGATCAATTTAGGGAAGTAGTTGAGAAATATGGAAATGAAGTTTGTGAATTGTTGGGTCTGCCAGAGTTGCAAAATTTAATCAAGAATCCACCGCAGAATCCACCTTATGATCTTTTTATTACTGAGGTAATACATCCTTTTTTTATTTCTTTCTTTAAAATTTCTAATCAATTAAGAAATGAAAATTTCCTCTTTACAGCAAATTTTGAAATATTATTTTAACACAGAAATGGATTTAGCTTTAATTCATTGAATATGGTAGCAAAAAAATTTAATTTTCTTTTTCCCTGACTTTTCTCTGATTTTCAGACAAAATTTTAACTTGTTTCATGACCTTAAAGAAAATTCTGTTTCACTATCAAAATGATTAGATACTCAATTTTACGAAATTTCGATTATTCGGAAATCCTTCAATTAAATATTTAAAAAATAAAAAACTTGAAATAATTTTTTTAAAAAATTATATTAAATTTTTCTAACACTATTATAGTTCTACACAATTGTTAGTTAAAAGTATGAAAAATAAAAAATTTCAAAGATTTTAATTTAAAACCTTTTCAAAATTAAATTATTTGTAAAAATTCACCCTATAATGCTTTTAATATTCAATTATTATCTAAAATTTTAACTGAAATTCATTTTTGAATAAGTTTTTATTAGAAAATTCTACGCGAATTTAATTATTTAAATACAAAAGTGAATAATTTATTGAATAATTGAATGTTTCTCAAAATTGAATTCTCATAAAGAATTTTATAAATAGATTTTTAAATAATTGGATTCCTTTGACCAATTTTAATAAAATTTTTAAGAATTTTATTATTTGTGAAAATAATTGAATTTTTGAGAACAAATGTATAAATAATTGAATTCCTGTGAAATTTGTATTATTTATGGAAATAATTAAATGTTTGAGTCGAATTTTATTAAAATATTTTTGAAACAATTGAATTAATTTCAAAATTTTTTTTTAAAATAGTAAATATTGAAAATCATTGAATTGAAGAAAAAATTTATTATTTTTAAGATAATTGAAAGTTTGACGAGTTTTAATTAAATTTTTCAACATAATTGAATTTCTGCGATGAGTTTTATTTTTCATGAAAATAATTGAATGTACGTGTAAAATATTATCTAAATTTTTGTTTAATAATTTAATTCTTTTGGAAAATTTTGTTAAAATAGTAAATATTAAAAAATCATTGAATTGAGGAAATTTTTTTGAAAATAATTGAAATTTTTCCAAGTTTTTTTAGTAAAATTTTGGTAAATATTTGAATTTCAAAGAAATAATTTTGTTACTTTTGAAAATAACATTATTTTTGAAAATTATTGAACTTTTGACGAGAATTTTTATTAATTTTTCAACATAATTGAATTCCTGTGAAATTTTTATTATTATATGAAAATAATTAAAGGTTTGAGTCGAATTTTATTAAAATATTTTTGAAACAATTGAATTAATTTCAAAAATTTTTTAAAAGCAGTAAATATTTGAAATCATTGAATGGAGGAAATTTTTTTGAAAATAATTGAAATTTTTCCAAATTTTTTAGTAAAATTTTTGTAAATATTTGAATTTCGGAGAAAATATTTTGTTATTTTTGAAAATAATTGAAATTTTGAAGAGAATTTTTTTTTTAATTTTTGAACATAATTGAATTTTTGTGAAGAATTTTATTACTTTTGAAATCAATTGAATTTCTGCAATCATTTGTAACTTTTCCAAAATTCAATTTTATAAAGTGTTTTTAACTAAAATTCTTCTGTAAATTAATTATTTTTAATAATTAATTAAATATAACATTAAAAATTTAACAAGTTTGAGAAGAATTTGATTTTATTAAAATTCATCAAGAAACTAAGTCCTTTAAAATTTCTAATTAAATTTATTGAAAATTGAAGATTTATATTTCAAATTAAAACCTTTTGAAGTTGATCTATTTATGAAAATTTTAAACGCAAATCTTTTAAAATTGAATTAATTTTAAAATATTTAAGTATCTAAAATTATTCATTAAATAATTTCTAAGTAGTAATTTTTTTATATTTGTTCAAGAATTAAGTTATTTAAAAAGAAATTATTGTCAGTAATAGAAAAAATTGAAGGTTTACCCTGACTTCTGTCAACCCTGATTAAAAGAAAATGTTTTAAAAATTATTTGGTATTGATTTATGACACATTTTTTTTCATGGGAAAAATTAATCAAAAAATGGATTAATTCAATCTTTTTTTTTGATGAATTTAATTTGGTCCTAATTTAAGTTGCAAACGCTTTTTAATATCTCTTAGTTTACTAAGAGATTAATTACAGGAATTAATTAAAACAGAAATTAATAAAATTATTACATTTTTTGCAGATGTTTTGTGCACAATGCTTTATTGGAATTGGACATGTTTTGAAAGTGCCGGTAATCACGATTTCATCAACAATGGAAGTCTCGTGGTTTAATGATATGCTTGGAAATCCAAATTCGGCAGCAACTATTCCAAATTTAATGAGTAATTTAACGGGAATTTCGACATTTTGGAATCGATTGGAGAACACGATTCAAATGCATAAAACCAGACATATGTTTTACAAGTACAGCGGAGATGCACAGACAAAAGCGATGAGAAAATATTTGGATCCTAATATGCCGGACATAAGACAGGTGGAAAGAGACACTGCACTAACATTCTTCAACTCATTTTACACTTTACATGGTATTAAGAGTAGAACAGCAGCTGTAATTCAGATTGGTGGAATTCATTTTGAAAATTTCGAAACCGAATTGCCTTCGGTAAGTTTTTATTTTTCTTTTTCATCAAAATTCCTTATATGCATTGAGATACAAAAATTTAAAATAAAAAATTTAGAAATTGCAAATTTAAAATTATATTTACATGAAAAACAGTAACAAAATAAAAGTGAAATAAAACTCAATAAAAACTAAAGAAAGTGGAGCATTTTTAGTTTGACATTTCTATTTTTAATGACAAGGTTGCTATAAAAATTTTAATTTATTCTTCTCTGACTTTTCCCCGATATTCAGACAGATTTTTTTACTTTTTTCTTAATTTCTATCAAAAAAATAAAATTCAAAGAGAATTCAATTTTAAAAGTAGATAATTTATACAAACAAAAATTTAATTCAAAACTTTAAGGATCTTTACCTATTTTACAAATAAAATTGGCTAATTTTCTTCAATTATTTTCAAAAACTTTAGTAAAGTATTAAAATATTTATCAAACAGAAGTTACTTAAATTTGATAAATTTTATATTTAGAAATTATGAAAAACTATAAGGTTCTTAAAAAATCGTAATTAAAATTTTTTTTTGAAAATAATTGAAATACAGAAAATAATTAAAAAAATTTTTCAAATTCAAGGACTTTAAAGAATGGATGGACGAAAGCAAAAATGGCGTTGTAATTTTTACATTGGGATCAATGGCACTAATCGAATCGTTACCAAAGGAAACAATTTTGGCATTTTATGCAGCTTTCGAAAAAATAGCGCCCATCAGAGTTTTAATGAAAATTGTCAACAAGGAAAAATTACCACCTGGACTTCCTGCCAACGTTCGCATTTCTACTTGGTTACCTCAATATCAATTGATACGTAAGAGAAAATAATTTATTCACAATCAAAAAATTTCTCAATTTTTATTAATTTTAAATTGATTTATATATTAACAACATTTTTTCCTATCATATAAAAGAAAAATTTGACCTACATTTTTTTATTAAAATCTAACAAAAATCTAATTTCCCAATTGAAATACAATTAATTAAGCTATTAAATTATGGTAAATTGTATTGAAATGAATTAATTTTCAGAACACAATAATACAATATTATTTATGACGCACGGAGGACTATTAACAAGTTTGGAGGTAATTAATCGTGGCATTCCAACAATTGGATTTCCCCTATTTGGAGATCAGTTTGCAAATGTTAATCTTTTGGTGAAAAAAAATATGTCCATCATAATTGACTATAAAACAATAACGGAGGAGAAGTTGACAAAAGCTTTGAATTCTGTTTTATTCGATCCCATTTACAGGTAATTTTATTTTTATAGAGAAAAAAAAATTTATTTGATTGAAATAAGAAATAACCATAATTATTTACTTTAATGGTTTTTCCCGTTAATAGATAAATAAATAATTAAATCTATTATAAAACAAATATTTAAATTATAAAAAAAGTATAATTGATTATTTTATCTATTAACAAATAAATATTTGTCATTAAATCAAATAATTTTTATTTAAATCAAATAAATTTTATTATTTGAACCAATAATTTCGGCATTTGAGGTAAATATCACTGCGAGTTGTCTTAAATAGAAATTATTTAATACAAATAAAAATTATTTAATACAAATATAGAAATTATTTGATACAAATAGAAATTATTTAATACAAATAAATATTAACTTAGATTCAATAAATTTTTATTCAAATCAAAAAATTGTATTTGAACAAAACTTTTAAATAAAATAGAAACTAAAAATAAATGTGAAAACAATATTTTAAGAAAGAAAGTATTTATTGGTTCTTAAAATTTTCCTTAAAACAAAAAGAAAAAATAATGATAAAATTTTTTACAGGGAGTCAGCGAAACGTGAATCAAAATTATTTCGCGACAGGCCATTTACACCGAGTCAAACTGTCAATTATTGGGTTGAATACATAATTCGAAATGGACCAAATGTTTTAAGATCACCATCAGTCGATTTACAATGGTGGGAAAATGAATTACTCGATGTTTATGGATTTATAGCGCTTTGCTTTTTAATAATTGCAACACTACTAATTGTGACTTTTATAATTACTATGCGTTTAATTTTTAAATTGTTTCACCAATTAATGACAAAATCTATAAAATTAGAATAGCTAAAATTGACTGAAATTCAATGTATAGTGAATATGAAGTATAAAAATAGATAATAAAATATTCAAGTAATTTGTAAATATAGACAAAATTTATAAAATTAAAATAATTATTTAGTTATTAATCAAAATAGTTTGACTATCATCGACAGATATTGTATAAAATTAAAGATTATAAAATTAAAATAATTATTTAGTTATTAATGAAAATAGTTTGACTATCATCGACAGAGATTGTAAATAAGATAAAGAATTAAAAGTTCAACAAAGAACTATAAATAAGAATGTAAAATAAAGAATAAATAATTTATCAAATAATTTTCAAATTTTTATTTTTAATTCCTTTAGTGTTAAATTCAGAAAAAATGTATTCTATATTCCTTCAATTTATTGTTGAAGAAAAAAGTAACAGATTGCTTATCTATTATTAAATAAATATTTACTTGAATCAAATTATTTTTATTTAAATAAAAAAAATCAAGTAAGTAATTAAATAATAATAATTGAACCATCAATTTCAGTATTTCAGGCAAATACCAGATTCAAATAAAAATTATTTGATTGAAATAAATATTTATTAGACAACAGACAAGTAATCGGTTATTTGAATATTAACTAAATTTTTTCAGTTTTTATTTTTTAATTTCTAATTTGTTATTAATTAATTAATTATAAATTTTTTATTTCTACATTTCACGTGTTAATATTTCTTTTATACCTATTTCTTTTATATTTATAATTTACATTCATTACAATTTTTTTATTTTAACTATTATTAATTCATAAAAAAATTAAAAACTTTTAAAATGTATGTTAATTCAATTTAATTAAATTTAATTTTATCAGGAAAAATATTTATTTGGAAATTATCTAATTGTTTACAAAACAGGTACAAAGTCGTTTTGAGAAAGAAAGCAATTGATAATTTACGTTATAATTGAAATAAATAGTATTTGAAAGAAAACTTCCATACTAAGCGTGTCACAAATACTATTTTCAAAATCCAAAGGAGTGGAAAATTTTAGGCAAATAAGAAAATTAATCAGTAACGATAGAACTTATTTAATAGAATGTCGTATTTATTGTCATAGTGCCATGTCACTCTAAATTAAACTAAAATAAACTAAACTAATCTTTTTAAACAATTTTCAAAAATGAATTAATTAAAATTAAGTTAAAAATTAATTAAATTAAATTCAAAATGAATTAAAATTGAATTAAAAAAAGATTTAAAAATAAAATAAATAAATAATAAATTGAATTAAAAAATGAATTAAAAATTCAATTTTCTGCTATTGTTATTATTGTAATGTCGTATTTATAGTCCAGTGTTAATCCGTCTAAATTAAAAGTTCGAAAAAATTTTTTAAAATGAATTTTCCTTCTGTTTTCATAATTTTCTACTCAGTGTTTATAGAGCCATTGATTGGAATTAATGGCTATCGAATTTTGGCAGTGTTTCCTTTTAATTCACGAAGTCACAATTATTTTTTCGAGGGAGTGACAAAAGCATTGGCTCTCAATGGACATCAAGTGGATGTTGTTACACATTACAAATTGGAAAATCCACCAAAAAATTACAAAACAATTATCAATTTAGATGGAACGAGAAAAAGAATAATAAATCATTTTTCATTTGATAATGTTAATGTACTACAAGAATCGATAATAAAGACTTTCTCCCTGTTACATGGAAATCAACTTTGTGAATTGCTGGGTCTGCCAGAGTTGCAAAATTTAATCAAGAATCCACCGCAGGATCCGCCTTATGATCTTCTTATAACTGAGGTTAATTTTTCAAAATTATTTTTTTATTATTTTTTTTATTTTAATTTTTTTTATTTATTTCTTTTCATTTTTTTTTCTTTTATTTATTTTCTTGATACAAATAAATATTTACTTGAATTAAACAATTTTTATTCAAATCAACAAATTTTATTTGCACCAATAATTTCAGTATTTTAAGTTAATATTATTTAATTGTCTTAAATAAATTTTATTTGAATCAGTAATTTTATTAACTGACGAAAATATTAATTAATTGTTTTAAATAAAAATTATTTAATACAAATAAAAATGATTTGATACAAATGAAAATTACTTGATACAAATAAATATTTACTTGATTCAAATAATTTGTATTTAAATCAAATAAATTGTATTTTAATCAGTGTTTTAAGTAATTGAAGTAAATATCATATAATTTGTCTTAAATAAAAATTATTTTATTCAAATAAATATTTACTTAAATCAAATAAATTGTATTTGAATCGAAAATTTCAGTATTTATTGAAAATTAAGCTAAATTTCATTTAGCTGATTAAAATAAAAATGATCTATTACAAATAATAAACATTTATTTGATTGTTTATATAAAAAAATAAAAACAAAAATTTCACCTTTAACTTTGCAGCGGTTTTCCTTTTAATTAAAAATTAATTTCAAAAATTAATGATGAAAATTAATAAAATATTTAATATTAATATTAATATATTAATATTAATATTAATATATAATAAATATTTAATAAAATGAAATTTTTTAATTTGCAGATGTTTTGCGCCTCATGCTTCATTGGAATTGGACATGTTTTGAAAGTGCCGGTTATCACGATATCGTCATTAATGGAAATTTCGTGGTCTAATGATATACTTGGAAATCCACATTCGGCGGCATTTTTTCCAAATATATTGAGTAATTTAACGGAAATTTCCACATTTTGGAATCGATTGGTGAACGTTATTCAAATACATCGAAGTAGATATGATTTTTATATGTTTACCGAAGATGCGCAAACGAAAGCGATGAGAAAATACTTGGATCCTAATATGCCAAATATAAGACAGGTGGAGGGAAGCATTTCACTCTCATTCTTCAATACATTTTACAGTTTACATGGTATAAGAAGTAAAACACCAGCTGTAATTGAAATCGCTGGAATTCATTTGGAAAATTCCGAGACCGAATTGTCGTCTGTAAGTTTTGGTTTTCAAATGATAAATTTTAATTTACTTTTTTTTAATTCGATAGTATTTTTTTATCAGGATTTTAATTCTAATTTTCAATCTCAATTCTAATTTTCGATTTCAATTTTCGATTTTAATTTCAATTTTCAATTTTAGTTCTAATTTTCAATTTCAATTTTAATTTTTAATTTCAATTCTAATTTTTTAATTTCAAGACGAATTTTAAATTTCAATTCTTATTTTCAATTTCAATTCAAATCTTTAATCTTAATTCATATTTTCAATTCGAATTTTCAATTTCAATTCTAATTTTCAATTTCTATTCTAATTTTCAATTTCTATTCTAATTTTTAATCTCAATTCCTATTTTCAATTTCAATTCGAATTTTTAATCTTAATTTTATAATTTTTAATCTTAATTCTAATTTTCATTTTCAATTTTAATATTAATTTTCTATCCCAATTCTAATTTTCAATTTCAAATCTAATCTTCAATCTCAATTCAAATTTCCAATTTTAAATTTAATTTTCAATTTCAATTCTAATTTTTAATCTTAATTCTAATTTTCAATTTCAATTCTTATTTTTAAATGGAATTTTATATTTCAATTCTTATTTTTAATTCGATTATTAAATATCAATTTTTCAATTTCAATTCAAATTTTCAATCTTAATTTTAATTTTCAATTTTAATTCTTATTTACAATCTCAATTATTATTTTCAATTCGAATTTTTAATCTCAATTCTTATTTTCAATCTCAATTCTAATTTTCAATTTTAACTTCAATTTTCAATTTCAATTCTAATTGTTAATTTTAACTCTAATTTTTAATTTCAATTCTTGTCTTCAATATCAATTCTAATTTTCAATTTTAATTTTAATTTTCAATACTAATTTTTAATCTGAATTCGAATTTTCAATTTTAATTCTATTTTTCAATTTTGTAATACGAATTTTCAATGTCAATTTTAATTTTCAATTTCAATTCTACTTTTCTAAACTTGTTTAAAGTGACAAAAATTTAAACTTATTAAAAATCATTTTTTTCTTAATAAAATAGTAAATCTTTTTGGAATTATTAAAAATGTCAAAATACTTTATGAAGACCACGCTAAATTTCAAAATAATGTATTAATGAATTATTCAATTAGTGATACAGAATAGGAAAAAAATAGTTTGATTTTTAGAAAAAATCTCCAATTTTCATCTTTTTCCCAAAAACGGACCAAATTGGCTATGAGAAATTTTTACAGAATAAAAATTGTCTAATAAAATGCCAAAAATCAAAATTGGGAAAATTAGTAAAAAAAAAAACAGAGAGGAATTAGTAAAATAAATTCGTGAAAAATTATTATAAAGTTTGTTAAAAAAAAACTAAATCTTTTTAAAATTAATAAAAATGTCTGTTTTTCAAAAAAAAAAAAAAATCCAAGGACTTTCAAGAATGGATGGACGAAAGCAAAAATGGCGTTGTAATTTTTACATTGGGATCAATGGTTCTATTAGAAACACTTCCAAGGGAAACTCTTTTCGCATTTTACGCAGCTTTTGAAAAAATAGCGCCCATCAGAGTTTTAATGAAAATTGTCAACGAGGAAAAATTACCACCAGGACTTCCGAGCAACGTTCGCATTTCTACTTGGTTACCTCAATATCAATTGATGGGTATGTAAAAATAATTTTATTCCCTCTATAATTATTTTTCCATAAAAAAAATATTTTACTTGAAGAAAAATTAATCCATTATAAATTTATTTTCAATCAACTTTTTTTCTTTTTAAATAAATTACTCATATATTTTAGTAAATAATTAAATTTCGTTTTTAAACTATATTAAAATTATTGAAAATTCTCTGAATTTTAATTTATCGAAAAATGTATAAATTTTAATTTATCGAAAATTGTGCAGAAATTTTAATTTATATCGAATATTCTATGAATTTTAATTGATCGAAAATTATAAGAATTTTAATATTTAATTTATCGAATTTGATTAGTGGAGAAAATAAAAAATGAATAAAATGGAAAATTTTGAATTTTCAGGTCACAATAATACTCGATTATTTATAACACACGGTGGATTATTATCTACATTAGAGGCACTCCACTTCGGTATTCCTACAATCGGATTACCTCTCTTTGGAGATCAATTTGCAAATGCTCATCTTTTGCAGAAAAAGAATATGTCGATTTTATTAGATTATAAAACAATAACTGAGGAGAAGTTAAACAAAGCTTTCAATTCTCTTTTACATGATCCCATCTACAGGTAATTGAATATTAAATGTTCTTCATAATTTTCAAAAAAATAATTTTTTAATTTCTTCTCTTTGATAAACAATTCAAAAAAATTTTTATTTCTAATTTAATAAATATTTTATTAAAAAATAAATTAAGGTTGATTTTAAATTATACATAATCAACTTTTAATTTAATTTGAATACAGTTTTTCAAAAAAAAAAAAAAAAGAAAATTCAGTTTGAATCAAACATAACATTTTTAAATATTAAGTTACATAATATTTCCTCAGAGAAGAAATGTTTATTAAAATATCGTTTTTTCAAAGTATAAAAAGCAAGAGAAACAGAAGAAATTAATTAATTTAATTATACTGTAGAAAAGAAAATTCTTTTTTGAATTTAAAACAAAAATTAAAATTAGAATTAAAAGAAAATTATAAAATGTGTCACAGGGAATCAGCGAAACGTGAATCAAAATTATTTCACGACCGGCCATTTACACCGAGTCAAACTGTCAATTATTGGGTAGAATACGTAATTCGAAATGGACCAAATGTTTTAAGATCACCTGCAGTCGGTGTAAATTGGTGGAAAAGGGAACTTCTCGACGTTTACGGATTTTTAATGCTCTGCTTTTTAATACTTTTGATTTTAACAATTCTCTCCTTAAAACTTATTGTAGATTTAATTTTTAAATTTTTCCTTTTGCCAACAAGGCCAACAACTAAGAAAAGTGGAGGTATTTTAGCTTTCTAAGTATTTAATATTGTTAACTATTTTTAAGTATACTAGCTAATTAAAAACATAATTTTAACTATAGAGCAACAAATAATTCGTCATTTTTAGAGAAAATGTATTTAATTTTTCGATTTGAATGTAAATTTTATTCGATGTTAAATAAAAATTTCAATAAAAATATTTAGAATAACAAATAATTCGTTACTTTTATAGAGAAAATATTATTCACTGATTTATTTTATTAATGTAAATTTTATCTGATGTTTAAAAAATGAAACGTAACTTTATCTCTAATTTTTTTTTTCTTTGAAGTGCCTAGATCAATTTTGCAATAGTGAAGTTAAACGTATAGAAGATTATTAAGTTTATCATAAATATAATTTTAAATAAAATTTTTCTAAAGATTTTTCCATTCAATAAGCATTATGCAAGCAGAGCATTGAAACTGATTTTATTATCTCGTTTTGCGTTGTTTCATTAAATTCTATCAGTCGAAAAACATCGTTGCACTGAGCGCATTATCTTTTTCTCCGGAGTCTATAACAATTTCTTTCTATCATCCCTTTCAAAGAAAAATTACTAATTAAAAATTTTTTCATAACGCGGTGCAAAAAAGGGCACTTTTTTGCACCTTGTTATAAAAAATATCGTTCGTAACTAGTGCTAGCAGTTGCCAATTTTTGAACGAGCACTTTTTTTGGAACAAACTGTAGGCGAAGCTTCGCTTCGCCTACAGTTTGTTCCAAAAAAAGAGCTCATTCAAAAATTGACAACTTCTCGCACTCGTTACGAAATATACTATTCCGTTCTCGACTATAAAGAAAATTTACTTTCTAAACAATATTTTTATTATTTACTCCCCCATTTTTTTTTAATTTTCGTGTAAAAAAATCCACTATTTTTTTATTTACTCAATTTTTTAATTTGTGTGTAAAAAAATTTACTCCATTAAAACTATCTTTATTAATCACTCCCCAAAAAATTAAATATTTCTATTTATTGTAAACCTAAAAATTTTATAAATTATTTTATTAGAACTAAGAACTTATTGCAATAAAATAAAAAAACAATTTAAGCAAATCAGAATTTCGACAGAAATTGGTAAATTTTATCAAAAAGTGAAGAAGTGGTTTCTTTTTGGTTTTTGAAATTTGTGAAATAGGGGAAAATGAAAATTCAATTATTATTGATTGTTTGTGGTGTGATTGTGGAAATTAAAAGTTATAGAATTCTGGGAGTATTTCCAATGAATTCAAAAAGTCACAATAATATGTTCGATCCGCTAATGAAGGGCCTCGCTAAACGGGGACACAAAATTGATGTCGTTAGTCATTTTGAACTCAAGAATCCTCCAGATAATTATAAGACAATCATTAATTTACATGGGACAAGACAGGATTTAACTAACAATGTTTCAGTTGAATTTGCCTCACAAATTGGACACGATCCCATAATTCACATTGCCACAACTTATGGCAATGATTTCTGTGATTTAATGGCTCTCGAAAAAATGCAAAAATTCATCAAAAATCCTCCACATCATTACGATCTCATCATAACAGAGGTTTTCATTTTTTTAATTTCTCTTTTTTAGTAGAAATTTATTTCTATTATGTGTTATGTACAGGGCTCGAATCAGTGAAAGTATTTAAAAATAAGGACTTCACGGATAAAAAATTAAAAAGTACGGACCAATTACTGACAAAAATATAACCAGTCAGAGTCAAATAAGAGAACATTTTATGTGATCGTTTCTTCATATTTTATAATAATTCATGACCGAGTGATAAAATCATCATCAATTCAATTATTATTTTTAAGAATTTTCAAATACATTTCATTACAACAAACAATTTTACGAAATTTCAATTATTCGTCAATTCTTCAATTAAATATATATTAGAAAATAAAAACTTAAAATAATACCAAAAAATTCAATTAAACTTTTTCGACAAAATTAATTTCAAAATTCAATTATTTCTAAATATTCACGCTATATTGAATTTATTATTCAATTATATTATCTAAAATTTTAACTGAAATTCATTTTTATGAAATGAAAATCAATTTTTATTAGAAAATTCTACTACAAATTAAATTATTTAAATACAAAAATAAATAATTTATTGGATAATTGAATGTTTCTTAACATTCAATTCCCACAAAGAATTTTATCAATAAATTCTTAAATAATTGAATCCTTTCGACGAATTTTAATAAAAATTTTAAGATTATAATTACATTTTTCCAAAAATTTGATTAAAATTGTATTAAAAATAATTGAATCCCTAAGAAGAATTTTATTATTTTTGAACAATATTGAATTTTTGCGAAGAATATTATTACTCTTGAAAATAATTGAATTTCTGCAATAATTTGTAACTTTTCCAAAATTGAATTTTTTTTTCGTGTTTTTAACTAAACATCTTCTACAAATCCATTATTTTTAATAATTTTTGAAAACGTTCTTTAAGAAAAAATTCAATTATTATCTAAAATTTTAACTGAAATTCATTTTTTAAATCAACTTTTATTAGAAAATTCTACTAAAATTCAATTATTTAAATCGAAAAAAATTAATTTATAGAATATTTGAATGTTTCTTAAAATTGAATTCTCATAAAGAATTTAATCAACAAATATTTAATAATTGAATTCTTTTGACGAATTTTAGTAAAAATTTTAAGAATAATTACATTTTCCGAAAAATTCGATTAAAATTGTATTAAAAATAATTGAAATTCTGCGATGAGTTTTATTATTTATGAAAATAATTGAATGATTGCGAAGAAATTTATAAAAAAATTTGTAAATAATTGAATTCTTGTGAAATTTTTATTATTTTATGAAAATCAATTTTTATTAGAAAATTCTACTAGAATTCAATTATTTAAATACCTACAAAAATAAATAATTTATTCAATAACTGAATGTTCCTTAAAATTCAATTCTGACAAAGAATTTTATCAATCAATTTTTAAATATAATTGAATTTCTTTGACGAATTTTAATAAAATTTTTAAGAATAATTACATTTTTAGGGAAATTCGATTAAAATTGTATTAAAAATAATTGAAATTCTGCGATGAGTTTTATTGTTTGTGAAAATAATTGAATCCCGAAGAAGAATTTGATTATTTTTGAACAATATTTAATTTTTGCGATGAATATTATTACTCTTGATTATTTGGAAAAATTGAATTTCTGCAATAATTTGTAACTATTCCAAAATTAAAATTTTTTTCGGGGTTTTAACTAAAATTCTTCTCCATAAGCATTATTTTAAATAATTTTTTTGAAAAAGTTCTTTGAGAATTTTTATGTTCATTTGTATATACAATTCAATTTTACAAAATTTCAAATATTTGTAAATTCTTCAATTAAATATATATATTAGAAAATAAAAACTTGAAATAATTTTTTAAAAAATCCGCAATTCAACTTACACAAAAAAATTAATTTCACAGTTAAAAATATTAAAAATTCAGATTCTCAAAGGTTTCAATTTGAAAGCTTTTCAAAATTCAATTATTTCTAATATTCACGCTCTAATGCTTTTAATATTCAATATTATAAAAATTATAATAAAAAATTATAACTGAAATACATTTTAAAATCAATTTTTAATAGAAAATTCTACTAGAATTCAATTATTTACATACAAAAGAAAACAATATATTGAATAATTGCTTTTTTTCAAAATTAAATTTTCATAAAGAATTTTATCAACAAATTTTTAAATAATTGAATTCTTTCGACAAATTCTAATAAAATTCTTAAGAATAATTACATTTTTCGACGAATTGATTAATATTGTTTCAAAAGTAATTGAAATTCAGCAATGAGTTTTCTTTTTTTTTTGAAAATAATTGAATTCCTAAAAATAATTTTATTATTTACGAAAATAATTGAATACGTGCAAAAATTTTATTATTTATGAAAATAATTGAATGATTGCGAAGAAATTTATAAAAAATTTGTAAATAATTGATTTCCTGTAAAATTTTTATTATTTTATAAAAATAATTCAATGTTTGCCAAGAATTTTATTCAAATTTTTTTAAAATAATTGAATTGTTTTGTAAAACTTTATTAAACTACTAGTAGATATTGGAAATTATTGCATTGAGAAAAATTTTTGAAAATAATTGAAATTTTGCCAAGAATTTTATTAAAATTTTTGAAAATAATTTAATTGTGGAGAAGAATTTAATTATTTCTAAAGATAATTGAAAGTTTGACTAGAATTTAAAAAAAATTTTGAACATAATTGAATGTCTGCGAAGAGTTTTATTACTTTTGAAAATAATTGAATTTCTCCAATCATTTGTAACTTTTTTAAAATTCTCCAAATTATATCGTACAATTTACGAAATTTTCGTCTTTTCTCAATAAAATTACGGACTTTACGGACCTTTTTTTTTCAAAAAACGGACTTTTACGGACTTTAAGCAAATTTAAGGACTTTTACGGGATTTAGGCACCTAGTTCGAGCCCTGTATGTAACATGACGCTGAAACTGGCACCCATTTAATTTTGAAATTTGACGCTTACTAAAAGCTAAATTTGATGCTCTTCTACTAAAATTTCTATTTGTTAATTTTTAATTTCTATGTTTTAAATTAAAAAATAAATAATTCATTTCGTAAAATTCAGGCATTCAGCTCGAGTTGTTATATTGGATTGGGCTACGTATTAAAAGCGCCAGTAATAACGGTTTCGACATTATTGGATTTCTCATGGGTCTCGGAGGCAATTGGTAATCCCAGTTCGACTGCATTTGCCACGAATGTCTTCATGAACAAAGCATTTATCTCGACGTTTTTCGAACGCTTGCAAAGCACATTTGTTCATCACATCACGAGATTTAGATTTCAGAGATTGACCGAGAAAAGGCAAACGGAGGCAATGCGAAAATATTTGGATCCCAATATGCCAAATGTCAGGATAGTCGAGCGAAGTGTTGCTCTAATGTTCACAAATTATCATCACTCACTATATGGACCAAAACCATTCACAACAGCAGTGATTCCAATTGCTGGAATTCATGCCGAACAAAATGATGATGAATTCACACCTGTGAGTTTAATTCCACTCTTAATTTAATTAATTAATAAAAATTATTAAATTTAATAACAAAACGATGAAATAAACGATCATTCCTGACTCGGAGCATCAATTGGAACGTAAGGCGCAAGCGCCGGCCAATGAGAGCGAGAGAGAAAGACACGAACTTCTCTCTCGCACTCGTTGACCCCCCTCTCCCAGCGCATGCGCCTTACGTAGTACACTGGAACTTTCGAGAGTCACCAAGACGAGATTTTTGAATATTATTTCAAACATTTTTATTATTTAATATTTTTTGATGAAAAATTTTCACCAAGTACTTAGAAATATATTTCATTCGACGTTGACAAAAGATTTTTGAATACATTTTTTTTTTATTGTGTCAAAAAGAAAATCGAGAAAGTTTCATCTTTTTGCGCGGTACAATTGTACATAATCCGTTAATAAATTAAATAAATCCATTAAATAAAAAATTAACATTTTAATCCCAATTATAGGAACATTCTTGTAATCTTTATACAAATACGAAATGCTCACAAGAAATTAAAATTCTAAATCCAATTTTAGATTGGATCCATTTATTGGATTCATTTAAAACTTGTGGATCACTTTTCAGTGATCCACAAGTTTTAAATGAATCCAATAAATGAAAAATTAAAGATTAACAATTTTGTCAGGAACATTATCAACAATTTTAGATAGTATCTTTATTCAAGTATTATTATTGTCATTATTTCAGTACTAGTGAGACTCAGAAAGCCTCAAGGTCACACTCTCCAAGAGAGACACATAAAACTCGACGAGTGACTCTCTTGGGAGTTCCAGTGTAGTTAACTATTCAATACAATGAAAAAGAAACGAAAGGTTGGCTTTAGAAACAAAAAAAAAAAAGCAAATCGATTTTCTAAGTTTATCATAAAATAAAACTAATAAATTTACTCATGGGACAAATCTATTTTTTTTCTTTCTCTGTATAAAAAGGAATTAAAACAATGGATGGATAAAAGTACTCGTGGGGTGGTTTATTTCAGTCTTGGTTCGATGATTCTCATTGAAAGTCTCCCCAGTGATATTTTACTTGCATTTTATGCATCATTCTCTAAATTAGCGCCAATAAAGGTATTAATGAAAGTTGCAAATCGTGATAAACTTTTACCAGGACTTCCTGATAATGTCATGACCTCATCGTGGATTCCTCAAGTTCCAGTATTACGTAAGTGATGATATAAATAATCATGACTTTAGGAAAAAGTTTTTTCTCTCTCTACTATTTTTCAGGGCTCAAAATAGGTCTGTAAATCTCTTAAAAGTCAGTAAATTTGCCTGAAGTCCGTAAAAGTCAGTTTTTTTGAAAAAAAGGTCCGTAAGGTCCGTAATTTTATTGAGAAAAGACGAAAGTTCGTAAATTGTACCTACACGATATAATTTTGGAAATTTTGAAAAAGTTAGAAATGATTGCAGAAATTCAATTATTTTCAAAAGTAATAAAATTCTTCGCAGACATTCAATTATGTTCAAAAATTTTTTTTAATTCTCGTTAAAATTTCAATTATCTTTAGAAATAATTCAATTTTTCTCCAAAATTCAATTATTTTCAAAAATTTGAATAAAATTCTTGGCAAAATTTCAATTATTTTCAAAAAGTTTCCTCAATTCGAAGATTTTCAATATCTACTAGTTTAATAAAGTTTTACAAAACAATTAAATTATTTAAAAAAAAAAATTTAATTCAATTCTACGCAAACCTTTAATTATTTTCATATAATAATAGAAATTTCACAGGAATTCGATTATTTATAATTTTTTTTATAAATTTCTTCGCAATCATTCAATTATTTTCATAAATAATAAAATTCTTATGGGGAATCAATTATTTTTGTAAATAATAAAATTCTTTTTAGGAATTCAATTATTTTCAAAAATAATAAATTCATTGCAGACTTTCAATTATAATTTCAATCGAATTCGTCGAAAAATGTAATTATTCTTAAAATTTTTATTAGAATCCGTCGAAAGAATTCAATTATTTAAAAATTTGTTGATAAAATTCTTAATGAAAATTCAATTTATTTATTTATTTATTTGTTTATACACTCGTCTTAAGCCTACAATCTTGGCTATACAAGTGTTTGTTTACATCTCGTAAATTTCTCTTACAAATATTTCTTATATACATTTCCTTATAATACTAAATTTTGATTCTACAGAGCGACTTGAAAATTAGGAGTACTCGCATTTGCCTGGACCACCCGTCTAATAGGTTTTCTCGCCAGTAAAATCAATTATTTATTTTTGTATTTAAATAATTAAATTTTAGTAGAATTTTCTATTAAAAATTGATTTAAAAATGGATTTCAGTTATAATTTTCGATTTTAATATTTATATAATTGAATATTAAAAGCATTAGAGCGAGAATTTTTAGAAATAATTGAATTTTAAATAGGTTTCAAATTGAAATATTTGAGAATCTAGAATTTATCATATTTTTAACTGTGGAATTAATTTTTCTGAGAAAATTAATTTATGGATGTTTTAAAAAATTATTTCAAGTTTTTATTTTCTAATATATATATATATATATATATATATATATATATATATATATATATATATATATATATATATATATATATATATATATATATATATATATATATATATATATTTAATTGAAGAATTTACGAATAATTGAGATTTTGTAAAATTGAAATATATATAAATGAATTTAAAAATTCTCAAAGAACTTTTTCAAAAATTATTAAAAATAATGTTTATGGAGAAGAATTTTAGTTAAAAACACGAAAAAAAATTTAATTTTGGAAAAATTACAAAATTATTGCAGAAATTCAATTATTTTTAAGAGTAATAACATTCTTTGCAAAAATTAAATATTGTTCAAAAATAATAAAATTCTTTTTAGGAATTCAATTATTTTCAAAAATAAAAAAACTCATTGTAGAATTTCAATTATACTTTTAATACAATTTTAATCGATATTCGTCAAAAAATGAAATTATTCTTCAAATTTTATTAAAATTTGTTGAAAGGATTTAATTATTTAAAAATTTGTTGATAAAATTCTTTGTGGAAATTGAATTTTAAGAAACATTCAATTATTCAATAAATTATTTATTTTTGTATTGAAATAATTAAATTCTTGTAGAATTTTCTAATAAAAATTGATTTTCATTTCATAAAAATGAATTTGAGTTAAAATTTTAGATTATAATTTAATATTGAAAGCAATATAGCGTGGATTTTTAGAAATAATTGAATTTTGAAATTAATTTTTTCGAAAAAGTTTAATTGAATTTTTTGGTATTAATTTAAGTTTTTATTTTCTAATATATATTTAATTGAAGAATTTACGAATAATTAACGTAAAATTGAATGTTGTAAAGAAATGGATTTGAAAATTCTTGAAAATAATAATTGAATTGATAATGATTTTATCACTCGGTCATAAATTATTATAAAACATGAAGATATCTTCATGTTTTATAGTTATGAAAAATTTAATTTGTAGTTTTAAGTAAAATTCTTTGACTCTGACTGGTTACATTTTTGTCAGTAATTGGTCCGTAAGTGGTCCGCAATTTTTAATTTTTTGTCCGTAAGGTCCGTATTTTTAAATACTTTCACTGGTTCGAGCCCTGTACTTTTAGAAAATTATTTTCTTAATTTTCAAGGAAAAAAGAGTAACGTCATATGATTCACTTTCGTCACTCTGTTCAGAGGAGTTGAAAAAAGTTCTACTTTCGCCACGCTTTTCTAACAAGAAAAGTCCTTCTTTCAGAGCAAGCGTTGGAGAAAATTATTTTGTAAAAAAAATAATTATCATTTCTTTTTGAATAGGACACAATAACACGAAGGTTTTCATCACTCATGGAGGATTAATGGGCACTCTGGAGGCACTCTACTATGGCGTGCCATTAATAGGTCTGCCATTTTTCTCCGATCAACTGCCAAATATGGAGATTTATGTGAAAAAGAATATGGCCATTCGTTTGGACAAGAACGCAATTAATGAGAAAAAAATAACCGAAGCTCTAAACAGCATCCTAACCGATCCGAAATACAAGTAAAATATTTTTTTTTACAAATAATAAAGTAATAAATAAAATAGTGATTTTTACAAACTAAGATAAATATATAAATATATATTTACCTCAATAATCAAATATACAATTATATAAATAATTATAGCAATGGAATATTATAATTTATAATTACTATATATTATTAATTAACAAGAGAGTCCGAAAGTGGCGCATCCGAATAGGTCGCGTTTTGATTCAGTCAAAGGAGTTTATTAATAATTAATTAATCATTAATTATTAATTATTATTATTTATTTAGATTTAAACAATTAATTTAAATATTTTTCTAACAATATCAGCTATTATTAAAAACAAAAATAATTGAAAATGTAATTCTCCTGCAGGAATTCAGCGAAACTTGAATCTCTCCTATTTCGAGATAGGCCAATGAGCATATTGGATACTGCCAATTTCTGGGTTGAATATGTCATTAGAAATGGACCAAATGCTTTGAGATCACCGGCTATTGATTTACATTGGTGGCAGGTCGAACTGTTGGACGTTTACGCATTTATGTTATTCTCCGCTACAATCATCATCACGTTAATTGCATTGTTTGTCAAAAAAATTTTACAAATGGTACTTAAAAAATTTTCAAATCCACAAAATTCGAAAAAAAATCAATAAATTCAAAATATCGAATAACTACAAAAAGGAAAATAAATAAATTTTTGTATACTCGTTACTTGTTACTTTTTAATTACTTAATTTAAGAAAAAATTATTTTTTTTTATCTAAATTTATATTCTAGTTATCAAATTATTGCGAATTAATTTCAAACTTAGGGAGAACATTTCTAAGATATTATAGAGAATAAAATTCATTTTGTGATGCTAAAAATCTCAATTTATATATTTCTTTATTTATTCTTTCTGTATTTATATATTTATACGAATCTTTTTAATTTTTACATATGAAAAATTGAACCTTTTGCGAAAAAATAAAATTTTCTTTAGTAATTTGAAATTTTTTTGAAATATTAAACATTTTTTTAAATAATTTTTAATAATCTTTTAAATGTTCAATTTGGCTTTATAATTATCTGTTAAGAGATTAATTTGGTTGACAATTTACGTAAATGTCACCATATGCGGTATATTGAACTCTAATCTTTAACCTTTAAATTACAAAAGATTATCATTTTTTTAATTCATCAGGAGATTTGGAACTTTTAAGATTTAATTAACTGCAGTGAATTTGCAGTTGCAGTAATTTTTCTAATATTAAATGAAAATTGTCTAAACATCAAAATCATGCCTGATAAACTTTTATTGTCATTTTTCACTATTTTGTTTATATTTGTTCAATTATAATTTTTTTTTATTATTCTATTATTAATTTCCATTTCTTTTTTTTTACTTAATTTATTATTTTATTAAATTTATTACTTTATTATTAATATTATTCTTATTATTAATATTTATGTAATAAAAATAACAATAACAATAAAAACAATAATAATTACAAATAAATAAAAAACCGAAATTAATTTAATTTTTTGTGTTACATTTTACAGTTGTTACTATTTTAATTCGAAGCAACATTTTTGATGATAGACAATTTTCCACTAATTTTCATTCATCATTGCGCAAGTATTAATGAATACTTGCACGCATTCCTAAATATATTGTCAAAGTTGGACTGTCATTTAACGAGTCATTCCAATATTATTCTAAAAAAAATGTTTCTAATTTTGAAAATAAAAATCTCTCACTAGAGGGGATATGCAAAAAAATTTTTTCTTTAACCGATCAGTCGCTAAGGAAGAATGTTTCGATTCTGAAAACAAATTTCCATTTAGTGTCTCATTTTTAAAAATTTATTATTACAACGAAGAATTCATTAAATAGAAGAATAGTATTGTTTTGATAAATAAATAAAACAAGTTAAAAATAATAGACCAATTCTATTCATAAAAAAATATTTAAAATTTAATATCAAAAATAATTTTTAATTTTCAAGAATTACCAGAAAAAAATTGTGAAATGTATAATGAGGAAAGAAATACAAATGAAAATTACGCTACTAGAAAAATTAACTGACGGAATAAAAAATTAGAAAGAAGCATTGCAAGTGAAACATAATATTGCATTTTGTAAATTATATTAAAAATTTTTCATTATTTTTCAGTTTAATAGAACTTTAATTTACATTAAATAGTGAGAATGATAAAATCGAACAATAAATTTGAATAATTAACTTGAATAATTAAATTGAAAAAGTAAATTAAATAATTAAATTTAAGAAATAATTGAATAATAAAATTGAATAATAAAATCGAGTAATAAAATCGAACAATAAAATTGAATAATTATGTTGAATAAGTAAATTGAAAAAGTAAATTAAATAATCAAATTTAAGAAATAATTGAATAATAAAATTGAATAATAAAATCGAATAATAAAATTTAATAATTATATTGCATAATTAAGTTGAGTAATTAAATAAAAAAAGGAAATTAAATAATAAACTTGAATAAATAAATTGAATAATAAATTTGAACAATAAAATCGAGCAATAAAATTGAATAATTATGTTGAAAAAATTAAATTAAATAATTAAATTGAATAGTTGAATGGAATAATTGAATAAAATTAAATTGAACTTTTTTGAATAAAAAACTAAATTGAATAATTAAATTAAATAATTAAATTTAATAATTAAATAAGATTAATTTAAACAAATTTTAATTTTAATTTAATAATAAAAGTGTGAATAGAAAAAAAAAGTTAAAAATGCAACTAACGACACATTTGACACTAATTATAAGTGTCTTTTCATACTGCAATGCCTATCGTATTTTGGGAATTTTTCCCTTCAATGCAAAAAGTCATTTCATGATGTACGGTGAATTAATGAAAGGTCTCGCAAAAATGGGGCATCAAGTGGACGTGATAAGTTCGTTCCCATTGAAAAAGCCCTATCCTAATTATTCGGATATTGTTTATCCTCAAGTCACGCAAGGACTCGTGAATAATTTAACATATCACGAGATGAAATTGTACACATCCGGAACACCAGTGACTTTTGTCGCTAATGTTGCTGGCAATCAACTTTGCCAGGGTATGGGTGATGAAAAAATTCTCAATTTCCTACAAAATCCACCCAATGATCCGCCATACGATGCAATTATTGTCGAGGTAAGATATTCAACCTCATGCCTTACACATAAATTTAAAAGAAAATACTTTTTTTCTACTCACAAGTAATTTCCGCCGAAAGAATTTTTTCATTGACTGACCTGGAAACAAAAAAAAGCAGAAGAAAATTAAAAATTATTAAATAATTTTACATTTACTTTTACAAATTATAATAAAGGGATAAAATTACAAAAACATCCTAGATTATTTTTCTTCGTTCATAATTTTTTTTTTCGAACAAACGAATAAAGTTCTTTATTTTCAAATGTCAACATCAATTGTTGAATAATTTCAGATTCAGAATTTTAAAAAATCCACTAATTAACTAATTAATTATTATTATTATTATTATTATTATTATTATTTATTATTTAAAAAAAAACTTAATAAAATTCTTCAAAACAATTAAATTATTTTCAAAAAATTTTAATTAAATTCTTCGCAAAAATTAAATTATTTTCATAAGAAGGAAAATTATTCTCAGAAATTCAATTATTTTCAAAAATTTTAATTAAATTCTTCGCAAAAATTAAATTATCTTCATGAGAACGAAAATTATTCTCAGGAATTCAATTATTTTCAAAAATTTTAATTAAATTCTTCGCAAAAATTAAATTATTTTCATGGGAACCAAAATTATTAGCAGGACTTCAATTATTTTGAATTCAATTTTAATAAAATTTTTCAAAAAGAATTTAGGGTAGAGTGGGGTAAAAAAGCCATGGTGTAAAAAAGCCATTTGAGTTTTATTTAAAAACTATTAAGCCGATTTATCAGCTGTTTAGAATATAAATACTATTAGGTAATACGCAACTTTTGAATCTAGTTTGAATGTTGTACCTAGATTAATATTGTTTTTATTGTAATTTTAATTTTTTGTTGCTTTTTTGAAAACATTTTGGTGAACTTTTCAAACATATTACAGTCTGATTAAGTGAACGAATAATAAAAATAAATGTTTGTACATAAGGAGAAAAGCATACCGAAAACGTATACAATGTTAATTTTTGGAAATTGAACTGAATTAACAATTTATTTTTGCTTTTTTTAATAACTAGTCTTGGGTGTAAAAAAGCCAGGGCAAAAAATCCATTGAATATTTTGTGAAATTCACTTGTTTTCTATTTAAACTAACCTTCTTATTTTACAAAATTTCTCGTGTTTATTTAATAAAATAAATTAAACACGACGAAAAAGTAGTTCAAAGTGCATTAAAAAAATAAACAATGAATAAACGGTTGCAACGAAATATGTTATCTGTGGTGAAACTTAAAGAGAACTTCTAAAAAAGGTACGAAAAATTGGCAGTGCAAATCGAAAACAGGTAAACTCTATATAATTTTCAATTTTGCTTGCTAAAAACTCTTTCATAATTATTAAAATATTTTTCAAATAAGACTATTTGTCATATAAATAAAGGAAAACTATAAAAATACCTAAATTGATAACATGTTTTGCTAAAATCGTAGGGTGGCTTTTTCACCCCACCAGGTGGTGCAAAAAAGCCACTTACAGTGCTTCCGTAAAACTCTTATAACTTAGTCCTTTCATGAGATAAAAAATATTTCCGTCAAGAATTTTCAAGCTTAATAACTAAACTTTCAATAACAATTGGAAATTTGAGAAAATAATTTTAAATACAGATTTTACAGCATCAAAAGTAAAAATGTGGCTTTTTTACCCCACTCTACCCTAATTATTTTCAATGACAATTTTACTTTAATCTTCAAAAAAATTTAATTAATTAAAAAAATTTCAAATAAATTCATCCTAAGAATTCAATTATTTTTAATGAAAAAATTTAATAAAATTCTTCGAAAAAATTCAATTATTCTCGGAAATTTTTATAAAATTATATATATTCTTCATCCAAAATTCAATTATTTGAAATACAGTTTTATTTATTTTATTTCTTTCAAATAAAATTTCTCACAAGAATTCAATTATTTTAAATGCAATTTTAATACAATTCTTTGTAAGAATTCAATTATTTTCAACAAAATTTTAATTGAATTCCTTGAAAGAATTTTATTATTTTCAAAAATTCAAAAATTTTAATAAAATTTTTCGAAAATATTCTCTTAATTATTTTCATGAATAATAAAGTTTAGCGCAGGAATTATTTTAAATAGTTTTAATAACTTTCTCGAAAGATGTCAATTATTTAAAGAAAAATTTTAATGGAATTTTTTGATAAAATTAAATTATTTTCAAAAATTGTAATAAAATTTCTTTAAAGAATACAATTATTTTTAAAAATTTTGATAAAAATTATCTATAAGAATTTAATAATTTTAAATAACAAGTTTATTTAAATTTTTATAAAGAATTTAATTATTTTCGAAAATTTTAATACAATAGGTATTAAAATTTCAATTAGTTTAAATACAATTTTAATAAAACTTCTAGCAAGAATTTAATTATTTAAAAAAAATTGTAATAAAATTCTTCGCAGATAATAAATTATTTCATATTCAAATATATACAAATTACAAAAGTTACAACATTTTTCTAACAAAAATAAATATTTTTCATGAATAAAAATTTGTTTTTGTACAATAATTTATAAGTAACGATTTTTATTTTTTTGAATCTTGAGATAAATTTACAAATTAAGTTATGACTTTTAATTCATATTTTTTTTAATTTTTAAAACAATTTTATAGAATTAATTTTCTTTATTATTTAATTTCTCATGACACTAAATTAGAAATTTAATTGTAATTACCTTACAACTAAATTAGAATTTCATTGATTTTTAAATTCAAAACATTTAAAAATAAAATTTAAAAAAAAAAAATAGGAAAGAAAAAGCAAATATAGATTTTTCAAAAAGTAATTGAAAACATTTTTTATTACGATAGAAATAAAAATAATTTCTATTTAAAAATTAGGAGCTCTTAAAAAAGTAATCATAATTAAAAATTAGAAGTTTTTTGAAAAAATAATTAAAAACGAAAATTAAAAGCTGTTTAAAATTATAAACACTATATACACATTAATGACAAGTTTGGTGAAAAAAATTTATTATTAGATAATTTAATAAAATGTTATGTCATTGTGAGAACGACTTTTTTCTACAATGACAATTTCCTAGCAGACTGCATTATACGAAAAATTGCATAATCACAGTATCTTTAGAATAACTAGTTAGAAAAATCTGCAAGTCATTGTTCTCTCTTTCAATAAGACTCATTTCGTCTTATCAATAATTTATAGTTTACGATTAATTAATTTATATCGATTCGCTTTAAAGAGGAAAAAATTCTCGAGTTTCAGTTGATTCATCATTGTTTGAAAACAAATGATAAAAACACAATACATTCAAGAGTATTAAACTTTACTTCAATTAAAGACTGACAATTGTTAATTCCAAAACTAAAATTTTTTATTTTTGTGTTTTCAAATAAAATTTTTGAATTTTTCAAATATAATTCTTGATTCTTATTTGCAAATAACATTCTTGATTCTTGTATTTCGAAATAAAATTATTGATTTTTTTACAAATAAAATTTCTAATTTTTGTTTCCAAATAACATTTTTGAATTTTGTATTTCCAAATAAATTTTTTGATTTTTTTTCAAAATAACATTTTTGATTCTTCTTTGCAAATAATATTTTCATTTTGGTTTTCCCAAATAAAATTTTTGATTCTTGTTTCCAAATAACATTTTTCATTTTTGTTTTACCAAATAAAATTTTTGATTCTTGTGTTTCCAAATAACATTTTTGATTCTTATAGTTCGAAATAACATTTTAGATTTTTGTGTTTCTAAATATCATTTTTTATTTAATAACCAAACAAAAATTAAAAATGTTATTTGTAAACGGTTACCTGTCATTTTCCCGGTAATTTTTTTCAAATAAATTTTTTTATTTTTTTTCTAAATAAAATTTTTTATTCTTGTTTGCAAATAACCTTTTTTATTTTTTTTTACAAATAAATTTTTTGATTCTTGTGTTTCCAAATAACATTTTTGATTCTTGTATTTCGAAATAACATTTTAGATTTTTGTGTTTCCAAATAACATTTTTTATTTTTATGTTTTCAAATAAAATTTTTGACTCTTGTTTCCAAATAACATTTTTGATTTTTGTGTGCAAATAAAATTCTTGACTCTTGTTTCCAAATAAACTTTTTGATTTTTGTGTTTACAAATAAATTTTTTGATTCTTGTTTCCAAATAAAATTTCTAATTTTTTATTTTTGTGTTTGAAAAAAAAATTCAGATTTTCGGAGCGCACTGTTTTTTGGCACTGGGTTCATTGTGGAATGTTCCGGTAATTGGAGCGAGTTCCGCAGTTCTCTATCCCTGGATGCACGATATAATTTCAAATCCCGAAAATTTGGCATTCGTCTCGAATAATTTAATAAATTATAAGGAAAATTTGGATTTTTCATCGAGACTCTACAACCTTATTAGTGCAAATTATAATAAAATTTATTTCAATTACTTGACTGAATCACAAACTGATATTATTCGTAAATATCTTGGACCCGATGCCATTGGCGTTAGGGAAGCTGAATCTCAAGTCGCAATGATACTTGTGAATTCATATTTTTCTCTAAATGGTGTGAGACCATTTACCCCAGCGCTCATCGAAGTCGGAGGTCTTCATATTCAAGACGACAGTCCTGAATTATCCAAGGTTTTTTAATTTTTTACTAACAATTCTTCAAAGAATTAAAAAAATAATTTAAATTAATTTTAAATTTCTCAGTTTCTCGAATGATATCAAATTGAGGCAAAAAAAAGTATCAAAATTGTTGCATCGCAACAATTTTGATACTTTTTTTTGTCTCAATTTGATATCCTTGGAGAAACTGTAATGAAAAATTAAATTATTTTTAATTAATTAAATTAATTAAATTAATTAAATTAATTAAAGTATTTATTTACTCTCCCTGCATTATACAGGGTTCGAGATTACCAACCATACATAAAAACTTAACCTATTATACATTTTTCTTAAAATCTACCGCAACTTATAATACCTAACTTAAAACTACCTACTCTTACAATCCAAAAAACAAACTAAAAACTAATTGCGCTTCTTTAACCAGTGCCAGGGCTTCCGTTTCCAGTTCTCTTATGCCCTTTCTGGCATCGTCATATGACTTAATGATCCCTCCCCACGTCACGACACTAAATTAATCCCTCTTTCCTTTTTCTTCTCACTTCCTCTAAATCATTCATCCATCTTTCACCCTGCCCATTCTCATCCAATATCCACATCACTCTTTCAGTCACGCTTTGCCCTTCCTCCATTCGTCCACTACAACACCTTTCCAAAACATGCTCCCAATCCTCTCTTTCATACTCACATATTCTGCATTTTCTTTCATCCTCTTCCATCCAGTACTTACATTCTCTCATACCTTCCCCCATTCTAAACCTACACACCCTACTCCACTTTTCATACTTCATCTTCCTCCCCAAATATTTCGGCAATCCCTCTCCTTTTATCATTTTGTACCATCTGTTGTACCTGGACTCCATTACCTTTTTCCATCTTTCCTCCCTATCACATTTACCCCAAATCTCTATTATTTCTTTCCCTTTTTCTCTACTTTTCCCCCCTTCCCTTAATGCTTTCTTTCTTTCCTTTTCCCACCTTTTACACCCTCCCTCTCCTTCCTTAATTAGTCTCCAACACATCCCTGCTATTTTACTTCCCCTTCCTTGCTCCAGTTTTTCCTCATAATTCCTCGCTCTCCTTCTCTGTTTCGTGACCATCTTCTCCCTACCCAATTCTTCCCTCACCATATACCCCGGGCAATTCCAGCTTACCCCCATCGTCCATCTCAAGAATTTCTCATGCATACTTTCCAATTTTCCTATTTCACTCCATCCCCATACCTCCACTCCATAACTTATTATCGACCATACCAACGCATCAAACAGCCACACTCTTTTCTTCCAATCATCCTGAAACCTTCTTTTTCCAATTCCCCATACCTGACCCATAGCTTTGCCCCCCTTTTCTACTCTCATAGCCACATTCAGATCCTGCCTTCCATTGCACATAAACCAATACCCTAAATAACAAAACTCATTCACCTCTTCCACATTCTTCTCATTCATCCTCCATTCTATTTTTTCCTTATCATTCTTTTTTCTGAATCTTACCACTTTCGTTTTCTCTACATTCACACTTAAATCTTTCTCTCTCACATATTTCTCAAACTCTTTCATTAATAATTTCATTCCACTTTCATTCTCAGCCATCAAAACCACCTCATCCGCATATGCTAGAGTATATATTCTTCCATTCCTTAAAATCACACCACCCTTCCCTCTCTTACTCATTCTTTCTTCCAGATCCGCAATCAACATGTTGAACAATATTGGACTCAGGGGGCAGCCCTGCCTTAGCCCTCTACCCAACCAAAATTCCCGTCCCAAACTTTCCCCAATTTTTACCCTTTCTTTGGTGTCCTCGTATAGCTCCTTTATCCTCTCCACCAACCCATCCTCTATACCCCTCTCCCTTAAAACCCTCCATAAAATTCCCCTGTTTACTGATGGAAATGCCGCTTTTAGATCCACAAATGAAGCCACCAACTTTCCATTACTTTTCCCCAAATTCCTATTAACTAAATAATTCAGGACGTAAATATTGTCCATCGTTCCCATTTCCTTTCTGAAGCCAGTTTGGTTATGTGGTATGCATCCTAGCTCTTCTACCTTTTCCTCTAATCTCCTTCTTATTATCTCTGCATACACTTTATAACCAACTGGCATCAACGTCACTCCCCTGTACTCTTCCACTCTTTTTCCTTCTCCCTTTTTTATAATCGGTGCTATTAACCCTGTCTTCCATGCTTCTGGCCATCCCTCCCCACTCCACACCATATTCACGATCCTCCACATCTCCTCTCTTACTACTTTCCCCCCAAATTTTAAACATTCACCCTCCATCCCGTCTTCTCCTGCTGCCTTCCCTCTCTTTAACCTTTGTATCGCCTCATTCACCTCTTCCCTGCTTATCTCTGTCTGCTCCTTTTCCACTTCTCTCTTTCTTCCCTCTCCTCTTATTCTGTGTCCCATTCCCCCACTTAATCCCTTAAAATAGTTCGTCCAATCCTCCATCTTAATCTCTTTATTTATTTCTCTTCCTTTCTTTCTTTCCCCATTAATGACATCCCATTCCCTACCCTCTTCAATTGCCTTTTCCACCTCCTTTAAATAACGCTCCTTACCTTCCTCCCTTTTCTTTTTTACCAACCTCCCGTGCTCCTTGTGCCTTTTATTATACTCTTTTTTACTCATTACCCCTTTTCTCCACTTTTTTATACATTCTCTCAACCCTTTTCTACTCCTCTCACACTCTTCGTCCCACCATCCCTTTCTGGTTCCCATTTTTCCCTCTCTCTCCTTCTTCATTTCCCTTTTTACCTCGCCAACCACTCTTTTTAATCTATCCCATCTATAATTTACTCCTCCTCCCTCCTCAAAATAACTACTTTTCTCCTTAACCCTCCCTTCAAACTCCATCAGACTCTGTAAGTCCCACTTTCCCATTTTATCCCTCCCTGTTGGCCTTGCCCTTTTTCTTTCCATTCTTTCCCTTGGCCCTTCTACTTCAACTATCAGTGGGAAATGACCTGAATCTGACTCATTTCCTACCTCTAATTTCGTTATTATCTCTTTCGTCTTTTCATCAGCTATTACGTAATCAATAACCGTCTGACCTTTTCCCACAAACGTAAGCTCTCCCTCCATGTCCCCCTTTGTACACCCATTACAAATCGACCAACCACCCTCCCTTATTAAATTTAACATTTTTCTACCCTCTTTATCTACCCCCTTATGTTTCGATTTCCTTCGATATTGTTGTTCTTCCGGATTCCAATCTCCCCCACCTAACTCTCCCGTCCATGCATTAAAATCCCCCCCAATTATAGTTAATTCATCTTTCCCTCTTTCCATCCATTCCTCTACCACTTTCCAACCCTTATTATCCCCCCTTCTTCTATAAATCCCCATCACATTCAAATTCTGTCCCCCAACCCTAATTCTTCTTACCATACTATCCTCCTTTCTCCATTCCTCTTTGCTCTCAATTTCCTTAATATTATCCTTTACCCCCGAAATCATCCCTCCAGAGCTTCTACCCCTTATGTGATCCCTTTTCGCCTCCTGCATTGTCCATCTATACCCTCTCGGTAATTTTTTCTTTGTTTTCTCCCAATCCCTCCCCTCCACCCATGTTTCACTCAAAATTATAACATCCCATTTTTTCAAATCTCTCCAAAAACCCTCCTCTTTATTATTTAAACCCGACACATTCCAGAATATTAATTTGAAGCTTCCGGATTCTCCCCTTCTATATCCTCTCTCTCGACTCTTTTCACCCCAAACCCCCTCTCTCTTCTTTCTTCCACCACCTCTTCCGTTCCTTCCTTTACAACCCACTTTATACCCTTAATCCACAAACATTCTCTTCCCCAGTTTACTGTACTCCCTTCTTTTCTTGCCTCCCATGCCTTTCCCAATAGCAGCCTACCTATATCTCTCTCCCTTCTCGTTTTATCCTCATCTATTCGTATTTCCGTACCCCTTAATTTGCTCTTTGCCCTCATGACTTCCCATTTTTCCTCCTCGCTTCCCAACTCCACCATCCACATCCGTATCCTACCCTCTTCATCCTCCCCACCTAATGCCTTCACCTCTTTAATATTCACTTTTACCCCTATCCCGTTTAACACCCCTTCAACCTTCTCTCTCCCATTCCTTCTTTCTACCCTTATTCCCTTTATTACAATGTTTTTCCTCTTTTTTTCCCTCTCTACGAATTCCATTTGCCTTCTAAGCTCCTTTACCTCCATTTTTAATCCCTGTATCCCTTCTATGCCTCCAGCTTCCTCTCTTTCTTCCAAACTTTCCACCCTTCTTTCCAATCCCTCTAATCCTTCGATCCTCTCCTCTATTTTTCTTACCTCTTCATTCCTTTCTTCCTCTTTGTCTTTTATGCCCCTTTCCAAACTACTCAGCTTTTCCCAAACATTATCCTTTTCCTTTCTCCACTCCTCCTCATATCTTGTCCACATTTCTCTAATTTTTGCCATTTCCACCCAGACACCTTCCATCTTTTTATCCATTCTCATGCTTCTGTCTTCATCTCTTTTCCTGGTCTCCTTCAATTCCTTTTTCACATTATCCAACCCTTTTCTCGAATCTTCCCCCATTTTCCTTAACATCCCCATGATCTCATCGAAACGCCGATCTTCATTCGTTCCTTCCTTCTCTACTTCCTTTCGTTGATCAACCCTTTCCATTTCTTTCTTTCCCTTTCCCCCTTTTTCTATAAAATTTTTCATACAACTCACTTCTTCAACACTTACCCCCCTTTCCTTTATTTCCTTATTCGATTTCCTACCCCTTGGGTCCTTTTCCTCTTTTGATTTTCCGCGGTCCGCTTTTTGCTTGGTTACTTTCTCTTTACCCGGTGAATCAAACACAGCGGTATCGCTACCTGCTTCACTTGTGGATTCCCCTTTAGTCTCCACACCCACTATCTCACTTGACAAACCTGCCTTCCTAGTCCTTGTCTCCGCGTTCTCAGACGCAACCGACTCTATCTTTTCCTTCTTCTTAGGCGGAGTCACCCACAGTGACATCTCCCTACCTTACCCCCTTACTATTCCTCCCCTTGCCACCCAATCTCCCACCACACTCACACTTTCTAACCTTACACTCGCTCACCACGTTCACTCTTTTACCTTTTTCTCACTTATACTGCTACTCACTCACATATACTTTTTTTACCACTTATAGCTCACACACTATTGCACACTTTTTATCACTTACTTTACCCTCCCTTCACAATAATCCTCTAAAAAATCAAAAAAATCGACACTACCGCGTAAACACGTGTACTCTCAATTAGCACCGGAAACGGAAGCCAATTAAATTAATTAATTAATTAAATTAAGACTAAAACTAATTTAATTAATTAATTAATTTTTTTTAGTTTTAATTTATTAAATTAATTTGATTTTAAATAATAATTATTATTAATTAATTTTTATTTATTAAATTGAATAAGTAATTAATTTAAATTAAATTTAATAAATTTAAATTTAAATCAATTTTTTAATTTATTGTAATTTTGTTTTTCTTTCAATACCACTTAGGATCTAAAGAAATGGTTGGACGAAAGTAATGAAGGTGTTGTTTATTTTACTTTTGGTTCGATGGTAAGAATAGAGACATTTCCACGAAATATAATCGATAATTTTTACAAAGCATTTGCGAAAATTGCACCTGTTCGTGTTTTAATGAAAATACCGAGAAAGGAAGATTTACCAGAGGGACTGCCGAAAAATGTTCACGTACTTCCCTGGATGCCGCAAATGAAAATTTTACGTGAGTCGCAAAATTATTAATCACAGTCTAAACAATTAATTTATTATTTACAATTTATAAATAATAATTTACAATTTAAAAATAATAATAATAATAATTTATAATTTGAAAATATAATAATAATAATTTATAAATAATAATTTTTTTTGAGAAAAATTTATAATTTATAAATAATTTATGATTCATAAATAATAATTTATAAACAATAATTTATTTTCTGCAAAAAATGTCGTTTAATAGAAAAAAAAATTTGATTAAAAAAATCCATCAATTTGTGATTTTAATCAACAAGAAATAAAAAAAAATAAATAAAAATGAAATTTTATTTGCAGAACATCCGAATGTGAAAGTATTTATAACACATGGAGGCCTCATGGGAACACAGGAATCAATTTATTGTGGTGTTCCTATGATAGGAATACCACTTTTTGCCGATCAATTTGTAAACATTGATTTATATGTTTCGAAAAATATCGCAATAAAATTGGACATTGACAATTTTAGCGATAGAGACCTTGTTAATGCTTTGAGTAAAATTTTCACCGATCTCAGCTACAAGTGAGTGCAAAATTGTTTTTGCTATCATTATTTTACTATTTTTAATATAAGGGGTTCGATTCCCCTTGGGGTACGAATTTTATTTTAACTCTCCATTATTCGTCTTTACCGAAGTTAATAATATTAGTAAATATTAATACCAGTAAATAGTGAAAATGAAAAAAAATACTAAATATTAATAATTAATAACAATAAACACAACAGTGAAAAATGGGGAAAAAAATAGTGAATATTAACACCGAGAAATAGTGAAAATGGGGAAAAATAATTAATAAAATCTTAAATGAAAAATAAAAAAAATTAAATTAAATAATAAATTAAATAAAATCTAACAAAAGTAAAAAAAAGGATAAAAATAAAATACTAATTATTAATTACAAAAAAAAGAAAAAAAACTTTGTGGTGAAAAAATTAATAAAATGTAAATATTAATTGCAGAAAAGCAGCGAAACGTATTTCGGAGACATTTAAAGATCGACCAATGACACCAATTGACACTGCCGAATATTGGATTAGATATATCATAAAAAATGGCAAAAATGCATTAAGATCTCCAGGAATGGATTTGTCATGGTGGCAAATAGCTTTACTTGACGTTTATGGATTTTTACTAATCTGCATTCTTCTCCTTCTATATTTAATTTATATTCTCGCGAAAATTGCCACAAAATTATTATTCCCCAAGAATGAAAAAATATCAGTTTCGAAAAAAGTCAGATAACATTTAATTAGTCGTTATTTTTTTCAATAGTTACGCGCTTCAAGACAAAAAAAAAAAGAAAGTAGTATTTTAAAAAAATAGAATAATACCGCCGAATGATAAATTTAAGTAAAATATTATTTAAATAAATATTTATTTAATTCAACAATTTGTAAATAGCGTCATAAATTATTAAAATTAATTTTTAATACAATTTCATGTTTAATTTATAATTTATTAATTATTTTCAAATCGATGGAAATTTTTCAATTATTTTCAAAAACCGATACAAAACTAGTTTCACTAACTCCAATTAATAGTTTGAATTGATCGGTTAAGGATTTAATCATTGATTAAATTTTAATCAGTGTTGGTGAAACCGGCCCTAAATATATTCACTAATCGATAGAAAATTCAAAAAACAAATTTTAGTTTTCTTTATTTTTTATTTTTAAATTTAAACTAAAACAAGTTTTAGTTTATTCTCATATTTTTCAAAACAGAAGATATGAATAAATTTGACGTAGAATAAAATTGATTACAAAATTTTCAGTGAAAACAAAAAATTCCCAGTTTGTGTGTGAACTTGACATTGATTATCATTTTCTTAAAATTAATAATTAGAATATTCAAATAATATTTTCCTCATTTGAAGCTGCGTTTGAGATACTGAGTGTATAATAATCTTATCGGAATATAATGAGTGTTTTTTTTTGTATATAACTGAATAAATGTTTTATTTTTGTAAGAAGGGGAAATCTCGTGGATAGTTTAAAGCGCAAAAACTTCTCTTTATTGAAAATAAATCTATAGTAATGTAAGAAGGAGGAGATCGAAAGCATTCTTGTGTTACGAATAAGACAAGTTCCTGTTTCTCTTCAAAAATCCAAAAGATTCGTTTTTCAATAAATAATTTGTTCTTCATCCAAATTTTTTAATTTTAAGTATTCATATTTACCATATACCATATTTTCAAATAAAAATCTAACTTTTCTATCGTAGATTTTTAAAGTAAAGCAAAAATTTTTGATAAAAAAATAGAAGTAGTAGTGGAAAAAAGGGATCAAGTGAAAACAAAAGGATTTATAAAGTAAAGCAGAAATTTTTGATAAGAAAAAATAGAAGAAGCAGTAAATAAAAAAGGCATCAAGTGAAAACCAAAAATTTGTAAAGTAAAACAGATTTTTTTCATAATAAAAAAATAAAAGTAGCAGTTGAAAAAAAACAAGTGAAAACAAAAAAATCTAGTGTTAAAAATAAAAAAATGCGTCTTCCAAGTTTCTTGTGCTTCACATTATTTTGTGTTACACTGAATTTCGAACTGAATAATGGCTATCGAATATTGGGAATATTTCCATCGAATGTGAATAGTCATTTTATAATGTTCGAAAAATTGATGAATGGCTTAATTAAGAAAGGACATAGTGTGGATATAATTAGCTATTTTCCACTTAATAATCAACAAACCAAGAACTACAAGCACATTAGCATTCGTGACATTCTTCCAGCTAAACAAAATAATGTCAGTTTTCAAAGTTTCATAAAGCCAATGAGAAATATGTTTTGGATAACATTGGTGGCTGACGATATTGGACATAAATTTTGTGACATCTTTAAACAACAATCGGTGAATGATTTGATTAATAAATCTTCTCATGCACCATACGATCTTATTGTCACCGAGGTAACATTTTGTAAATACCAGGGCTCGAACCAGTGAAAGTATTTAAAAATACGGACTTTACGGACCAAAAATTAAAAATTACGATAATTATGATAATTACGATAATTTCTCAAATAACAGAAAATTTTACTTAAAACTAAAAAATAAAATTTTTTCATAACTATAAAACATGAAGAAATCGATAACTCCGAGTCTTCGGCTCGGAGTAATCGATGTCTTCATGTTTTTTAATAATTAAAGATGACCGTGTGATAAAATCATTATTTTATATTATAAGAATATTTTTACTGCTACTTTTTCAAAATTATTATCATCATTTCAATTCAATTATTATTTTCTACAATTTTTAACCAAAATTCTACTCTAAATTCTCAAAAAGAACTTTTAAATACATTTCTTTACAATACAATTTTACATGAAATTTCGATTATTCGAAAATTCTTCAATTAAATATATTGCAAAAAATAAAAAATTCAATTAAACTTTTTCAAAAAAAATTAATTCTACAGAATTGTTGATTAAAAGTATAAAAAATTCGAATTTATTTTCAAATCGATGGAAATTTTTCAATTATTTTCAAAAACCGATACAAGACTAGTTTCACTAACTCCAATTAATAGTTTAGATTGATCGGTTAAGGATTTAATCATTGATTAAATTTTAATCAGTGTTGGTGAAACCGGCCCTAAATTTATTCACTAATCGATAGAAAATTCAAAAAACAAATTTTAGTTTTCTTTATTTTTTATTTTTAAATTTAAACTAAAACAAGTTTTTCAAAATTCAATTATTGCAAAAAAATTACGCTACAATGCTTTTAATATTATTCAATTATTATCTCAAATTTTAACTGAAATTCATGTTTAAATCAATTTTTATTACAAAATTCAACGAGAATTCAAAGAAGTTTATTAAAATTTTTGAAAATAATTAAATTTCTGTGAAGAATTTTATGAAAAATTTTAAAAAATAATTGAATTCCTTCTAAAAATGTTGCTATTTTTTAAAAGAATTGAATTTTTGGAAAGAATTCTGTTATTTATGAAAACATAATTCAAATTCTTTCCAAGAAAAAAATAATTGAATGCCTTCAAAAAATCGTTACTTTTGAAAATAATTGAATTTTTGAGAAGAATTTTGTAATTTATAATGACAATTAAATTCTTGACAAGAATTGTATAACAATTTTTAAAAATAATTGAATTTCTTCGAAGAATTTTGTAAAAATCATTTTTAAATAATTTAATTCCTATGCTAAGAATTTTGTTCTTTTTTAAAATAATTGATTTTCTTACGAAGAATTTTGTTATTTATAAAAATAATTGAATTTATGTCAAGAACTTTTATTAAAAGTTTTGAAAATAATAAAATTTTTGTGAAAAATTCAATATGAAAATTTTAAAAAATAATTGAATTCCTGCTAAAAATGTTGTTATTTTTTAAAAGAATTGAATTTTTGTAAAGAATTCTGCTATTTATGAAAAGATAATTCGAATTCTTTTGAATAACTTTATTTGAAAATTTTAAAAATAATTGAATTTCTGCGAAGAATTTTATGAAATTTTTGAAGATAATTGAATGCCTGCTAAAAAAATTGTTATCTTTTAAAACAATTGAATTTTTGAGAAGAATTTTGTTATTTATAATGATAATTGAATTCTTTCCCAGAATTATATTACATTTTACAATAATAATTGAATATCTGCGAAGAAAATTATGAAAAGTTTAGAAAACAATTGAATTTCTGCGAAGAATTTTATGTAGTGTTTGAAAATAATGGAATCATGTTAAAAACTTTGTTATTTTTGAAAATAATTGAATTTTTGCGAAGAATTTTATTATTTATAATGATAAATAAATTCTTGACAAGGATTGTATTACAGTTTTTAAAAATAATTTAATTTCTTCGAAGAATTTTATAAAAAATTGTTTACATAATTTAATTCCCATATTAAGAATTTTGTTCTGTTTGGAAATAATTGAATTCTTACAAAAAAATTGGATAATTTATAAAAATAATTGAATGCCTGCTAAAAAATTTGTTATTTTTGAAAATAATTGAACATCTGTGAAGAATTTTATGCAGTGTTTAAAAATAATTGAATTCCTCGTAAAAATTTTGTTATTTTTGAAAATAATTAAATTTTTACAAAGAATTTTGTTATTTATAATGATAATTAAATTCTTGACAAGCATTGTATTGCAATTTTTAAAAATAATTAAATTTTTTCGAAGAATTTTGTAAAAAAATTTTTACATAATTTTTTGAAAAATTTTTTTGAAATAGTGTATATTGAATTCAGGGAAATTTTTGAAAATAATTGAATTTCAGAGAAGAATTTTATTATTTATATAAAGATAATTGGAGTTTTGACGAGAATTTTTAAAAATTTTTGAGAAAAATTGAATTTCTATGAAGAGTTTTATTACTTTTGAAAATAATTAAATTTCTGTAATTATTTCTAACTTTTTTAAAATTTCCAAAATTATATCATACAATTTACGAAGTTTTCGTCCTTTTTCAAATTACGGCCTTTACGAACCTTTACGGGATTTACGGACCTAGTTCGAGCCCTGAAATATTTATACAAATTTTTAAATTAATATTTGTAATTCAATTAACATTTTGAAATTAATAGATAGTTCTAGGTCAATTAAAATTTTGAAATTAATATTTCTAATTCAATGAGCATTTCAAGAGTAGCATTTTGAAATTAGCATTTTTAATTTAATTAATGAAAAAATAAATATTAATATTTTGAATTCTAATTCTTCGATTATCCTTTCCCCTACCACAGCTATTTTTTGCACCATGTTATTTCGCACTCGGTCGCCATTTAAATGCGCCAATTGTTGCAATGTCAAGTAATGCATTATTTGACTTCATGAACGATCCATTCGGAAATCCAATAAATCCCTCATTCGTACCATCGGGAATGGTGAATTATTCGCAAAAAATGACATTCTGGCAAAGAGTGGTCAACACAATTTACTCGAATTTCATGAAAATTCTATTCAATCACAGTATCAAAATACAGGACAAATATGTGGAAAAATATTTTGGACCCGGTTATCCAACTGTTTATGATCTGCAGAAAGAAGTTGCATTGATTCTTGTCAATTCACATTTTATATTACATGGAATTCGACCAATAACGCCGTCAATCATTGAAGTTGGCGGAATGCACATAGAAGAAAAAGAAGAAAAAGAGAAAAAATTGCCGCAGGTTTTTACAATATTATTTTATAAAAAAAAAAATGAGAAATACGAGTTGCAATATAAACATAATGAATAATGGAAAACAAAATTCATAAACAATTAATTGTAGTAAACAGTTGATGACAATAATTGTTGCTATAAATAGTTCACTATCAAGGTTGCCACAAAAATTTAATTTTGTTTCTCCCTGACTTTTCCCTGATTTCCAGAAAATTTTTTCACTTTTTTCCTGACCCTGAAAATTATTCTGATTCACTCCAAAAATTATTAAATTTTCAAAAAAATTTATTTGAATTACATTTATTTACGAATTTTTTAAGTTGTAAAATTATTCAAAAATATCAATGATTTTTTTTTTTAAATAAATATTTAATCATTATCTATTATTTTTCTATAGGAATTATGATTTTTAAATCCAAACCTTCTGAATTTCAATAACTTTTGAGAATAATATTATAAAACATGAAGAAATTTAAGATGACAGTGATAAAATCATTATTTTATATCATCAGAATATTCTAACTATAAATTATTGTACAAAAAATAATTAAAACTCTGCTGTAAGTTTTGTTATTTATGAAAGTAATTGAATCCTTGAAACGAATTGTATTAAAAATTTTTTTTAAAGAATTGAATTCCAGTAAAAAATTTTATTTTTGAAAATAATTGAATTCCGGAGAAAAATTTTATTATTTGTGAAAATAATTGATTTCTTATGAAGAATTTTATTCAAATTTTTTTAAATAATTGAATTCCCATTAAAAAAATGTATTATTTGTGAAAATAATTGAATTCTTAAGAATAATTGTATTGAAAATAATTGAATTGTTTAGGAAAGTTTTATTAAAATTGCAATTTTATTAACTACATCTTGTAAAGAACTTTGTCAACATTTTTTTTAAAAATAGAATTTTGAAAGGAAGTTTACTTAAATTTTTCGAAATAATTGAATTTCTCAGAACTATTTTTTTTTATTTTCTAAATATATTTGAATTCCTTCGAGAAACTTCATTAAAAAATTGAAAATATTTTAAAAATAATTCTGTTATTTATGAAAAGATAATTAGAATTCTTCTCAAGAACTTTATTTGAAAATTTTTAAAATAATTGAATTTATGCGAAGAATTTTATGAAATTTTTAAAAATAATTGGATGCCTGCTAAATAATTCGTTATTTTTGAAAATAATTGAATTTTTGCGAAGAATTTTGTTATTTACAATGATAATTGAGTTCTTGCCCAGAATTGTATTACATTTTACAATAATAATTAAATATCTGCAAAGAAAATTATAAAAAGTTTAGAAAATAATTAAATCTCTGCGAAGAATTTTATGGAGTGTTTGAAAATAATTGAATCAGGTTAAAAAGTTTGTTATTTAAGAATTGAATTTTTGCGAAGAATTTTATTATTTATAATGATAAATAAATTCTTGACAAGAATTGTATTACAGTTTTTAAAAATAATTTAATTTCTTCGAAGAATTTTATAAAAAATTGTTTACATAATTTAATTCCTATACTAAAAATTGTGTTCTAGTTGAAAAGAATTGAATTCTTACGAAGAATTTTGTTATTTATAAAAATAATTGAATTTTTGTCAAGAACTTTATTAAAAGTTTTGAAAATAACAGAATTTTTGTGAAGAATTATAAGATAATTTTTGAAAATAATTGAATTCCTGGTAAAAATTTTATAAGTAATTGATTTTCTGCGAAGGATTTTATAGAAAATATTTGAAAACAATTGAATTCCTGCGAAGAACTTTGTTCTTTATGATAATAATAATTTAATCTTTCTGACGAATTTTGTTATTTATCAAGATTTTTGTCTTTTGTTTATGAAAATAGTTAAATGTTCACGTAGTATTTTATTAAAAAAATTTTTGAATAATTGAATTTTTTTGGAAACTTTTTTTGAAATAGTAGTATTGAATTCCTGTGTAGAATTTTATTTGTGAAAATAATTGAATTTCGGAGAAAAATATTATTTTTTATGAAAATAATTAATTTCTTGTGAAGAATTTTATTCAAATTTTTCTAAATAATTGAATTCTTAAGAAGAATTGTATTGAAAATAATTGAATTGTATAGGAAAATTTTATTAAAATTGCAATTTTGTTAACTTAATCTTGTAAAGAATGTTATCAAACTTTTTTTAATAATATTTAAAAGAATTTTATTTAAATGGTTCGAAATAATTGCATATCTCAGTACTATTTTTTTTAATTTTCTGAATATATTTAAATTCCTTCGAGAAACTTCATTAAAAAAATTCAAAATAATTGAATTGGTGAGAAGAAATTTATAAAAAATTGATAAGTAATTGAATTCATGCAAAAATTTTTATTAATATTTTATTTAAATAATTGCATTCTTTTGGAAAATTTTATTAAAATATTAAAATATTATAAATAATTGAAATCAGGCAAATTTTTGAAAATAATTGAATTTCTGAGAAGAATTTTATTATTTATAAAGATAATTGAAATTTTAATGAGAATTTTTAAACATTTTTTTAACATAATTGAATTTATGCGAAGATAAGTTTAACACTTTTGAAAATAATTGAATTTCTGTAGTCAGTTGTTCTTTAAATTTCTATTTAATTTTAAATTCATTAAAAATTGATATTTTCTATAATTTCAAATTGAAACCATTGAAGTTCATCTATTTACGAAGATTGTAAACGCAACTCTTCTGAAATCCAATTAATTTTGAAATTTTTAAGTAAAATTATTCGTTAAATAATTTATAAAAAATAATTTTATGATCGTTGTTCAAGAATTAAGTTATTTAAACAGATATTATTATTAGAAATAGAAAAATTAAAGGGTTTGTATTTGAATTTTTTGCAATTTCATAGTTTTATGAGTCAAACAAAAAAAGACACCAAAATTCAGAATTTTCTTATAAATTCAAAAAATTTTATTTTTTCCAATACTTTTAATAAAAATTCCTGAATTCCCTGACCTGTGGCAACCGTGACTATAGAAAACATTATTTATAAATAAAAGCGAAGTGTAAAAAAATTATTGACTACATTAGAAAAAATTTATTTGAGTCAAATAATAACCGAATTATTGGACCCACATAAAAATTGTTATTAAAACTAAAATATTTATTTTAAATATACAATAAAAAAAGTCTTTAATCTTTAAATAATAATAAAAAAAGTAATATTTAAACAGGAAATAGAAAAATGGCTCGACGAAAGTGACGCTGGATGTATTTATGTCTCCTTCGGATCAATGGTCAAAATCGAATCATTCCCGAAAGAAATTTTAAACCACTTTTATACAACTTTCCGAAATATTAAGCCTGTTCGAGTATTAATGAAAATTGCAAACGATAAAGAATTACCTCCTGGAATGCCAGAAAATGTAAAAATACAACCATGGCTCCCACAAATTCAGATTTTAAGTAAGAGACTTCAATAGAAAATTTCGTCCCTAAAATTCTGAAAATTGTTTCTCTTTTTTTCGATTTTGCAAAGAAAATATTTTTCGACTCTCAACGTCGACAGAACTTTATGGACAATTTTATTTTACTCAGTAATTTTTGAAAATATTTACATCGGGAATAACTTTGTTTCAAAAGTAGATTCATTTTAACGTTCAGAATTTATGAATCAAAAAAATCAAAAAAAAAAAAAAAATCAGAGAAAACAAATTTTCTTGTATAAAATAAAAACAAAAAGATAAATAAACAATATGGAATTTTCATTTCAGAGCATAAAAATACTAAAGCATTCGTGACACATGGTGGCTTAATGGGAACAATGGAAGCAATTTACTACGGAGTACCTATGATTGGAGTGCCTTTATTTGGAGATCAACATTCCAATGTGCATCACTATGAACGAGAAAAAATCGCCATCTTGATGAAACTAGAAACTATTAATGCTGATCGATTCACGAATGCTATTCAGAATGTTTTAAATACTCCACTTTACAGGTGAGAAAAAAAGAATATTCCTTCCTCTCCTCACGAACTTTTTCATTCTTATTCTATTTCATTTATTTTCTACCTCAAATCAATTTATTTAACTCAAACAGGGTGGCCATTTTTTTCCTAAAAAAATTCATGCGGTCATGAATTATTTTTCCCGGTCATAAAAAAATAACTCTGAAAATAAATTATTCCATGAAAGATTGAAAGAATTATCTGATTTTTAAACAAAACTTTGACTTCTTCCCAAATCCTAAAAATATTTTAGTATCTAAAAATAATGGAAACTTCAAAATATGTTTATAATACATTTTTTGTGAATATCTTTATGTAAATTCATTTGGAAAAATAGATTTTTTGAAATAAATATTTCATTATTATCCATTTTAATCAACTTTTTATGGTAAAATTAGCAATTTTAAAAATAAAAGAATTTAAAAATTTGTAATTCAAATTTTTGTTTGAAACACTAAAAAAATCCAATTTTGGAAAAATTACAAATAATTGCAGAAATTCAATTATTTTCAAGAGTGATAAAATTCTTCTCATAAAATTCAATTATCTTTCAAATTTAAAAAAAATTCTCGTCAAAATCCCAAGGAACTTTATAAATAACAAAATTCTTCCCCAAAGTTCAATTATTTTCAAATCAATTTCAAATTCCCAAAAATATATACTTTATTTACTCTCCCTGCTTACTTATGCAGGGTTCGAGGAACCATGATACAAAAATTCTTAACCTAATATACAATCTCTTAACCTAATATAATTGCTTAACCTAATACAACAATCTTATTTCCTAATTATTCGCCAGTGCCGGGCTTCCGTTTCCCGTTCCATTTGGCTTCGTCAATTTTTAAAACTTATTTTTAATTCGTTCCCACCCTCTTTATTTTTAATTTATTTTACTATTTGTTCTCATTTGTTCCAATTCATTCATCCAGTTCTCACCTTGCCCATTCTCATCCAGTATCCATCTTATCCTTTCATCCACACCCTTTTCATTCTCTCCACCACTTGTACATCTATCCAACACATGTTCCCAATCCTCCAACTCAAAACCACACACCCTACACAATCTCTCACTCTCATCCATCCAATACTTACATTCAAGCATTCCTTCTCCCATTCTAAACCTTATCATTCTGTTCCATCTCTCCTCCTTTTTTCTTTTTAAATATTGAGGTATATCACTTCCCCTTACCAACCTGTACCACCTATTATATTTCGAATTCATTATTCTTTCCCACCTCTCTTCCTTATCTTTTTCTTTCCACCCCTCTCTCGCTTCTGTCCATTTTCTATCTCCCCCGATCCCTTCTTTAATTGCCTCCATTCTTTTAATCTCCCACCTTGACATTTCCTTCCTTCCCTTCAGCTCTCTTTCTTTCACTTGCAACCAGCACCTTCGAGTCCAACTACACCCTCCACCCTGTCTTAACTTTTCCTCAAAACTCCACGCTCTGATTCTCTGTCTCACTCTCATTTTCTCTCTCCCAACTTCCTCTCTTAACATGTACCCTGGACAGTTTCCACTCACACCCATAACCCATCTCAAATATTTTTCATGCATACTTTCTACTTTTTCCATTTCCATCCATCCCCATACTTCCACACCATAACTCACCACCGACCATACCAACGTATCATACAACCACAATCTCTTTTTCCAGTCGTTTTTAAACCTTCTCTTACCTATTCCCCACACCTGACCCATTATCTTATTCGCTCTTTCCACTCTTCTACTTACATTCAACTCATGCCCTCCACCATAATGAAACCAAAAACCCAAATAACAAAATTCATCCACTTCTTCAGCCACTCTTCCATTCAATCTCCATTCATTCTGCTTTCCGTCTTTTTTCTTCATAAATCTCATCACCTTAGTTTTTTCCACATTTATCCATAAATCTTTCTCTCTCACATACTTTTCAAATTCCTTAATTAATAACCTCATTCCTGACTCATTCTCGCACATCAATACCACATCATCCGCGTAAGCAAGTGAGTAAATTCTACCATTACCCAAAATTATCCCCCCTTTTCCTCTTCGTTTCAACTTCTCCTCCAAATCCGCCATTAACAAACTGAAAAGAACAGGGCTTAGAGGGCAACCCTGCATGAGACCTCTACCCAGCCAGAACTCTTCCCCAATTGTTTCTCCTATTCTAACCTGCGCCCTCACATCCGTATACATTTCTTTAATCCTTTCTACAATCCCATCTTTAATCCCTCTTTCCTTTAGTGATCTCCACAAAATACTCCTGTTCACAGACGGAAACGCAGCCTTAAAATCTACGAAAAGAGCTATTAATTTGCCCGCCTTCTCCCGCAGTTTTCTATTTACTAAGTAATTGAGGGTATATATATGGTCCATGGTGCCCATACCCTTCCTGAACCCAGCCTGATTGTGTGGAATACCTCCTTTTTCCTCAACTTCTTTTTCCAATCTTTTTCTGAGTACCTCCGCATATACCTTATAACTCACTGGCATTAAGGTAATGCCTCTGTACTCCTCTATTTTCTATCCTTCCCCTTTTTTGACCAGCGGTACAATCAGGCCCGTTTTCCATTCCTCCGGCCATCCATTTCCTTTCCACACTTCGTTGACTACTTCCCATATCACCCTTCTCACCTTTTCTCCCCCATATTTTATACCCTCTCCCTCCATCTCATCTTTTCCCACCGCCTTATTCCTCTTCAGCTTGTCTATCGCATCATCCACTTCTTCCCTTGTCACCTCTTCCACATCATCCTCTCTCAACATTCTTCTTCCTTCCCCTCTCACTTTGTATCCCGTTCCCCCACTCATGTCCATGAAATACCTAGTCCACTCCTCTATTTTAATCTTCCTATTTATAGGTTTCCCCTTCTTCCTTTCTTTGTTTATTACCTCCCATTCTTTACCTTCTTGCACTGCTTTTTCAACTTCCTCCATAAACCTTTTCTTCTCCATTTCTCTTTTTTCTTTTAATAATTTCTCGTGATCTTTGTGTCTCCTGTTGTATTCTTTTTTTTCCATTCCACCGTTCCTCCATTCTTTTATGTATCCTTTCATTCTTTTCCTACTCTCTTCACATTCATTGTCCCACCATTTTCTATATCCTAACTCTTGTACTTCTACATCCCCCATTTCTTTTTTCACCTTATCAATCTTGTCTCTTATTTATGAGGCTGAAGTCCGCAACGTTTTAAAAAACGAATGACACAAAAAAAAGAAACAAACTAATTCGCCCCACAGTAGCGATTTTTCTCTTCATATCACTTCATTATATCCAAAAAAAGACAAAATATGAATTCTCAGCACCCTAAGCCCTTCGAAACCCTTCGTTTATTTGTCAAAATTTACCAAAAAATTAAAATTTTTTTCATCAAATAAATAAATGGCTCAACAGTAGAAATTTTTTTGCATATACTCATTCCATAAGGTCTCAATAGTGTGTAAAAAAATTTTCAAGGTCCTAGGCCCTTCGCGACCCTTCGTTCTTTTCCATCAAAATTCTATCGAAAATTTTTAATTATTTTTTTTTCAAGTAAAAATGGCTCAACAGTAGAAATTTTTTTGCATATATTCGTTTTATAAGGTCACAATAGTCTGCAAAAAAAGTTTAAAGGTCCTAGGCCCTTCGCGACCCTTCGTTTTTTTCCATCAAAATTTTATTGAAAATTTTTAATTATTTTTTTTTTTAAGTAAAAATGGCTCAACAGTAGAAATTTTTTTGCATATATTCGTTTTATAAGGTCTCAATAGTCTGCAAAAAAAGTTTAAAGGTCCTAGGCCCTTCGCGACCCTTCGTTTTTTTCCATCAAAATTTTATCGAAAATTTTTAATTATTTTTTTTTCAAGTAAAAATGGCTCAACAGTAGAAATTTTTTTGCATATATTCGTTTTATAAGGTCTCAATAGTCTGCAAAAAAAGTTTAAAGGTCCTAGGCCCTTCGCGACCCTTCGTTTTTTTCCATCAAAATTTTATCGAAAATTTTTAATTATTTTTTTTTCCAGTAAAAATGGCTCAACAGTAGAAATTTTTTTGCATATATTCGTTTTATAAGGTCTCATTAGTCTGCAAAAAAAATTTCAAGGTCCTAGGCCCTTCGCGACCCTTCGTTTTTTTCCATCAAAATTTTATTGAAAATTTTTAATTATTTTTTTTTTAAGTAAAAATGGCTCAACAGTAGAAATTTTTTTGCATATATTCGTTTTATAAGGTCTCAATAGTCTGCAAAAAAAGTTTAAAGGTCCTAGGCCCTTCGCGACCCTTCGTTTTTTTCCATCAAAATTTTATCGAAAATTTTTAATTATTTTTTTTTCAAGTAAAAATGGCTCAACAGTAGAAATTTTTTTGCATATATTCGTTTTATAAGGTCTCAATAGTCTGCAAAAAAAATTTCAAGGTCCTAGGCCCTTCGCGACCCTTCGTTTTTTTCCATCAAAATTTTATCGAAAATTTTTAATTATTTTTTTTTCAAGTAAAAATGGCTCAACAGTAGAAATTTTTTTGCATATATTCGTTTCAGAAGGTCTCAATAGTGTGTAAAAAAATTTTAAAGGTCCTAGGCCCTTCGCGACCCTTCGTTTTTTTCCATCAAAATTTTATCGAAAATTTTTAATTATTTTTTTTTCAAGTAAAAATGGCTCAACAGTAGAAATTTTTTTGCATATATTCGTTTCAGAAGGTCTCAATAGTGTGTAAAAAAATTTTAAAGGTCCTAGGCCCTTCGCGACCCTTCGTTTTTTTCCATCAAAATTTTATCGAAAATTTTTAATTATTTTTTTTTCAAGTAAAAATGGCTCAACAGTAGAAATTTTTTTGCATATATTCGTTTTATAAGGTCTCATTAGTCTGCAAAAAAAATTTCAAGGTCCTAGGCCCTTCGCGACCCTTCGTTTTTTTCCATCAAAATTTTATTGAAAATTTTTAATTATTTTTTTTTTAAGTAAAAATGGCTCAACAGTAGAAATTTTTTTGCATATATTCGTTTTATATGGTCTCAATAGTCTGCAAAAAAAGTTTAAAGGTCCTAGGCCCTTCGCGACCCTTCGTTTTTTTCCATCAAAATTTTATTGAAAATTTTTAATTATTTTTTTTTTTAAGTAAAAATGGCTCAACAGTAGAAATTTTTTTGCATATATTCGTTTTATAAGGTCTCAATAGTCTGCAAAAAAAATTTCAAGGTCCTAGGCCCTTCGCGACCCTTCGTTTTTTTCCATCAAAATTTTATCGAAAATTTTTAATTATTTTATTTTCAAGTAAAAATGGCTCAACAGTAGAAATTTTTTTGCATATATTCGTTTCAGAAGGTCTCAATAGTGTGTAAAAAAATTTTAAAGGTCCTAGGCCCTTCGCGACCCTTCGTTTTTTTCCATCAAAATTTTATCGAAAATTTTTAATTATTTTTTTTTCAAGTAAAAATGGCTCAACAGTAGAAATTTTTTTGCATATATTCGTTTTATAAGGTCTCATTAGTCTGCAAAAAAAATTTCAAGGTCCTAGGCCCTTCGCGACCCTTCGTTTTTTTCCATCAAAATTTTATTGAAAATTTTTAATTATTTTTTTTTTAAGTAAAAATGGCTCAACAGTAGAAATTTTTTTGCATATATTCGTTTTATAAGGTCTCAATAGTCTGCAAAAAAAGTTTAAAGGTCCTAGGCCCTTCGCGACCCTTCGTTTTTTTCCATCAAAATTTTATCGAAAATTTTTAATTATTTTTTTTTCCAGTAAAAATGGCTCAACAGTAGAAATTTTTTTGCATATATTCGTTTTATAAGGTCTCATTAGTCTGCAAAAAAAATTTCAAGGTCCTAGGCCCTTCGCGACCCTTCGTTTTTTTCCATCAAAATTTTATTGAAAATTTTTAATTATTTTTTTTTTAAGTAAAAATGGCTCAACAGTAGAAATTTTTTTGCATATATTCGTTTTATATGGTCTCAATAGTCTGCAAAAAAAGTTTAAAGGTCCTAGGCCCTTCGCGACCCTTCGTTTTTTTCCATCAAAATTTTATTGAAAATTTTTAATTATTTTTTTTTTTAAGTAAAAATGGCTCAACAGTAGAAATTTTTTTGCATATATTCGTTTTATAAGGTCTCAATAGTCTGCAAAAAAAATTTCAAGGTCCTAGGCCCTTCGCGACCCTTCGTTTTTTTCCATCAAAATTTTATCGAAAATTTTTAATTATTTTATTTTCAAGTAAAAATGGCTCAACAGTAGAAATTTTTTTGCATATATTCGTTTTATAAGGTCTCAATAGTCTGCAAAAAAAATTTCAAGGTCCTAGGCCCTTCGCGACCCTTCGTTTTTTTCCATCAAAATTTTATCGAAAATTTTTAATTATTTTTTTTTCAAGTAAAAATGGCTCAACAGTAGAAATTTTTTTGCATATATTTGTTTCAGAAGGTCTCAATAGTGTGTAAAAAAATTTTAAAGGTCCTAGGCCCTTCGCGACCCTTCGTTTTTTTCCATCAAAATTTTATCGAAAATTTTTAATTATTTTTTTTTCAAGTAAAAATGGCTCAACAGTAGAAATTTTTTTGCATATATTCGTTTTATAAGGTCTCATTAGTCTGCAAAAAAAATTTCAAGGTCCTAGGCCCTTCGCGACCCTTCGTTTTTTTCCATCAAATTTTTATCGAAAATTTTTAATTATTTTTTTTTCAAGTAAAAATGGCTCAACAGTAGAAATTTTTTTGCATATATTCGTTTTATAAGGTCTCAATAGTCTACAAAAAAAGTTTAAAGGTCCTAGGCCCTTCGCGACCCTTCGTTTTTTTCCATCAAAATTTTATTGAAAATTTTTAATTATTTTTTTTTTAAGTAAAAATGGCTCAACAGTAGAAATTTTTTTGCATATATTCGTTTTATATGGTCTCAATAGTCTGCAAAAAAAGTTTAAAGGTCCTAGGCCCTTCGCGACCCTTCGTTTTTTTCCATCAAAATTTTATTGAAAATTTTTAATTATTTTTTTTTTTAAGTAAAAATGGCTCAACAGTAGAAATTTTTTTGCATATATTCGTTTTATAAGGTCTCAATAGTCTGCAAAAAAAATTTCAAGGTCCTAGGCCCTTCGCGACCCTTCGTTTTTTTCCATCAAAATTTTATCGAAAATTTTTAATTATTTTATTTTCAAGTAAAAATGGCTCAACAGTAGAAATTTTTTTGCATATATTCGTTTTATATGGTCTCAATAGTCTGCAAAAAAAGTTTAAAGGTCCTAGGCCCTTCGCGACCCTTCGTTTTTTTCCATCAAAATTTTATTGAAAATTTTTAATTATTTTTTTTTTTAAGTAAAAATGGCTCAACAGTAGAAATTTTTTTGCATATATTCGTTTTATAAGGTCTCAATAGTCTGCAAAAAAAATTTCAAGGTCCTAGGCCCTTCGCGACCCTTCGTTTTTTTCCATCAAAATTTTATCGAAAATTTTTAATTATTTTTTTTTTCCAGTAAAAATGGCTCAACAGTAGAAATTTTTTTGCATATATTCGTTTTATAAGGTCTCATTAGTCTGCAAAAAAAATTTCAAGGTCCTAGGCCCTTCGCGACCCTTCGTTTTTTTCCATCAAAATTTTATTGAAAATTTTTAATTATTTTTTTTTTAAGTAAAAATGGCTCAACAGTAGAAATTTTTTTGCATATATTCGTTTTATAAGGTCTCAATAGTCTGCAAAAAAAGTTTAAAGGTCCTAGGCCCTTCGCGACCCTTCGTTTTTTTCCATCAAAATTTTATTGAAAATTTTTAATTATTTTTTTTTTTAAGTAAAAATGGCTCAACAGTAGAAATTTTTTTGCATATACTCATTCCATAAGGTCTCAATAGTGTGTAAAAAAATTTTCAAGGTCCTAGGCCCTTCGCGACCCTTTGTTTTTTTCCATCAAAATTTTATCGAAAATTATTAATTATTTTTTTTTCAAGTAAAAATGGCTCAACAGTAGAAATTTTTTTGCTTAAATTTGTTTTATAAGGTCTCAATAGTGTGTAACAAAATTTTGAAGGTCCTAGGCCCTTCGCGACCCTTCGTTTTTTTTCTTCAAAATTAAGCGAGCTTTATGGTCATGTTATTCAGTGGTCATGTGTCCCATATACTTTACTATGTGAACACGTGACTACTGAATAACATGACCTTAAGAAACAAGTTATTTCAAGTATACTACTTTTTTAAGGGATCGAAAACCTGAAAATAAAATTCTTAGTAGATGTATAGTAAATCAACCAGTTGACTAATAATGTATCATATAAAATAAACAATCAACCATTATAAAATTATAGTAATGTAAAAACTTGAATGACTTGAACTTGTTTTAATAGATTTTTATTCAACTTGGTAAAAAGAAGTTTTTATGATTGCTGAATAAGAAATTCTATGAAATTTTACATTGCCAAATAAATGAAATTGTGAAATAGAAGCAAATCTATTCAATTATTTTCTTTTGAAATGCAATTCAAGTTCTGTTTACATGTACCCCGAGTTTTTGAATTCTCGGGGTAAATGTGAACACTTGATTATTTATTAACTAAATTGACGAAAATTAAAGTCATTTTTTGTTAAGGCATTAATAAGGAAGAATTACACTGTAAAAAATAAATCTTACTTTCAGTCTCTTTTTGACTAAAACCGTTTACATTAGAAACATTTTTAACTAATTTTTAGCCTTAAGAGTAAATTATTTTAAGTCATAAAATTTACTTAATCTAGTTTTCTGCTTAAAAATTGGCTATTTTTCAATCATTTTGGTTTTAAGATGTAAACGGTGTTTCAGACTTTGTTTTTTCTGTGTACAAATTTTCGTTTGATTTTTTAAATTATTTTTATGCAAATGCGAGACAAAATATTGAAACAGCAAAATTTTGATTTTCAATCTTTTTTGTATTAACAAATAACTTATACTATGTCATTGCTAATTGTCAAAATAAAATGTTGGCAATACTCAAAACATCTTGTAGGTGAGCTGAGGTAAAAATATTGACGTCGTACTTATTTTTAAATTTCTAAATTTTGCTGAAATATCTACTGTTAACATTTACCCCAAATGACCCTAATTAAAAACATTTACAAATTATTTTCATAAATAATTAAAATTGCACAGGAATTCAATTATTAACAGATTTTTTATAAATTTTTTCCTAATAATTCAATTAATTTCATAAATAATAAATTATTATTATTAATTTAATTATATATATAGTTATTCTTAAAAATTTGATTAAAATTCGTCAAACCCCTTGATCACTTGACGTGGAATCGCTCAAATAAGAAAACTCATCGCAGAATTTTAATTATTTTTAATACAGTTTTGTTCTTGAAAAGTGTATTAAAATTCTTCGGAAGAATTTAATTATTTAAAAATTTGTTAATAAAAATTTTATGGGAATTGAATTTTAAGAAACATTCAATTATTCAATAAATTATTTATTTTTGTATTTAAATTATTGAATTCTCTTAGAATTTTCTAATAAAAAATTATTTAAATATTAACTTTAGTTAAAATTTTAAATAATAATTGAATATTAATCTTTTAAAAAGATTTCAATTAAAAATCTTTGAAATACTGAATTTTTCATACTTTTAAGTAACAATTGTATAGATTTATTTTTTGAAAAAGTTTAATTGAGTTTTTTCTTAAATTTTTTGTAGCTATTATTTTCTAAATTGAATTATAAACAAATAGATTTGAAAATTGTCAAAGAACTTTTTCGAAAATTATTAAAAATAATTGATAGAAGGAGAATTTTAGTTAAAAATTCTAGAAAATAATAATTGAATTAAAATGATGAAAATAATTTTAAACAAGTTACAGTAGCAAAGTTCTTTTAATATAAAACAATAATTTTATCTCTTGGTTTAACCGAGATAATTTAAGATAATATCTTAAATTATTATAAGATAAATAGAAATTAAATTATTATAAAGGGAGCATCCATAAATAACGTTACACGATTAGGGGAGGGGGGGTGGTTTAAAAATGCAACTGATTGCAACAAGGGGGGAGGTGGGTGATTTTGAAATGTAACGTTGCAAAATGTTTCTTAATATTATTATAAATTATTATTGTTGTGTAAATCATTATCAGAGTTAATTTTAATAAATAATAATAATATGGGTAATAAGAAAAATTACTTCATTAATCCAGAAAAATAATATAATTCTTATTTTTGGGGGTATAAGTCATTTTTGCAACGTTATATTTAGGGGGGGGGGTGTTGGTAATTTGCAACCAAATGCAACGAAGGGGGGGGGGGTAAAAAACCCGAAAATCAGTGTAACGTTATTTATGGATGATCCCAAAGGGAGATTTAGTGAAATTTTTATATCGATTTATTATCTATTTTGGGAAATAACAAACTTTATAAAAGAGTTGAGCGCGTCAAGCTAGCGAACATCTTTCTTTGTACATATTATTGTAGTTCACACTGACACGTTACTGCCTCTAGAGTGGTGTGCGCGCACACGTGCGAATCGCGTAGACGATTGAGTAGAGTGGGGATAAGCGAACGTAGTGAAAGGCAAGCGAAAGAGATTTTCGTTTCTGATGCCTTGGCGTGCTCTGTGAGGAGTGAGGCGGGACTTTGGATCCGATCGTGTGGCCGAAATGTACCGAGTACAACCGAACGGAGTATTTCACTTCTCTCTAGTTCTTACTATTCGGAACTCTACGCAATACTTTGTTTTGATCGGCGTATGCACAAACTCATACTTTTTTATTATCCAGCAATAGGAACGTCCACATAATTAATATGAAATTTTATTTTTTCAAATTTGTATTATTTTTTAATATTTAGTTAATATTTTACTTTTCCTTATTTACAAATTATATTTTGGAATTTTTTCTTTTCTTCTAAGTTTCTAATTTTTTAACAAATAGAAAATTTTGTACATATTATTCTTTTATTTATTCACTGTAGAAACAATTCACGCGCTAAAGTGCGCGGCTAATTTTTTATATACTTTTTAATATAAAATTATCAATTTGAAAAAAATCAAATTTAAAATTTTTTAATTCAAATGTTTTTTTTATGAAAATAAAATATAAATTTAAATATAGATTATTACTATTATAACCACAATAATTATATATTCTGAGACAGGGGGTTGAAGGAAAATTAAGACATTTCTATTAAAAGAACTGGAAAAAATTAAATTTTCAGAATTCATAAGAAAATTCGGAATTTTGTTTACATCATAAAACTATGAAATCACCGAAAGAATTCTAATACAAAACCTTCAATTTTTTCTATTTCTGACAATAATTTTTTTTTAAAAACATAAGAACAATCATAAAATTATTACCAATAATTCATTATCTACTACAATAATAAATTTCCCAAAAGAATTTAATAATTTAAAAAAAATTTTAATAAAATTATACTCGAACATTTAATTATTTTCATAAATTAATAAAAATTTCACAAGGATTCAACTATTAACAAATTTTATATAAATTTCTTCGCAATAAGTCCATTAATTACATAAATAACTTTCAGTATTTCGTAAATTCAATTATTTTTATAAAAAATACACTGAAGACTTGCTTATATGGAAATTGGTTATACAGAATGTGATGGCGCTGAAACGGGTTGAGGGGTGAAGGGAAGGGTCGTGCTTGACTCGATGTCAGTAGCGCACCTATCACTGGATTTTTTCGGCAGAGCAATTAAAGAAATTATATTAGGACCTTATGAAACGAATATATGCAAAAAAAATTTCTACTGATGAGCCATTTATTACTTGAAAAAAAAATAAATAAAAATTTTCGATAGAATTTGGAAGAAAAAAAACGAAGGGTCGCGAAGGGCCTAGGACCTTGAATTTTTTTTTGCAGACTATTGAGACCTTATAAAACGAATATATGCAAAAAAATTTCTACTGTTGAGCCATTTTTACTTGAAAAAAAAATAATTAAAAATTTTCGATAAAATTTTGATGGAAAAGAACGAAGGGTCGCGAAGGGCCTAGGACCTTTAAACTTTTTTTGCAGACTATTGAGACCTTATAAAACGAATATATGCAAAAAAATTTCTACTGTTGAGCCATTTTTACTTGAAAAAAAAATAATTAAAAATTTTCGATAAAATTTAGAAGAAACAAAACGAAGGGTCGCGAAGGGCCTAGGACCTTTAAACTTTTTTTGCAGACTATTGAGACCTTATAAAACGAATATATGCAAAAAAATTTCTACTGTTGAGCCATTTTTACTTGAAAAAAAAATAATTAAAAATTTTCGATAAAATTTTGATGGAAAAAAACGAAGGGTCGCGAAGGGCCTAGGACCTTTAAACTCTTTTTGCAGACTATTGAGACCTTATAAAACGAATATATGCAAAAAAATTTCTACTGTTGAGCCATTTTTACTTGAAAAAAAAATAATTAAAAATTTTCGATAAAATTTTGATGGAAAAAAACGAAGGGTCGCGAAGGGCCTAGGACCTTGAAACTTTTTTTGCAGACTATTGAGACCTTATAAAACGAATATATGCAAAAAAATTTCTACTGTTGAGCCATTTTTACTTGAAAAAAAAATAATTAAAAATTTTCGATAAAATTTTGATGGAAAAAAACGAAGGGTCGCGAAGGGCCTAGGACCTTGAAATTTTTTTTGCAGACTATTGAGACCTTATAAAACGAATATATGCAAAAAAATTTCTACTGTTGAGCCATTTTTACTTGAAAAAAAAATATTAAAGAAATTTTCGATAAAATTTTGATGGAAAAAAACGAAGGGTCGCGAAGGGCCTAGGACCTTTAAACTTTTTTTGCAGACTATTGAGACCTTATAAAACGAATATATGCAAAAAAATTTCTACTGTTGAGCCATTTATTACTTGAAAAAAAATAATTAAAAATTTTCGATAAAATTTTGATGGAAAAAAACGAAGGGTCGCGAAGGGCCTAGGACCTTCAAACTTTTTTTGCAGACTATTGAGACCTTATAAAACGAATATATGCAAAAAAATTTCTACTGTTGAGCCATTTTTACTTAAAAAAAAAATAATTAAAAATTTTCGATAAAATTTTGATGGAAAAAAACGAAGGGTCGCGAAGGGCCTAGGACCTTGAATTTTTTTTTGCAGACTATTGTGACCTCTAGTAACGAATTCATGTAAAAAAATTTCTACTGTTGGGCCTTTTATATATTTAAAGAAAAAAATTTTAGTTTTTCGGAATATTTTGACAAATTAACGAAGGGTTCCGAAGGGCTTAGGGTCTTGAAAATTTTTGTACACACTATTGTGACCTAATAAAAGAAATTTGTGAAAAAAAATTTCTACTGTTAGGCCATTTATTGATTAAAAAAAAATTATTAATTTTTGTTACAATTTGACTTTTAATGGAAGGGTTCCGAAGGGCTAAGGGTGCTGAGAATTCATATTTTGTCTTTTTTTGGATATATAGTAGTGATATGAAGAGAAAAATCGCTACTGTGGGGCGAATTAGTTTGTTTCTTTTTTTTGTGTCATTCGTTTTTTAAAACGTTGCGGACTTCAGCCTCATTCTTATTTTTATTATTTTATTATCCACTCCCTCTTCATCCTCCCACTCTTCCATTTCTCTCCGCATTTTTTCCTGAAATTCGCTTAGCCTCTTCACATTCCATTTACCCATTTTAATTTTCTTTTGTTTCCTAACCCCTTTGTACATTCCACTTCTTCCATTCCTATTCCCACCCCTTAATTCTACCACCAAAGGAAAATGGTCAGACCCTATTTCTCTACCTATTTTCATTTTAATGATTTCATCCCTACCCTTATCATCTGTCAACACGTAATCTATAACGGTATCTCCTTTTCCTCTATAGGTGAAATTTCCTTCTTCGTCTCCTCTCATATTTCCATTGGCAATGGACCATCCTTCTTCTTCCAACAATTGTAGAAGTCTCCTACCCTCCTCATCCACTTTCTTATGCCTGGACACTCTACTATATTTTTCCAGCTCTTCATCCCACAAACCACCCCCCAATTCCCCGGTCCATGCATTTAAATCCCCCCCAATTATTACCTTCTTATCCTTTCCTTTTTCCATCCAATCTTTAATTATTCCCCATCCCTTTTCTTCACCCCTTCTTCTATAAATTCCCACTATATCTATCGTTTCTCTACCTCTTTTAATACTTCTCACTATACAATCTTCGTCTACAATCGTGCAATCCTTTCTTACTTCCTTAACCTCTTTTCTTACCCCTGAAATAATTCCTCCTGATCCTCTTCCTCTTTGTCCATCTCTCTTCGCTTCCTGCATTTTCCATCTGTACCCTTTTGGTAATATCCTTTCTATTTTCTTCAAATCTTTCTTTTCCACCCACGTCTCGCTAAGAAACAACACGTCCCATTTCTCTATTGTTCTCCAAAATCCTTCGTCTTTATTTTTAATGCCACCTACGTTCCAAAACCCAACTTTTATTCCTGCTTTCTGTGATCTTCCCCAACTGCCCCCTCTTCCTTCCGAAAAACCTGCCCTCTGTTTCTTCTATTCCTTTCCTGCGATACGTTTCTTTCTCTTCTCCGTTCCTCCTCCACCACCTCTCCAGTTGTATCACAGACCACCCACTTAATGCCATTAACCCACAAACACTCTCTTCCCCGTTTAACTTCACTTCCCTTTACCCTCTCTTCCCATTTTTTCTGTTCTAATTTCCTTGAAATCACCCTCTCTTTCCACGTTTTGTCCTCCTCTATAATTTCTTTCCTACCTTTCAGTTTATATTTTGCCGAGATCACCTCCATTTTTTGCTCTTCATTCTCCAGTTGCACAATCCACACTTTCGGTTTCTCTTTATCCTCCCCTCCTACCCCATTCAATCCTATAATTTTTACATCCGTTCCTATGTCCTCTAGCACTTTTTGTATAGCATTTCTTCCTTCTCTTCTTACCACATTCATTCCTTTAATCACAATATTATTTTTTCTCTTCTCTTTTTCTGTCCTCTCCATCCATCTTGAAACCTCACTCATTTTTTCTTCCAGTACCAATGCTTCCTGATTTTTTATACCTCCTTCTGTCTCTGCCTCTAGTTTAGTAACCCTCTTTCTTAGTTCCCCTATTATTTCTCTTGACTCTCTCACTTCCTCTTTTACCATATTTAATTCCACTTCCATTTCTACTTCTATATCTTTCTGCCCTTTTTCTAATTTTTCTAACTTTTCGTACATTTTCTCCTTCTCTTCACTCCATTTTCTTTCCCATTCTTCACACATTTTCTTGACTTTACCTATTTCACTACTTAATCCTTAATACTTCATAAAAAAATAACTCTGAAAATAAATTATTCCATGAAAGATTGAAAGAATTATCTGATTTTTAAACAAAACTTTGACTTCTTCCCAAATCCTAAAAATATTTTAGTATCTAAAAATAATGGAAACTTCAAAATATGTTTATAATACATTTTTTGTGAATATCTTTATGTAAATTCATTTGGAAAAATAGATTTTTTGAAATAAATATTTCATTATTATCCATTTTAATCAACTTTTTATGGTAAAATTAGCAATTTTAAAAATAAAAGAATTTAAAAATTTGTAATTCAAATTTTTGTTTGAAACACTAAAAAAATCCAATTTTGGAAAAATTACAAATAATTGCAGAAATTCAATTATTTTCAAGAGTGATAAAATTCTTCTCATAAAATTCAATTATCTTTCAAATTTAAAAAAAATTCTCGTCAAAATCCCAAGGAACTTTATAAATAACAAAATTCTTCCCCAAAGTTCAATTATTTTCAAATCAATTTCAAATTCCCAAAAATAGTACGCAGACATTTAATTTATTATTTTCATAAATAATAAAAATTTCTCAAAAATTCAATTATTTACAAATTTTTTATAAATTTCCTCGCAATAATTCAATTATTTTTATAAATAATAATTTTTTTTGAAGGAATTCAATTATTTTCATAAAAAATAATTAAAAATTGTAGAAAATAACAATTGATATGAAATGATGAAAATAATTTTGAAAGAGTTACTGTAATAATATTCTTTATAATATAAAACAATGATTTTATCATTCGGTCATATTTAATTATTATAAAACATGAAGATATCGATCACTCCGAGTCTTCGACTCGGAACAATCGCTATCTTCATGTTTTATAAAAATATTCTTATAAGTTATTGAATTTAAAAAAATTTGAATTTGAAATTTTTGAAATTCTTAATTCCTCTGGAAAAATAATATTGCGATTAAATATTTATTTAAAAAAAAAGTTATTGATGTTTTCGAATAATTTTACAATTAAAGAAATTCGTAAATAAATGTAACAGCAGAACATTTTTTTGAGTAAAATTTTTCCCTTTATTTTCAAAAAATTTTAAAAATTTCAATTTCATTTTCAATTAAAATTTCTAATTGACAAATAGAATAGAATATGTAATGTTTCTTTTCCAAAAGAAAAGAATGAGTTTCTGAAAAATATTGTTATTGGGAAATATAAATTATGCATAAAATGGATATATTTCCTATTTCTTAATTATATTTTTTATAAATAAAAAGGAGAAAAATTTGCATAATAATTTACATCAGTCAAATGAAATTTGTTATAGAAAAAGCATATAATAAACAAAATTTATTTGTTAATCACAATTTTTTTATATTTTCTAATTTCAAATATTGTTTTATTATAAATCATGAAAAAATACCTGCATTTTTTCGATCTGTCAAACAATATTTTTTTAAAGAAAAAAAAAACAAAAGCATTTTTAAGAATTGCTACTGTAACTTATTAAAAATTATGTTTATAATTTCAATTCAATTATTTTCTAGAAATTTTAACTAAAATCCACTAGTTTACAAGACAATTTCATGAAAACTAACTTATTCAGAATTTTAAATTAAAATCTTTTACAATTCAACTTTTTTAAAACTTTAATTTGAAAGTTTTTTAAATTCAATCTATATTAATATTAGTATTAATTATTTAACATTCTAAAATATAGAAATAGTTGTTTATGATTAATTGTAAAAAAAAGAATTGATATTAATGCAAAATAGTTATTTAAAAATTTATTTTCTAAGAAAAAAATGTTATTTATTTTAATTTTTTATTTAGGTATACCTACTTTATTTATTATTTAAAATTTAATTTTTATAAATTTCGTATCACTTTTGTACAAATTAGTCTAAATTTTTACCAATTCAAATTTGTTTTGTGATAATATTATTGCAAAAAAAAAATTATAAATTGATTTAGGTTCACTATTTTATAGAATGTGAAATTTTTTTTCTTTCAAATTTTTTTGACGCATTTGTTTAAAATTTTGTTTAATTATTATTGTTAGAAATAAAAAGAATTTAAAATTAAATTTAATATTATCTTTTTTTAAGTCTGTTACGTTGGACAACAAAATTCATAACTTTTTTATAAATTTTAGAAACTGAATATTTTTCCAGTACTCTTGATAAAATTCCTCGACAAAATATAACGATAATTTTATAGAAGATCATTCAATCTTTTTTAATGAAATATAATTAATAAGTCTTAAAATAAATATTTCTTTTTTTGTGTCACAAAATAATCAGTGTTTTTAAAAAAAAATTTTCCAAAATCCTGGTCAAGAAGAAAATTTACTGTCATTTCCCGGATTTCATGGTCCAGTGACCACTCTGTTAATCAAACATTTCTTTCATTTTATCAGGGTTGCCACAAAAAATTTAATTTTCTTTTTCCCTGATTTCCAGACAAAATTTTGATATTTTCCTTGACCCTAAAGAATATTCTGATTCACTCTAAAAATGATTTGATACTCAAAAAAAAAAATTCTATTCTATTTCAGAACAAGGATAAGAGAATTATCCCAAATATTCAAAGACAGACAAAATTCACCACTGGAAACGGCAATATTTTGGGTTGAATTCATCTGTCGAAATGGAAATATTCTAAAATCGCCGGCCATTGATTTAGAATGGTGGCAAGTGCAACTTTTAGACGTTTATGGATTTATATTTCTTGTCATTTTCATTACTTTCTACCTTATCTATTCTCTTTCGAGAATTCTGATAAGATTTTTACGAAGACTGAAATCTCATAAAAAATTCATATCAGGAATTGCTAAGAAGAACATGTAGATTTTTCACTCTCTTTCACTCTCTCTCTCTCTCTCCTTCTATACAAAAAAAAATTACACAACTCTAGTCTATAAAATTTATACTTATACTCATATTAATTGTCTGTTTTATACAATAAATAATTTAAAAGGAAAAAAATTTGTATACTATAAATTTCTGTCATTATGCATAATTTAATATATAAATAAATTTTTACTACTGTAACTTTATCGTTTAAAAAAATTTTCTTTATCAAACAAATTATTTGTAATATTGGAATTTACAACTGCACGAAAATAAAGAAAAATTAATTTTATCTTTCTGCTTACGTAAATGCTATAATATTATTCGTTAAAAAAACTATTGTTTTTTCTTTAATCGTTGATTATAAACGTAGTGAACTTCATCGACGAATATAGTGTCACAATCATAATTTTTAATAATTTTAAATTTATTTTCTTCACTAACCATGCCTGAAATGTTTATATTATGTATGCGTTTTGCTCTAAGTTTTACAGAACTGTTCAGTAAATATAAATATAGCGTATACTTCTCTTATTACGTTTTACCGAACTATAAAGTAAAATTTTAAATATCAGTTAATAAAAAAAATAATAATATATAAATAATAATAATAACAATAATAAATAAAAAAATAATAAAAATAATAATATTGAATTTATGCATTGTATTGGCATTTATGCCTCCCCCCCCAACAATGCAAACGCTTTAAATCGTCAATTTCAGAATTTCTTGATTAAAAGATAGGTGATATAAAATGTGAACTAATAGTGTAAAATTCTTGATAAATAATAAAATGTGATTTTAATTTGAGTTCTACTCAAAGCAGCACATGTAGTTCTCAATAGTTATCAGTTATTTTTTATTCGTTTTTTGATAAAGTACTGTCACCGAGAGCATTTATTTCTTTTATAATCTTCAATAAGAACGAATGTATCATTTGAATTTTGTCGCAATATTCTTTTTCTTCAACAATAAAAAGAAATTTCTTTTTTGAAAATTAAGTCAATAAAATAAATACATTTAATATCGAATCAATAAAAAAAATTTAATATCGTATCAATAAAATAAATATTTAATATTGAATTAATAAAAAAACATTAAATATCGAATTAATAAAAAACATATTTCATATCGAATTAATAAAAAACATATTTAATATCAAATTAATAAATAAAAATATTTCATATCAAATCAATAAAAAAATATTTAATCTCAAATCAATAACAAAAATATTTAATATCAAATCAATGAAATAAATATTTAATATTAATAAAATATTTTTAATTAATAAAAAATATAAATACAATTTTAAACAATTAATAACAATAAAGAAACAATGGAAAATTCACTAAAAATAAAATAAATAATAAAAGATAAAGCAAATAATTAAATAAACAATAATTGAAATGACCAAAAAATTAAAATTGTAAATAAAACAATAAATAAATAACTAAACAAAAAATAAAAGAAACAATAAATAAAAAAGTACACCAAAAACTCTGAACTTTAAAATATATAAATAATTATAGAGTGAAAAAAAAATTATTAAATAAAATAGTAAGCATACGTGAAAAATAAAATAGTAAAAAAAATAGTAGAAAATAAAATAGTTAAGATAGTAAATTAAATAGTGAAAATGGAAAATAAAATATTAAAAGTGGTAAATAAAATACTAAAAGTAGTAAATAAAATAGTGAAAATAGTAGAAAATAAAATAGTGAAAATAATAAATTAAATAGTAAAAATAGTAAATAAAATAATAAAAGTGGCAAATAAAATAGTAAAAGTAGTAAATAAAATACTAAAAGTGGTAAATAAAATACTAAAAGTTGTAAATAAAATAGTGAAAATAATAAATTATATAGTGAAAATATAAATAGTAAATAAAATAGTAAAAGTGGTAAATAAAATAGTAAAAGTGGTAAATAAAATAGAAAAAGTAGTAAATAAAATAGTGAAAATAGTAGAAAATAAAATAGTGAAAATAGTAAATTAAATAGTAAAACTAGTAAATAAAACAGTAAAAGTGGTAAATAAAATACCAAAAGTAGTAAATAAAATACTGAAAATAGTAAATTAAATAGTAAAAATAGTAAATAAAACAGTAAAAGTGGTAAATAAAATACCAAAAGTAGTAAATAAAATAGTGAAAATAGTAAATTAATAGTAGAAAATAAAAAAAATAGTGAAAATAGTAAATTAAATAGTAAAAATAGTAAATAAAACAGTAAAAGTGGTAAATAAAATACCAAAAGTAGTAAATAAAATAGTGAAAATAGTAAATTAATCGTAGAAAATAAAAAAAATAGTGAAAATAGTAAATTAAATAGTAAAAATAGTAAATAAAATAGTAAAAGTGATAAATAAAATACTAAAAGTAGTAAAATAAAATAGAATAGTATAAAAAAGAATAGTAAACAAAGAATAAAAAAATAAAGAGAGAAAAATTTCTTTCCTTTCAAAAATAATATGTGTTCGCAAAAGATTTTCATGATATTATTATTCAGTGTGACGTTGAATTTTGAATTTAACAATGGATACAAAATCCTTGGCATTTTTCCATTTCCGGGGAAAAGTCATTTTGTGATGTTTGAACAAATAATGAGGGAACTTGCGCGAAAGGGACATAAAGTAGATGTCATAAGTCATTTTCCTTTAGAAATTCCCCAAGAAAATTACCGTGACTTCAGTATTAAAGGCACTGCTCCAGAAACACAAAATAATGTCACATTTCAAATGATAGAAAATATATCGCAATTTTTTTGGATCAGAGATTTCTTACAAGAGGAAATGAATGCACTTTGTGATATTCTCGGACATTCTGTGTTGCAAGATTTTATTAAAGGACCACTCAAAAAAACATCCTACGATCTTATTGTTGTCGAAGTGAGTTTTTTGAAACATTATTTTCATTTTTAAAAAATTATTTTTACTATTAAAAAAATTTTTTTTACTTTACTTATTTAATATCAAGTTAAAAACTAATTTAGAGCTGAAAAAGAAATTTTTTCGATAAACGAATTTTTTTAGAGGAAACTTTTTTTTCCATTTACGAAAGTAAATGGAAAACAAAGTTTCCACTAAAAAAATTCGTTTATCGAAAAATTTAATTTAATTTACAAAAGTAAATGAAAAAAAAGTTTCCAGTAAAAAAATTCGTTTGTCGAAAAAATTCCCTTTTATTTACAGATCTTCATGAATCCTTGCTTTCTGGCATTTGGGCACCACTTCAAAATTCCAATAATCGGAGTGACAAGTAGTAGTCTCTACGAATGGATGAATGAACCTTTTGGCAATCCATTGAGTACATCATTAATTCACCAATCGAAAAATGACTCATTTATTGTAAATTTTTTCAAGAGATTAATCAACACTGCCAGTACAATACACGCGAAATTAATGTTCGATCATTATTCGCAAGAGCAGAATAATTATGTGAGAAAATATTTTAATGATGAAAATTTTCCCAATATTAATCAACTCGAAAAAAGTGTTGCTCTAGTTTTGGTCAATTCACATTATAGTTTAACGGGCGTCAAACCATTGACAACATCAATTGTGGAAGTTGGTGGAATACATATTCAGGAAGACGAAGAAAAATTGCCCGATGTAAATATTTAAATCCTTTCAAACTCTTTTGTACTGAATAAAATACAGTCTTTTATTTACTAGAAAAGAGGTTTTCTTCTTTTCCTTTTATTTTTTAAACAACAACTCTTTTAAATAGTAAAAAAACTAGTTTGTTGAAAGAAAACAAATTTTGATAATAGAAATTATAAATAATAAAGATGTAAAACAAAATTTGAAGCATCAAGAAATTCTATGCTATAAATAATGAAAATTATTGTAATATTTGATTATAAATTAAATTTTCTCATTTATTTAATTTGCAGGATATTCAAAAATGGCTGGACAATAGTAACAATGGATGTATTTACATAAGTTTCGGATCAATGGTTCTTTTTGAAACATTTCCAAGGCATTTAATTGAAGCCTTTTACGAAGCATTTCAAAATTTACCACAATTTCGATTTTTAATCAAAATTAAAAAACCCGATGATTTAAAATTGAAACTTCCAAGCAATGTCAAGACATTCTCTTGGCTTTCGCAATCACTTGTATTTAGTAAGTCAAACAGAAAATTAATATTCGCTGAAATATTTAATATTTCAATTTAATATTTTTGAAACTTTGGTAAATTGTTATCCTATCCAAGAATGACAAATGCGACTAAAATTTTAACCCATTTTTGACAAAATTTGTAGAAACTAACAAAAGTTAAAATTTTCAACATTACTCACAAGGAAGTTTAACGAAAAAGTCTATCAACTAAAATTATCGAAAATCAAAAATCGAAAATTAACGAAAATTACCATTTTTTAGAATACAAAAATATGAAAATATTTATAACACACGGGGGAATGATGGGAGGATTGGAATCAATTTTGAACGGAATACCAATGATTGGAATACCATTGTTTGCGGATCAATTATCGAATCTGGAAAATTTGGTTCAAAGAAAAATTGCCATTTCCTTAGATTGGAAAACTTTGAATGGCGAACAACTTATAAATGCCATAACGGAAATTTTTCAAAATTCTGTGTACAGGTATATATTGAACATTAAATTTTAAATTTAAATTTAAAAACATTAAATTAAACGTCAGAGGATAATAGGAAATAGTTTAAAGTACATAGATATAATATAAATGTAAATTTCATGTAAATTTAAATCTATATAAAGTTTGTTTTTGTTTCATCTACAAACTGTCTGTTTAATATTATACTTATTTTCAATTTTCATTTTTTTTTTAATAGAAAAACCAAAATTAAAAAATCAGTAATATATAAGTTTTCAAAATTGTGAAAATTAAAGTACAATAAATTAGTTTTGAATTATTTGAAAAAAAGTAGGAAAAAATTGGTAAAACAAAAATTTACAATAACTATTTTTGTATTAATTCATAAACATTTGTGAAACTAAACTTTATAATAATTATTTTCGTATTAATTAAAAAAATCGGTAAAATTAAACTCTACAATAATTATTTTTATACTAATTGAGAAAATGGGTAAAAATAAACCTTACAATAATTATATTTTTATATTAATTGAAAAAATTGGTAAAAACTAACTATATAATAATTATTTTCGTATTAATTAAAAAAAACGGTAAAATTAAACTTTACACTACTTATTTTTGTATAATAATTGAAAAAATGGGTGAAAATAAATCTTACAATAATTATTTTTGTATTAATTGAAAAAATGGGTAAAAACAAACTTTATAATAATTATTTTTGTATTAATTGAAAAATTGGTGAAACTAAACTCTACAATAATTATTTTTATACTAATTGAGGAAAAAATTTTTAAATAATTATTTTCTGATTAATTGAAAAAATTTGTAAAACTGAAGTTCACAATAATTATTTTTATATAACAGAAAAAAATAAGTATAACTAAAATTTACCATAACTATTTATGTATTTAAAAATAATATAAAAATTTCTGAAACTAAACTCTACAATAATTATTTAAGTATTTTAAGTAAAATTTTCAGTAAAATGAAACTTTACAGCAATTATATTTGTATTAATTGGAAAAATTGGTAAAACTAAATTCTACACTAATTAATTTTAAACTAATTGATAAAAAAAAAAATAATTGAAAATATTTGTGAAACTAAACTCTACAATAATTAATTTTTTACTAATTGAGAAAACAATTAATTGAAAAAATTGGTAAAACGGAAGTTCACAATAATAATTAACTATTAATTAAGGGAAAATTCAATTATTTTCGTATTAATTGAAAAAGTTGGTAAAACTAAATTTGAAAACAATTATTTTCTATAATTAATAAAAAAAAAATGGAATAAATTGGTAAAACTGATGTTCACAATATAATTATTTTTGAATCAACTAAAAAGAATAATTGAAAAAATCAGTAAAACCAAATTTGACAGTAATTATTTTTCTAACAATTAAAATTCAAATGCGTATTGTTTAAAATTCTTGGCAATTTATTTTAAATTCCTCTTCTTCTTTGAATGTTAATTTAAATTCAAAATCTATTTAATCATAAACCGTAAAATATTGATTTAATAGTAGATTGTGCATCAAGGGAGGGAAATGGATGATTTCCGACGAGTGTAGTTTGCAGTTCGAGGCGTAGCGAGCAAACGAGCCGAAGGCGAGTGCTTGCGAGCGAAGCCGAGAACTGTAAAACACGAGTGGAAATCAATTTTCCTCCCGAGTTGCACATACTATTTTTTCTAACACACGTATACCGAAAGTACAAACGCGGCAGTTTGATTGTTACTTTTGAATGTATAGTTGTAGCTGGGGGCGGTATAGTTACAACTGTGGTAACTGAAAGTTTGTGAAAAGCTTAAAATAACTAAACTAACCCAAAGAGCGTAGGTTTACGCAAGTAGCGTAAGTAACGTAAGTAACGTAAGTTACGTAACTTACGTAAATCATTTATTATTTGTAACTCGAAAGACTAACATAACTACACCATTTACGTAAGTTACGTAACTACACCATTTGCGTAACTCGCGTAAGTTACGTAAGTCACTTAGCTGACGTAACTCACGTAACTGATTCATCAATGGTCATACTTTGATAATATTACCGAGAAAGCAAGTTACTTTTCCTCCCTCACAGGGAGGGAATGTTACATTCCCTCCCGGTGACGTCACTAGCCGGGAGGGAATGTACATTCCCTCCCGCTCGCAGGGAATCATACACTTTTCTCCCGCTAAACACGTAGGAAATGGTGTACTTTCGGTGCGTGTGGTAGAAAAAAATATAATTTTCAGAAAAAATGTAAATAAATTATCAAAATTATACAAGGATCGACCATTGAGTCCTTTGGAAACAGCAACTTTTTGGATTGAATACATTGGAAGAAATGGAAATGTACTTCAATCGCCAGCTACAAAATTACAATGGTGGCAGTTGGAACTTTTAGACGTTTATGGATTTTTGTTACTAATTACTTTTGCAATATCCTACACAGTGTATTTCATTGTTGTAAAATTATTTAAATTCTTTATTTTTATTACGTTTACCAAAAATTTAGAGTCAAAAAAGAAGCAATAAAAAAACTGCCACAATTTCTATTTTTTATGTCGCATTTATTATTTTTAATTCATAAACTTTTTTCCCCAAAAAAAAAATAAAAATAAAAAATGTGTATAATTAAAAATTTTCAAATTCTATTTTTATCTATTTTTAGTTTAATTTAATTTTTAATTTACTTCTTACTTTACTAAATTAATTTCACTTTCAACATCGTATTAATTAAAATATAAACAAGTGCAAATTTTATTAAATTTACATTTTAGTACACAAATTTCTCTGTCAATATTTTATTAATTAAAATAATAACAAGTGAAAATTTCAAATTTACTATTTACTATAAATAATTAATTTCAAATTTGATATTTTTGACATATCGACATTTTTAAAATTGATTTAAAAAAATATTCAAAACTAAAGACTAATTTCAAAATATATTAAAAAACTTTAAATAGAGTATATATATATGCATTTTATTAGAAAATATAACTGCGACAATTTTATCATTTATGACCTTGAACGAAATTGCAGTAAAGTTCATTTTTATTATCCCCTCCCTCCCTCTTTTCTTTCTCATGATGATGTTACAAGACCAATGTGATAAATTCTCTACTCACCATTCGAAATAATCGGTTTCTTTATTGCGATCTATTGAGAATAACAATCAATTTTAACGTTAAATTTTTATTGCGAGAAATAAAATTTCAAATAAAACCAAAAAAAAAAAAAAAAGAGTTTTCCCTCCTAAAATAGTGTTGTTAAGAAATTAATTTTAATCTTTTAATAAATTAAGTGTTTAAAATGGCGACAATAAATTTTTTAATAATATTGTCAATTCTTACTGTTGTTATTAATAATAGTGAAATAAGTGATGGTTACAGAATTTTGGGAATATTTCCATTGAATGGAAAAAGTCATTTTGTTATGTGTGAACAATTAATGAAAACTTTAGCGAAAAAGGGTCATCATGTCGATGTTATTAGCCATTTTCCTCTTAAAGAACCAATTCCTAATTATCATGATTTAAGTATTAAGGGCTCATTACATAATGTTGTCAATAACATAACTTTCGAACAATTTACCAAATTTGGTCCTGGTGGTTTTAGCGAATTTATCGATATGGCCGGTAATCAAATATGTAAATTATTAAGTCATCCAGTTATCAGTAATGTCATTAAAAATCCTCCAAAGGACCCGCCGTATGATCTCGTCATTGTTGAGGTAATTAATTACTGTTAATTGCTATTGCTGTAATTATGCTCACTAACATTATTTTTAAAATTAATATTTTTAATATTTATAATTTTAATATTAATATTTCTATGACACATTTTTGATGTTTTAAAGCCAATTAATTGAATATTGAATATTTTTATTATTAATTTTTTTCCAAGTATTGCTATTAATACTATTATTATTATTAGAGACTATTATTATTTGTTTTGTTTTTTATTATTTATTATTATTTGCAGTTTGCTAAAACAGTCTTTTTAAATTAATTTTTATTATCTCATTAAAATTTAAATTATTAATATTTTTTACTTCTATTGTTACATTTTTTTATATTCAAAGTTAAATAATAATTTTTATTAATAATTTCATCTTTTGACACAAATAATAATTATTATTTAGCTTCGAAAAACAAACAATTTTAAAATTAATAATAAAATAATAAACTATATTTGTACAGAAAAAAAAATTATAAATCAAATAATTAAAAAATTGATGATTTGAGAGTAAGCACTCGATTACTTATTTTTTTCTTGCTTCACTGATTTCATTTATCTGATAAAAGACGATAAAAATTGACTCTTTATTTCAATTTTACTCCATTAAATCTAATTTCTGTTTCTTAATAAAAAAATATATGTCAAAAGAAAATTAGAAGTGAAAAACTATTTTAAATTTAAATTATACAATAAAAAATAATTCTCCAACTGTTTAATGTTGAAATAGAATTGAAAAATTTTAATTGTTAAAACAAAATTAAAAGCTGAAAACAATTTCAAATTGTTCGATTCAAATAAGTATTTAAAAATTTTCTAATTTTGTTTAAATTTAATTGAATTTAGTTAAAATTTAAATTAGTTTAATTGTTAATTGTAATTAAATGAGAATAAAATTTAGAAATTGAAAGAATTTTAATTTTTAAAATAAAATTAAAAGTAAAAAACAATTTTAAATTATCAAAATCAAATTGAAATTAAATTTAATTGTGAAAATGAAATAACAAGTAGTTCTAAATAACAATAAATTGTTAAAATAGAATTAAAATTTAAAAAAAAATTTTAAATTTTGTTATAATTTAGTTAGAATAGAAAACAATTTAAAGCTGATAATTATAAATTGTTCAAATTAAATTAAAATTAAAAAATAATTTTAAGTTTTTCTTAAAATCAAATTGAAATTAAAAAATACTTTCAAGTTGTTACAAGTAAATTAGAATAAAAAACAATTTTAAATTGTTATAAAACAGAATTAGAAGTGAAAAATAATTATAATTGTTAAAATTAAATTAGAAGTAAAAAAATAATTATCCAACTGTATAATGTCGAATTAAAATTGAAAAATTTTAATTGTTAAAACAAAATTAAAAGTTGAAAACAATTTCAAATTGTTCGATTTAAATTAAAAATTAAAAATTCTTCTAATTTTGTTTCAATTTATTCAATGTAATTGAATTTAATTTAGTTAAAATTTAAATTAGTTTAATTGTTAATTGTAATTAAATAAGAATAAAGTTTAGAAATGAAAAGAATTCTTATTATTAAAATAAAATTAAAAGTAAAACAATTTTAAATTATCAAAATCAAATTGAAATTAAATTAATAATTTTAATTGTTAAAATTAAATAACAAGTAATAAACAATAATAAATTGTTAAAATAGAATTAAAATTAAAAAATATTTCTAAATTTTGTTAAAATTTAGTTAGAATAGAAAACAATTTCAAACTGTTAATTAATTGTCAACTGTTAATTATAAATTGTTTAAATTAAATTAAAATTAAAAATTAATTCTAAGTTTTTGTAAAAATCAAATTGAAATTAAAAAATACTTTCAAGTTGTTTCAAGTAAATTAGAATAAAAAACGACTTTAAATTGTTCAAATAAAATTAGAAGTGAAAAATAATTATAATTTTTCAAATAAAATTAAACGTAAAAAATAATTCCACGTGGTTAAAATTAAATTACTAGCAACCGCAGAAGTATAGGAGAAGCGTTCCCTTCCACTCGCAAGAACAGTTTGCTCATTGGATGGCGAACCGAAGGAAGGGGAAGGTCCCTGGGTGGGGGGACGCTTCTCCTATAGTCTCGTGCGTTGCTCACTTTTACTCTTCTGAAAATAAAAAAGAAGAAAATAAATAAAAAAAAATATATACAAATAAATAAATAAATATTAAGAAAATAAAACCTATTAAAAAAAGTAATGAATAATTAAAGAATAAATAAAAATACAAGTATAAATAAATAATAAGTAAAGAAATAAAAATTTCGAAATATTTAAAGTACAAAACAACTTTTTTTTCAGGTATTCGCGGCTCATTGCTACTTTGCACTTGGACGACACCTAAAAGTACCAATGATTGGCGTTTCAACGGCGGCATTATACGAATGGATTCGCGAACCAATTGGAAATCCTGGTAATCAGGCAATAATTCCTGGACCATTCACTGGATTAAATTTCAATATGAATTTTTGGCAACGTGTAAAAAACACACTAATGTCACACTTTATAAAGCATGTATTCAACTATTATGTGGACAAACAATCGAAATACGTCGATGAACACTTTGGACCAGGTTATCCGGACATTTATCAACTTTCAACGGAATTAGATCTTTTGTTAGTGAATTCACATTTCAGTATTAATGGAATTCAACCTATGACTCCAGCTGTTGTTGAAGTTGGAGGTTTACATATCGAGGACAGTGGAAGGAAATTAGATCCGGTATTCCTCTATATTTGTACAAAAACTTACTTTCAGTTCTAGTGCTTTTATACTCTCTCCTGAAACACTCAATCTCTCCTAGTTGTTAAAACCGTATAATATTTATTTTCTTTTTTCAAACTTCTCTCTTTTGTTGCAGAAAAATAAAAAAAAATAGAATAATAATACAAAAAAAATGATTTAGAAAAAATAACCTTTTTTTTCTGAACGCAGGATTTACAACAATGGCTTGACGAAAGCTCGTCGGGATGTATTTATATATCCTTTGGATCAATGGTAAAAATAGAATCATTCCCAAGGGAGACACTTAAAGCTTTTTATTCAACTTTTCGAAATATTGCGCCAGTTCGAGTTTTAATGAAAATCGCAAATCCAAAGGAATTGCCTGCAGATTTACCGAAAAATGTGAAAACACATTCATGGCTACCGCAGATTCAAATTCTGAGTAAGGAATTCAATTTTCTATCAAAATATTAGAAACAGAATTTACTATTTAAAATTTACAATTTTCTTAGAAATATACTAGTACTTAGTAGTACTTCTTACTATAATATTTAGTAATATTTAATTTGTATTTAATTAAATATTTTTTCAATTCTTTTTAGAGCACAAAAATGTGATAGCATTTGTCACTCATGGAGGATTAATGAGTACTTTGGAGGCAATTTACTGTGGAGTACCTATGGTGGGAATTCCACTCTTTGGAGATCAGATTATTAATATAAAATCACACCAAGAACGAAGAATGGCGATTTCATTGAGTTATAAAAATATCACCGAAAGTGAATTCACAAATGCTATCAAGACTGTGTTGGAAAATCCGGAATATAGGTGAAAATTCGTTATTACTAATAAATAATCAACTAATTAATTCTCTACCTAATTAAAAAATTAATTAGCTATTAGTTGATTATCAACAAAATTATTTTATTAATTTTCCAAATTATTAGTTTCCTCAAAGTTGTCGAAATTTTAGCCTAAATCTTTGTCTAAATATTTAGTTTTAATTATTTATCTAAATTTCGTCAATTATTTTAGTATTAAATTTTATTAATTTTATTAATTATTCATTAATCTGGGAAATTAATTTATTAATCAATTGAATAATTCTTTCTTTGGTAAAAAAAAACGAAAAATCAACTGAATAATTAGTTTGCTAATTATCTAATTAATAAATTATTAATTATCTACCTAATTAATTTTTTAATGCTCTAGATAATTAGTTCGTTAGTTATATAAAATACAAAATAAAATAAATAGACAAAATAATAAATATAGAAATACAAGAAATAAAGAAATACAGGGTTGCGACAAAAGGAATTAACAATTTCAAAAATTTCAAATTCAAACTTTTTGAAATTCAAAAAAAAATTTATTGAATAATTGAATGTCTCTTAAAATTGAATTCTCACAAAGAATTTTATCAAAAAAATTTTAAATAATTGAATTTTTTCGACAAATTTTAATAAAATTTCTAAGAATAATTAAATTTTTCTAGGAATTCGATTAAAATTGTATTAAAAAAAATTAAAATTATGCGATGAGTTTTATTATTTCTGAAAATAATTGAATCCATGTAAAAAATTTTATTATTTATGAAAATAATTGTTAATAAAAAAATTATTTATTGGTCCTGAGCTATTACTAGAACAATTCAAAATAATATCTGTGTCTTCAAAATTAATTTAATTTACAATTAATAAAAAGTAACCATAGCCGATAATCAGCAGGAGATAAAAAATTATTTTTTTTATCAAACTTTATCTTTTGTTTATTATAAACAATTGTTTATAAAAAATTGTTTATTAATCCTGAACTGTGTCTAAAATAATTCCAATTAATGGAGTTTTAAAATTTTTAAATTTTATACGTTTAAATTAAATTCTTTTCAATTCTATTATTTTTTAAATTCAATAAATCCAGACCGGAAAGTCCAAGAAAAAAATGTCCAAAGTACAAAAAATCCAAAATGAAAATGCCCAAAGTCAAAAAATCAAAAATAAATAAAAACTTCCAAAATAAATAATAAAACATGTGAAAAAGCCACGTTATTTCTTTTATGCTATAAAATCGGAATTATTTTCAACATTTTTGATAAAATTCTTTACAAAAATTCAATTATTTCGAAACATAAAAAAATTCTTCATAAAAATTCAATTATTTTCATAAATAAAAAAATTTCTAGAAGAATAATTTCAATCATTCAATAAAATTTTTAAAACAATTATTCCAAGAAATACAATTATTTTCAACTATTTTGATGAAATTCATTACAAAAATTAAATTATTTTCAAAAATAAAAAAATTCTTCACAAAGTTTCAATTATTTTCATAAGTAAACGAATTTCTAGAAGAATTTCAAATATTTTATAAAATTTTTAAAATAATTATTCCACGAAATACAATTATTTTCAACAATTTTGATGAAATTCTTTATAAAAATACAATTATTGTCAAAAATAAAAAAAATTTTCACAAAATTTCAATTATTTTCATAAAATAAAAAGATTTTTAGAAGAATTTCAAGTATTCTATAAAATGTTTTAAAAAAAGGACAATTTCATTCAAGGCAACCATTTAAATTTTTATAACTCAATTTTTTTCATTGGATTTTTAATTTCTTTCCACTTTTTGACCAGGACAAAAAATCCAAAAAAATAAATCCAAAGTGAAACTATTTTTTTTACTTATTTGGATTTCATTTACTTTGGATTTTTTGGTTTGGACTTTTTGTTTTGGACTTCTTATCCGGATACCCTGTTAACCACCCAGATTGTTGTTAACTTATTAATCAGTTAAGTTTTAATTATCTAACAAAGAAATTTACTAATTATTTAACTAATTAATTTATTATCTTCGTAATTATTTCGATTATTATTTATTTTTAACTATCTAGATAATTAGTTGGTTGATTACCGAAACAATTTACTTGTTAATTATTAAAAAAAATTAATTTATTAATTATTTAAATAATTAACTTATTAATCAACTGAATTATTTTTTTTGTACAGAAAAGAAAGAATCAACTAAATAATTAGTTCACTAACTGTCTAACTAATTAATTTTCTAATTATCTATATAATTAGTTTGTTAATTATTCAAGTAATAACAATTAACTCGTTAATTATTTAACAAATTAATTTGTGAATTAATTAAGTAAACAGCTTATTAATCAGTTAAATATTTAAAATTTAGTTCATTAATTATCTAAATTATTAAACAGTCTTTTAAATGAGAAATTATTAACCGATGTTACTGCCTTGTTAATTAATATTTTTTTTCTTTATTTTCAGACAAAACGTCGAGAGAATATCAAAGTTATATTACGATCGACCAATGAGTCCTCACGATACTGCAGTTTTTTGGGTGGAATATATAATAAGACATAGGAACGTTCTTCATTCCCCTGCAATCAATTTATCATGGTATCAAGTTCAATTATTGGACGTTTACGGTTTTATACTCCTCGTTTTCATCCTCGTTATGTATCTTTTAATATTAATAATTCGCGGTTTAATTAAATATATTTTTGGTACGAAAAAAAGGAATAACAAAGCAGAATTTCTTACTAAAAAGAAGAAATAATAAATTCATCATTATTATATAATGCAATTTATAACTGCAATTAAAATACTCCTTCAATTAGATTTCTTCGTTTAATTAAATGAATTTTAAATAATATCTTTGTCTCCATTAATTTTAAAAAACTAGTGAATGACTGACACGTACTTATAAAATATCGTTGATTTTTATTTTTAATTATTACTAATTGAAATTTTTTATATTTGTATCCATAATTTGTATATTTTCTCATTAATAAACCTATTTTTGAATTTTAAATTTCTCCTAAATAATAATTAGTATTGTTATAATTTTAATTAATAAAATACGATATTCATTTATATTAAATAAATGAGCATTATTTTAAATAATTAAATTATAAATTTATAATTAGAGAAATTTTTTAATAAAATGCATTCTTTTATAAAATAACGTAAAATAATTGAATTGGCAAATAGTATAGTTATATATCGGAATAATGTGAAAAATTCATCAATGTTTTTTGACGATCAACAAAAAAATACATCCAATAACAAAAGATAATGAATTTCATGTCGATCCGAATAAAACAGAAAATTTCTCTTTTATATTTCATCTCGTTATATAACATTAATATTTATTAAATAACAGAGAATAAATAAATAACAGAGAAAAAGTTTTTCCCTTTTTTCACTAACGTTCTCTAAATTCAATGTAAATAATTTTTAATATTTTTAAACAGCATCGTCGTAAAAAAATAATTAAATAAAGCAAGATAAAAATTAATTTTATTAAAAATTAATTGACAATATTAATTAATAATTTTATGAACGTTCTCTAAATTCAACATAAATCATTTTTAATATTTTTAAATCAAGAAAAATATTAATTTAATTAACAATTAATTGACAATTACTTAACAATTAACTGACAATTAATTGACAATAGATTTACAAGAAATTTTCCAATAATCGAAAATATAGTTCGGTTTTAACAAGTTTCAATTTTAAAATTGAAAAAAGAGACAGTGATTGGCATATCTCTCAAAATAAAACTCATTAATGTATTCATTTTTAAGAAACGTAAAATATATCGTTATCTTCAAGATATTTTAATAAAAAAAAGTAGAATGCAAACGAAAAGTATAAGTGACAGTTCCTACAATAGTTTGTCGTCGTCAAAAAAGAAATAGAATATAAAAAAGTAAAATTAAAAAAAAATCAATTATTCTTCCATAAAGAATGAATTCATTATTTCCAATTCAACTAATTTTTATCATAATTATAATTAATTGTAACCCAAACGAAGGAGCAAGAATTTTGGGAATATTTCCCCTACAGGGACAAAGTCATTTTGTAATTTGTAATCGACTAATGAAATTATTGGCAAAAAGTGGACATCAAGTCGATGTGATTAGTCATTTTCCAGAAAAAATTCCAATTTCAAATTATAAAGATTTTAGTTTAGATGGTACACTATATCCAATTGTGAATAATATGAATTATTCCGATATAAAAATGTTTTCGACAATTTCGCTGAAAAATCTATTTCTCTTTTCTGGCGATAAAGTGTGTGATTTACTCAAGCATCAAATTTTTGAAAATATTATAAATAATCCTCCCAACGATCCACCGTACGATCTTGTTATCATTGAGGTAATTTCAACTTTAAATATTCAAAAAATAAATGACAATTTTTTTTATTTTTCTTAATCAATTATAAATAAAAAATTTTAGCTAAACTTTATGTTAATAAATTTTATTAATATTATAATGGTAAAATTTTATGATCCACAAGTTTTGAACGTTCAAATGAACGAAACATATTTTAATAGAAATATTTTTATAAATTACTGTTAGCAATAAAAATTAAAAACTTAAATTTTACACTTAGAAACTTAATAATTTTTTTTTAGTGACACGAAATTATTGTAACATTTTAAATTGAAAAATAAATAAATAAATTTTGTTCATTTGATCGTTCAGAACTTTAGGATTATAAAATTTTAATTAAAAAAATTGAATTATTAATTTCTTTCTCTAATTTAAAGCAATGAAATTAAAATTTATTAATTCTAATCAATAGAATTAAAATTCGAAAATTTGAATCAATAAAATTGAAATTCGAAAATTTTATAATCAACAGAATTAAAATTGGAACATTTAAAACAATACAATTAAAATTTTCAAATTTGAATTAACAAAATTAAAAGTCGAAAATTTAATCAAAACAATTAAAATTAGGAAAATTTACACAATAATGAAAATACAATATAATTAAAATTGAAAAATTTGATTCAATGATGATTCACAAATTTTGAACGAAATATTTTTTTCATTATAAACATTTTAAAAAAATTACAAATGACAATAAAAATTAAAAAATGTTACATTAAATATTTTGAAAATTTATAATTTTTTGATTCCTGATGAAATATTATTATAATAAATTATTTATTTTAAAGAGAAATAAATAAATTTCGTTCATTTAAACGTTCGGAACTTTAGGAACGAGTAATTTATTCAAAAATAAATTATTTTGTGGAATAAAAAAATTAATTCTTATCTAAATAACTTTAAACTAAATTATTCACATTCTTCTAAAATTTTTAATTTTCAAATAAATGCAACTTTTTTCTATAATTTTTGGAAAATATTTAAACAGAAAACAAATTTTGTGCATTTGAAGATTAACAACTTTAAGGACACAAATATTAGATTTGAAAAATTTTTATTTATTAAATTATAGAATTTTATAGAATTAAAAGGTAAAAATTTCAATTTATTGAGTTAAAATACAAAAAATTTAATTAATTAATCTTAATTGATAAATTTACATCTTAACTGATTGTGTTACAATTAAAAAATTTTATTTGGTTGAGCTAAATTTAAAAATTTTAATTGATTGAGTCAAAATTCAAAAATTTTAGTTAACTTAGTTTAAATTTAAAATCTCAAATTGATTAAGTTAAAATTCAAAAATGTTAATTAATTGATTAAAATTTTAAAGTTTTAATTGATTGAGTGAAAATTCTAAAACTTTAGTTGATTTAGTTTAAATTTAAAATCTTTAATTGATTGAATTAAAATTCAAAAATTTAAATCGATTGAGTCAAAATTCAATAATTTTTATTAATAGATTTAAAATTCATACATTTTAGTTGATTTAGTTTAAATTTAAAATCTTAAATTGATTAAGTTAAAATTCAAAAATGTTAATTAATTGATTAAAATTCAAAGGTTTTAATTGATTGAGTCAAAATTAAAAAATTTTAGTTGATTTAGTTTAAATTTAAAATCTTAAATTGATTGAGTTAAAATTCAAAAATTTTAATTAATTGATTAAAATTCAAAAGTTTTAATTGATTGAGTGAAAATTCTAAAAATTTTAGTTGATTTACTTTAAATTTAAAATCTTAAATTGATTGAGTTAAAATTCAAAAATGTTAATTAATTGATTAAAATTCAAAAGTTTTAATTGATTGAGTGAAAATTCTAAAAATTTTAGTTGATTTACTTTAAATTTAAAATCTTAAATTGATTGAGTTAAAATTCAAAAATTTTAATTAATTGATTAAAATTCAAAAGTTTTAATTGATTGAGTGAAAATTCTAAAATTTTAGTTGATTTAGTTTAAATTTAAAATCTTTAATTGATTGAATTAAAATTCACAAATTTAAATCGATTGAGTCAAAATTCAATAATTTTTATTAATAGATTTAAAATTCAAAAATTTTAGTTGATTTAGTTTAAATTTAAAATCATAAATTGATTAAGTTAAAATTCAAAAATGTTAATTAATTGATTAAAATTCAAAGGTTTTAATTGATTGAGTCAAAATTAAAAAATTTTAGTTGATTTAGTTTAAATTTAAAATCTTAAATTGATTGAGTTAAAATTCAAAAATTTTAATCAATTGATTAAAATTCAAAAGTTTTAATTGATTGAGTGAAAATTCTAAAATTTTAGTTGATTTAGTTTAAATTTAAAATCTTTAATTGATTGAATTAAAATTCAAAAATTTAAATCGATTGAGTCAAAATTCAATAATTTTTATTAATAGATTTAAAATTCAAAAATTTTAGTTGATTTAGTTTAAATTTAAAATCATAAATTGATTAAGTTAAAATTCAAAAATGTTAATTAATTGATTAAAATTCAAAGGTTTTAATTGATTGAGTCAAAATTAAAAAATTTTAGTTGATTTAGTTTAAATTTAAAATCTTAAATTGATTGAGTTAAAATTCAAAAATTTTAATTAATTGATTAAAATTCAAAAGTTTTAATTGATTGAGTGAAAATTCTAAAAATTTTAGTTGATTTAGTTTAAATTTAAAATCATAAATTGATTAAGTTAAAATTCAAAAATGTTAATTAATTGATTAAAATTCAAAGGTTTTAATTGATTGAGTCAAAATTAAAAAATTTTAGTTGATTTAGTTTAAATTTAAAATCTTAAATTGATTGAGTTAAAATTCAAAAATTTTAATTAATTGATTAAAATTCAAAAGTTTTAATTGATTGAGTGAAAATTCTAAAATTTTAGTTGATTTAGTTTAAATTTAAAATCTTTAATTGATTGAATTAAAATTCAAAAATTTAAATCGATTGAGTCAAAATTCAATAATTTTTATTAATAGATTTAAAATTCAAAAATTTTAGTTGATTTAGTTTAAATTTAAAATCATAAATTGATTAAGTTAAAATTCAAAAATGTTAATTAATTGATTAAAATTCAAAGGTTTTAATTGATTGAGTCAAAATTAAAAAATTTTAGTTGATTTACTTTAAATTTAAAATCTTAAATTGATTGAGTTAAAATTCAAAAATTTTAATTAATTGATTAAAATTCAAAAGTTTTAATTGATTGAGTGAAAATTCTAAAATTTTAGTTGATTTAGTTTAAATTTAAAATCTTTAATTGATTGAATTAAAATTCACAAATTTAAATCGATTGAGTCAAAATTCAATAATTTTTATTAATAGATTTAAAATTCAAAAATTTTAGTTGATTTAGTTTAAATTTAAAATCATAAATTGATTAAGTTAAAATTCAAAAATGTTAATTAATTGATTAAAATTCAAAGGTTTTAATTGATTGAGTCAAAATTAAAAAATTTTAGTTGATTTAGTTTAAATTTAAAATCTTAAATTGATTGAGTTAAAATTCAAAAATTTTAATCAATTGATTAAAATTCAAAAGTTTTAATTGATTGAGTGAAAATTCTAAAATTTTAGTTGATTTAGTTTAAATTTAAAATCTTTAATTGATTGAATTAAAATTCAAAAATTTAAATCGATTGAGTCAAAATTCAATAATTTTTATTAATAGATTTAAAATTCAAAAATTTTAGTTGATTTAGTTTAAATTTAAAATCATAAATTGATTAAGTTAAAATTCAAAAATGTTAATTAATTGATTAAAATTCAAAGGTTTTAATTGATTGAGTCAAAATTAAAAAATTTTAGTTGATTTAGTTTAAATTTAAAATCTTAAATTGATTGAGTTAAAATTCAAAAATTTTAATTAATTGATTAAAATTCAAAAGTTTTAATTGATTGAGTGAAAATTCTAAAAATTTTAGTTGATTTAGTTTAAATTTAAAATCATAAATTGATTAAGTTAAAATTCAAAAATGTTAATTAATTGATTAAAATTCAAAGGTTTTAATTGATTGAGTCAAAATTAAAAAATTTTAGTTGATTTAGTTTAAATTTAAAATCTTAAATTGATTGAGTTAAAATTCAAAAATTTTAATTAATTGATTAAAATTCAAAAGTTTTAATTGATTGAGTGAAAATTCTAAAATTTTAGTTGATTTAGTTTAAATTTAAAATCTTTAATTGATTGAATTAAAATTCAAAAATTTAAATCGATTGAGTCAAAATTCAATAATTTTTATTAATAGATTTAAAATTCAAAAATTTTAGTTGATTTAGTTTAAATTTAAAATCATAAATTGATTAAGTTAAAATTCAAAAATGTTAATTAATTGATTAAAATTCAAAGGTTTTAATTGATTGAGTCAAAATTAAAAAATTTTAGTTGATTTAGTTTAAATTTAAAATCTTAAATTGATTGAGTTAAAATTCAAAAATGTTAATTAATTGATTAAAATTTAAAAGTTTTAATTGATTGAGTGAAAATTCTAAAAATTTTAGTTGATTTACTTTAAATTTAAAATCTTAAATTGATTGAGTTAAAATTCAAAAATGTTAATCAATTGATTAAAATTCAAAAGTTTTAATTGATTGAGTCAAAATTCGAAGATTTCAATTAATTGATTTGAAATTCAAAATTTTAATATCCAAACGAATTAAAATTCGTTTTTTTCTATTTACCTAATAAAAATATTTTGTATATAGATATTCTTCGCACCGTGTTATTTTGCTTTTTCTCGACATTTAAACGTCCCAATAATTGGAATCACCACTTCGTCTTTATACGATTGGATTAATGAGCCAATGGGAAATCCAACAAATTTGGCTTTTGTTCCAGGACTATTCACTGGTTTACCATCAAAAATGAATTTTTGGCAACGACTAATGAACGTTGTTCTATTTAATGAAATTAATTTTCAGTTCAATTATTATGCCACGAAACAAAAGCGATACATTGATGAATCTTTTGGCGATGGGTATCCCAGCATTTATGAACTTTCAAGGGAATTTGATTTGGTGTTTATAAATTCACATTATAGTTTAAATGGAGTGAAACCAATGACTCATGCCATTGTCGAAGTGGGAGGACTTCACGTCAATGACGATGATGATGCTCAAGATAATTTAATACCAGTTTGTATCTATATCAAACAATTTTTTAGTAATTGAGAATTATTTTTCCAATTACTTTTTATTAAAAAATTATTATTATTTTTTGTTCATTAAAAAATAATTTCCAATTGCTGAAAAATTTTTTTTTCCATACAGAAAAAATTAAATTATTTAAATTAAAATTATTTTTTCTATAGAAAGAATAATTTTTCAGAAATTAGAAATTTCCTTTTACTCTTCGTTAATATGGATTTTTTTAGCGACTATAAATTAAAATTGTTTCTAAAAGTTTAAAATTTAATTGCTTTTATAGTCCGAGTAATTGAACGTTAATAAAAAAAAATTTTCCACAGGAATTACAGCAATGGTTGGATGAAAGTGATCATGGATGTGTTTATATGAGTTTTGGCTCAATGGTGAAAATTGAATCATTCCCGAAAGAAATTTTAAATACTTTTTATATTACTTTCGAAAATATTTCACCCGTTCGAGTTTTAATGAAAATTGCCAATAAAGTGGAATTACCACCAGGACTTCCGAAAAATGTCAAAACTCATCATTGGCTACCACAAATTCAAGTCTTAAGTAACAGAAAAACCTTTTTTTAAAACAAAAATTATTTTTTTTAAATTCTAATTAATTTTTAGAAAATTATAATTAATTCTCTTGAAGTTATATTTAACTCTTTTGAATTTATAATTTTTTTTGGAAATTATAACTAATTCTTTTTAATAATTTTAATAATTAAATTAAAATTTTAATTTTAATTTAAAAATAATTTAAAAAATATTTTTAAATAAAACCTGAGCATTTAAAAATATTTCAATAAAAATTATAGAATCGAAAACGAAACGAACTATGAAAAAAAATATATAATAAAAGAATAAAATTCAATCTTTATATGGGAAATTTTTTTTCAATTTTCTCTATTAAAAATTAAATTTTTATCAAAAGAAAAAGTGGCTAAAAGTATGATTGATATTTTAGAGCATAAAAATGTGAAAGCTTTCGTGACTCATGGCGGTTTAATGGGAACATTGGAGTCAATTTACGCTGCAGTACCAATGGTTGGATTTCCACTTTTCAACGATCAAATTCAAAATATAAAAAAATATGAGGAATTGAAAATCGCTATTTTACTCGAACATGAGAGTGTTACATCAGAAAAATTCACCAAAGCTTTGAATGCGGTTTTAAAAAATTCTTCATTCAGGTGAAAAATATCAAGAAAAATGTCATTTCTCTTACATAATTTTTCGAAAAAATTTATATTTTTACTTTATTTTTATTTTTTAATTTTGTATTTTTACTTTATTTTTATTTTTATTTTATGATTTTATTTTTATAAAAAATAGGGTAACTGCACCAATTGCCGAGGGTGCTCCAATTGTCGAGGATAATAATTTTCTTTTTTAGATAAATAGTATAATATATAATATTTAGGAACAAAAAAAATTTCTAAATAATCTTTGTATTTTCAACTGTATATTTATATATACAAATTTCGTAGCGATTCTACTAAAATAATTATTTAATTAATATTATAATTCACTGCTGTGAAATTTACACGAATCTCCATTTTCTTAATACTTCAGGTTGATTAAAACAGATTTTTAGAAATGCAAATTAAACGTATTTATAATGACTTTTTGTGTACAAAATTATTATTATAATTTTGTACACGAACTAAATTAATTTTGTATGCATGTTTTTTTGTTAAAAAAAAATATTTAATATTTTTTAAAAGCAAATCATCGGTATTTGGTTCCTTTTTTTTGACAGTTCCATTTTTCGAGGTAATGACTCGAAAATTGGTGTAGTCACTTTTTTCGCTGATGCACCATTTATCGATGGTTAAGTGTTTATTTACTAAACGTCAAACATAAATGCCAAACATTTATAGGTACAGAGAAAAAGAAAAAAAATGCTCCAAAAATTTACAACCAACAGAAAATAATCAACCAAAAAAACGAGGAAGACCGAAAAAAAATTCATTATTTAAAACTAAAAAATTTTGTACTATAGTTTAATTATAATTAACCATTATATTTACAGTTCGTAATAAAAGTTTATTTTATTCGTTTACAAATTTAATGTGACTTAAATTAATTTATTTTTTCAATTAATGTCTGATTAACAAAATTGATTAAATTTAATTAACTTATATTTATAAAAGTTTAAAAAACAGTTAAATAATTTTCTGTCCTGTATCATCTACTATAAAAATGTTTTATATCGATATTATAAATTATTCAATTATAGTTAAATAAATATATTTGTTTTCTGGTAATGTTCTATAATATTTTTATCTAAAAAATAAATATCTACTCGATTTTCTAATATCTGTACAGGTTAATTGTTAGGTTATATTGGGTTATATGTTTAAAAATGTCATACCCTCGACAATTGGAACAGACCCTCGAGAAATTAGCACAAGACCATCGACAAATGGTGCTTTTGCTCTATTGACTTTTAAATATATTTTTTGCTTAACAATTTAGTTTATATTAAAAAAATAAATATGAATATTAAACATTATTAGATCCTTCGTCTAAATATACAAAAATCAAATTTTAAAGTGCATTTACTTCCGAGAAAAAAAATGTCAAAGTCACATGTTGCCTAAAACCCTCGACAATTGGTACAGTTACCCTATTTAGAAAATCCTGTTCTTTTTCTATTTACGAAAAAGAAAAATTTATTCAGAAGCAAAGAAATATTAATCAAAGAAACTTGAACGAAAATTAATATAATTAATTATTATAATTAATAGAAATTGTTTTATTTTAGAAAAAATATTGAAAAATTGTCGAAAAATTATTTCGATCGTCCCATGAGTCCCGAGGACACGGCATTATTTTGGGTTGAGTATATTTTACGAAATGGAAATATTTTAAGATCTCAAGCTACAAACTTGAATTGGTATCAAAACGAATTATTGGATATCTATTGTTTAATATTAATTGTGATATCACTATTTATTTATACAGTATTTTCAATAATTAAACTATTTTTTAAAATGATTAATAATTCGAGAAGAAGAGAAGAAAATGTACAATATCTCAAAAAAAGAAAATAACCAAAATTAAACAAAATTAAAATTCGGTAAAATAATAAAGCTTCCATTTGGAAGCAATAAAGATTAAAATAAATAACAGAAAGTAAAAATTTGATTTAAATTTAAAAATTTTTTTAAATGTAAAATTTAAATTTTATTTAATTTAAAGAAATTTATTTGCATATTATTTATATTAATATTCACGGGCAACGCTTTTTATTACAATTAATTAGTTTATTTTAATTTTTTAAATTGTTAACTCAATTTAATTTTATTGTAATAGTAATAATAATAATAATAAAAAAAAATAATTTATTTTAGTTCATTTAAAATTTTATATTTTAAAATATTTAAAATATTTTCATTTTATAATTATTACGCTAATAATTATAATTTTGTCTTTTGTTTTATAATTTTTCAATTTTTATAATTATTATAGTAATAAAAACAACGATTTAGAAACAAGTCAATTTTCCAAACTTCTTATATCATTGTAGACTTTGTCCAAGAGATTTTTAAAGAAATCAGTGTTTTCGGGTAGATTCTTTTTTCTCGTATATTAATTGCTCAGTTTTAATTCATAATTTGACAATCAAAGTTAACAGTGGTCAAGTAAAGTGAGATAAATTTCATTAAAAATACTTCGTTTCGCTATTTCTATATTTTTCACGTATATAATAGAATAAGTAAATCATTTTTCAATTTGAAAAAATGTTAATTAGTTTCTAATTTAAAAATTTAGACTATTTTTTTAATTAAAGAAAAAATAAGTAAATTGACAAAAAAAGAATAGTAATAACATTAAAGTTATGATTAAACAATAAGATTTACAATAATAAATTAATAAATAATAATAAATAAATTATAATAAATAAATAATAAAAAATAAACAATAACAATAATAAATAGTAATAATAAATAGTAATTAAAAATAGCAATTAAAAACAGTAATAAAAAATAAATGAACAATTAATAAATAATAATAAATAACAATAGTAGGAGACAAACAACATTTAACTGTAATTTAACATTTTTAAATAAAATACAATTTTTTTTTTGTTAACATCTATAAAAAAGACTCAAAAAAAAAATAACAAACAATTTAAAATCACTCTATTTTGATAATAAAAAATAATGGCCTCATTATGCTTGTCAATAATTATGACAATTATCACAAGTGTCATTATAAAAAGTAATAATTGCGATGGAGCAAGAATATTGGGACTGTTTCCATTGAATGCAAAAAGTCATTTTATCTTGGGCGAGCAAATTATGAAAATTCTCGCAAAAAATGGCCATCAGGTAGACGTTGTGAGTCACTTTCCACAAAAAGAACCGGTTCTCAACTATCGAGATCTTAGTTTACAAGGATCGATAAAGGATGAAACGAATAATATGAGCTATGATAGACTTGAATTTTTATCGCCAATTTCACTTGTTCCCGAAATTGCAAATACAACCGGAAATAATATTTGTAAATTAATTCAACATCCAATATTGAGAAGTATCATTCAAAATCCACCAAAAAATCCGCCATATGATCTCGTTATTGTCGAGGTAATATTAATAATAATTTTATACTTTTTAATAATTAAAATGATGAAAAAAAATTTTTTGTTTCCTGAAATTGCTAAAAATATTACTAAATTAGCAAAATTTTTAGTTCTTGCTGTTAAGACTTTGGTTATTCTATAGAAAAACTTGTCGTTGTCGCAGACGAATTTTTTCTTAAATTTAAAAATATTTAATTAAAAATTATTAAAATAATTTCTCATCTCTTCGCATTGTTTTTTGTTTTTTTTTTTCTTTAAATGTATTTCAAATATAAAAAAAATGAAAAAAATATTGAATTAAAAATTATTAAATTAAAAAAAAGTATTTAATTAAAAATACTAAATTAAGATTAAAGTAATAAATAAATAATTTAATAAAATATTTTTCATAAAATTATTTAGTTTAATTTTTTAACCATAAATGTAAAAATAAACAAAAAAAATATTTTTTCAATAAAATTTTTCAAAATTCTGTAATTAGTTAATTAATTGAAAAAAAGAAATTAATAGTAGACTCAAAAAAATATTTGCATTTTTTAAATAAAAGTTTTTGTTTTCTTTCAAGCAATTGTAACCGAATTTTCTTCCTTTAAAAAAATGTTTCTTTGAAACAAAAATCCAATAAAAAAGTACAATCTAAATTTTGTTACACTTTTTGACAAAGAGACATTTTTTCTAATGCAAAAACAAAAAAAAAATTGTTTTCATTTTATAAGCATAATTTGATCACGTCATTCTCTTGAATAATATTCTGCAAAATGAGACAGCATATTTGACTACAATTTCATCTGTTGTTAGCGTAATAATTTCAATATAACATAGAAGAAGTTATGTCAGATAGAATATAAAAGAATACTTTTGCTTGTAGTCATTATTCTTCATATTTTTTTACATTAATATTTGTGAAGCAAATAAATGAAATCCAGTCAGACTGTTTCAATTTTTGCCAAAATTTCAAATAATAAAAAGCGTCTAAGACAATATTTCTTTTAAAATTACGATTCTAGTTTAAAATTTTTCTAAAAATAAATAAACAATAAAAAATAAACAACAAGAAATAGAATAAGAATAAGAAATAAAGAACAAAAAATAAAATAACAATAAAAAATAAAAAAACAAGAAATAAAGTAGCAATAAGAATTAAAAAACAAAATTCTAAAACTGTTCCTTTGTTTTTATTTTTAAAGATATTTACAGCTCCATGTTACTTTGCATTTGCTCGACATTTAAAAGTTCCCATGATAGGATTAATAACGTCAGTGATACAAGAGTGGCAAAATGAATTGTTGGGAAATCCCGATAGTTTTTCATTCGTTCCAGGGGGATTTACAGGACTAAGTTTAGGAGGAAAAATGAATTTTCCCCAACGTCTTTTAAATACACTAATGGGTAATTTAATAAAACAACAATTTCACTATTACACTGCTGATCAAGAAAAATTTATCGATCAATATTTTGGACCCGGATTTCCATCCATTCGAAATCTCTCCACCCAATTTTCTCTTGTATTTGTAAACTCTCATTACACTTTAAATGGAATAAGACCACTAACACCAAGTATTATTGAAATTGGAGGAGTTCACATTCAAGACAATGAAGAAAAATTGTCACCGGTTAGTATTGCCATTGAGAATTTATTTATGAAATTGAAACTTACACCCACTTAATTTTTCAAAATTTTTTGTTCGTTTTAAATAAAAAAATATTTAACTTTAAAATTTGAAAAATTAAATTGATGACAGTTTCAGCTTTACAAATTATAAATATTTTTTAACGCTATTTCACCATCAATAACATATTTATAAATATAAAATATTTTTAAGTTAAAAAATATATTAATTTGAAAAAAATTTAGGATCTTCAAGAATGGTTGGATGGCAGTAAAGATGGATGCGTTTATATGTCATTTGGCTCTATGGTGAATATAGAAACATTTCCCAACGAAACATTAAATGCATTTTATGTGGCTTTTAGAAAAATTGCACCGGTTCGAATTTTACTAAAAGTTGGAAATGAGAAAAAATTACCATCCGGTCTTCCCAACAATGTCAAAACTAATTCCTGGTTCCCTCAAATTCAAATTCTGAGTAAGTACATCCAAAAAAAAAAATCTATGCATATTCTAACGTTGAATATCTCAAACAAATGGAATTTTTTATTGCATCGCTTTTATGACAAGTTGTAATATTTTATAACAAAAATGGCTAAACAAACAGAAAAATAACAGACAAACTAAAAAATAACAGATATGAACAAAAAATAACAGATGTAAACAAGAAATAACAGATGTCAACAAGAAATAACAGACATAAACCAAAAAAATTGCAGATCTAAACAAAAAACAGACATAAACCAAAAAATAACAGATGTAAACAAAAAACAGACATAAACCAAAAAATAACAGATGTAAACAAAAAAGCAGACTTAAACTAAAAAATAACAGATGTAAACAGAAAACAGACATAAACAAAAAAATTGCAGATGTAAACAAAAAATAGCAGACCTAAACCAAAAAATAACAGATGCAAACCAAAAATTACAGACATAAACCAAAAAAATAACAGATATAAATAAAAAAAACAGACATAAACCAAAAAATAAATAAATCGACGGCTCCCGTTGATATGATCTTGTTTCAATTGTCAAAATAATAAAATCGTCTTTGGAGCTCAGTTCAATATGATCTCTATTCAATTGTCAATTTAATATAATCTCGCAAAAGTTTCCGTGTAATAAAATCTTAATTCAGAGTAATTTTAAATTCACTTAAAAAATAAAATATTAATTCGTTTTTAATATTATTTTAGGTTTTATAATGATTAAATAATTATTAATAAAATAAAATATAGAAAAATAAATGAAGAAAATTATAAAATAAATAAAAAACGATATAAATAAATTAATTTTTAACAATTAATATACGAAATAAAAATTAGAAAAAAAATAAAATTATACGAAACTAATTAATAATAAAAATACTAAATAAACTTAAATTAAGTAAAATTTCATTTCGTTTTAATTATATTTTATTTTGTTAATAATTATTATTTTAAATTTCTTTGATTTATTTTATTAATTTTACTATTATTGTAAGTTAATTATTCTATTTATAAAAATATTTATTTTTTATTATTTATATTACCTACATTATACCTAAAAAAGAATTTCAGTTGAAAAATGTAGTGTACCTAATATAATTCTAAATATATTTTTTAAATATTATAGATGGGTGATTCTTCTGAAAGTGACATTTTTGATGTCTCGATTAATTTTATAAAATCTACTCACTAATAATTGTTAATTATTTTCATAATAAAAATTTAGGACTTACTTTTCATTAAAAAAAAGAAATTAAACAATTTTATTCTACTGAATTTATACAAGAGCTAAAATAATTTCATCTCCGAAGCCTTTTTTGCATGTCTCCAATAGGACTTCTATAAGAAAACTAAATTTCTATGCTTTTTTCCAACTGTTAGAAATTTTTTTGAAAATATTGTCAGAAAGTACAATGTTTTTCTGTCATAACGTTTTTTTTTTTAATTTTAAGACCTCTGTTTTATATATGATAAAAATATTAAAACTTTGTCTTCGGTTTTAGGTTAAAATTACCTCACGATGATTAATGATATTTTTGTACATTAAAAGTATTCTTAATAAAATTTTAATGCATAATTTAATAAAGTTGAGAATCTGATGTTTAATTTGCCCATATATTATTTGTGAAAAGGAGAGGAATTATTCCTTCTATAAATAGTCAAATTTTACTTATTGTCCCGAGCAAAAATTCAATTTCATCTCCGAAGCCTTGCTCTTTATTAAATAATTGAATATACGAATAACTTTGACGAAATATTTTTTACTATAATATAAAATTGCGTTGTGAAATTTGTATATTTTATTAAAAAAATATATTTTAATTCCGCCCTAATGTGAATAAATGTGAAAAAAATTTATTTTTCATCTCCGAAGCTTTCATCTCCAAAGCCTTTTCCTTGAAATGGGCAAATTTTTCTTTTGTTTTTAGTATTTACCTGCATTAAATTGAAAATATTAACCTAAATAACTATCAAATTAATATATATATTTATTATTAAAATATGCAGATTATTATTTTTTAAACAGTGTAATTGTATTATGAATTAAGTGGATGATATTAGTGTATATATTTAATAAAAAAATCTAACGCGAAACAAATATAACCAATCAATTGATGCAACGCAAAGACAATCTTTTAAAAGAAGAAAAACTTTAATATTTTGAACAATTAATTTTGCGCAACTTGAATTCTTACTCCTGAGTACGAAATAAAGTAAGTTCAATAGAAAAAACCATATTATTTAAAAAAAAAATAAGTTAAAAAATCGAACTTCAAAAGTAGCACTTTCAGAAGAATCACCCAGATAATACCCATTTTATTATACTTTGTTAATTTTTTTTTTTTAATTAATTAATTTTATTATTTTTTGCAATATTATTTCATACTTTTTAATGAATAATGAATTTTATTAATTAAAATTAGTTAGTTTTGTATTTTTATTATTATTTAGATTTGTATAATTTTATTATTTATTTTTCCATTTAATTAATTATTAAATTAATTATTGAAGTGTATGAAATAATATTACAAACGAATTAATATTTTATAGTTATTAATTTATTATTTTTCTGATATTTTTAATATTTTTAATAATTTTAATAATTTTCTTCTTTTATTTTTCTATATTTTATTTTATTAATAATTATTTAATCATTATAAAACCTAAAATAATATTAAAAACGAATTAATATTTTATTTTTTAAGTGAATTTAAAATTACTCTGAATTAAGATTTTATTACACGGAAACTTTTGCGAGATTATATTAAATTGACAATTGAATAGAGATCATATTGAACTGAGCTCCAAAGACGATTTTATTATTTTGACAATTGAAACAAGATCATATCAACGGGAGCCGTCGAAATAAACAAAAAATTTGTTTTCTATGCGCAAAGACAAAAATTAATACCAAATATAATTTAATCGATTTTTCAAGAACACAAAAACGTGAAAGCATTTGTAACTCACGGTGGACTACTTGGAATATTAGAATCAATTTACTCGAAAGTTCCAATTATTGGTTTCCCACTGTTTGGAGATCAATATTACAATCTCAAAGTTTGTGAGGAAAAAAAATTTGCAATTTCCCTAAATTATGACAGATTTAAGGAAAATGATTTTACCGAGGCTTTGAATACAGTTCTAAAAAATTCCTCCTACAGGTAAGAATATAAAATTTCAAAATAATCACAGTTTTTCTGCAGATATTAAATTGAGAGATTTGTTTTTTCTCTCAATTTGATATCTGCAGAAAAACTGCAAAAATTATTAAATTATTTTCTTATACGCAGGCTTCACAGTGCCACTAAAAAGTATTTTAGGGGAAATAAAATTATTCGAAAATATCAATAGTTATATTTAAAATAAATATTTAATCATTTTTTTTTTTTCATTGGAAATTTCAAATTCAGACCTTTTCAAATTGAACAACTGATAAGAATATTATTATTATAAAACATAAAGAAATGGATCACTTCGAGTCGAAGACTCGAAGTGATCCATTTCTTTATGTTTTATAATAATTTGAGATGACCGACTGACAAAATCATTATTTTATTATTATAAGAATATTGTTACTGTAATTTTTTCAAAATTATTTGTATCATTTCAATTCAATTAACATTTTCTAGAATTTTTAACTAAAATTTTACTTTAAATCAATAACATCAATTATTATTTAATTAAAATTTTTCAAAAAAATTAATTCTACAGAATTGTTAGTTAAAAGTACGAAAAACAATAATTTCATTCTACGAGAAATCAATTATTTAAATACAAAAATAAATAATATTGAATGTTTCTTCAAATTTTATTTTTACGAAAAATTGTATTAGCAACTTTTGAAAATATTTAATTTCTTTTAATGAATTTAATTAAAATTTTAATGAAATTTATTATATTAAAGAATTTCATAACATTTTTTTAAAAATAATTGAAAACTTTTTGAAGAATTTTATTAAATTTTTGAAAAATAATTGAATTCCTGAGAATTTTTAAAAAAATTTTGACAATACCTTAATTCTTAAGATGAATTTCCCTATTTATTTATAAAGATAATTTAATTCTTGACGAGAATTTTTAAAAAATTTTGAAAATAATTTAATTTCTGCAAAGTATTTTATTATTTTTCAAAAGAATTGAATTTTTGTGATGAATATTGATATTTATCAAAATAATTGAATGTTGGAGAAGAATTTTATTAAAATTCCATAGAATAATTGATTTTATGGGAAGAATTTATGTGATTTTGTTGTTTATCAAGCTACTTGAATTCCTTTGCAAAATTACTTAAAAATTTTTGAAAATAATTGATTTTCTGCGACGAATTAAATGTTATTTATGAAAATATTTGAATTATTGCAATGAATTTTATTGTTCTATTGAATAATTGAATGTTTCTTAAAATTGAATTCTTTCCTCAAGTTTAAAAAAAAAAATTTAATAACAATTGCATTTTTCAAGGAATTTATTTAAAATTGTATTAAAAATATTTGAAATTCTGCGATGAAAATAATTGAATTCGTAAATGAAATTTTATTATTTATGCAATTAATTGAATCTCTTCGTTGAATTGTATCAACAAGTTTTTTCTATAATTAAATCTGTTTATAAATTTTATGAAAATAGTAAATATTTAAATACATCGAATTGCGAAAAACTTTTGAAAATAATTGAAATTTTGCAAAGAATTTTATTTCAATTTTTAAAAATAATTGAATTTTGGACGAAAAATTTTGCTGTTTATAAAAATAATTGAATTCTTGACGAGATATTCATTAAAATTTATAAAAATAATTGAATTCGTGCAAAGTATTTTATTAAATTTTGTTTAAATAATTTAAATTTTGCCAAAAATTTAATTAAAATTTTTGACAATAATTGAATTCTTGAGAAGAATTTTGATATTTATCAAAATAATTAAATTTTGTTGATTTTCTGTGACGAAAAAAATAGGGGAAATTTTCAAAATAGGGTACGTTTAGTGGCCAAAATTTAAAAAAGGGGAATTTTAGGGAAATAGGGGACAGACTGTGAAGCCTGTAAACTGAAAAAAATGTAGAGTAATTTATACTATTTACTTCAGTAAAACCAAAAATATCTGTAACTTCTGCGAATATTTGTTGCAACTTTTATTATTTTCAAAGCGAATTTTGCTACACTCGAACTAATTTTTACAAAAATGTACAACTTTCACTTGAAAATAGTAAAAATTGCAAAAAATATACTCACAAGTTTCTGTCGGTGTGAGTTCTACTTTAAAAATTGTAAAAGTTACACTTCATTCGTTTTTTTCGCGTTGAAAATTATCTAATAAAAAATAAATATTTACATGTAAAAATATTTGCTACATTGTTATTAGAAAATATTTTTTTTTCACCAGGAAAAATATTGCAAATTTTTTAAGACTTTATTACGATCGACCAATAAGTTCACAGGATAGTGTAATTTTTTGGGTACACTATGTTTTACGACATGGAAATATTTTACGATCACCTGCTGTAAATTTGTCCTGGTATCAGGTTGAACTTTTGGACGTTTATGCTTTTCTCTTGTTTAGTTCATTACTCTTAATTTATATCTTTTTCTTAATTAGTCGAAAGCTCACTATACTCATTTATCGAGCGAAGAAATTCGATAATGCAAAAATCATGCCAAAGAAACAAAAATAACTGTTTTAGAATAATATTGAGAGAATAAAGAAAATTACACATTTTAAAATTTGCAATTCTTTGTTTAAATATAACCGGTATCTAGCGATTAGAGCATAAAAAACAAAATAATTATTAGAGTGATGATTATAAAAATGCATATTTTATCGGAAATTATATATATAAAAGAATGACTTGTGCATTTTACGTGTGGTATTATCACTATTTTTATTTTTATTTGTATATTTAATATAGAAAACTATGTTGCACAAAAGATAAGATAAATAATATCGAATTGCATTCAATGCACTTGAATTAAAATCGAAGAAAAAAAAAAAAAAAAAAAAAAAAAGTAAATAAAAAACTATTTTGCAAAAAATAAACAAATAATTAAATTTAGAGTAGAAAAAAGAAAAAAAAATATTTTCAAAAGGAAAAAAATAAAAATAAAAGATCAAAAATGAAAAAAGGAAAAACTTACGTTATTTTCGCGAAACTTTACGTAAGAAATAATTTAAGTTGGATGCTCCCACCAAACGAGATTCTCCTTCCACTCTTTCTCTACATATTCCTTTTAAAAATATACTCTGTTCAGTTTCCTACGACAGGTCTATAAGTGATGTGATCATTTTAATCATTCAACTGCACTACAGTTTCTGCAAGGCCTCATTTTTCACTCAAACAAAAACTATACACCAAAAACTATAATATTTCACAAAATATATTTACCATTTTCCTTTTCTACTCAATTTCTACAATATTTATTTTTAAATTTTTATCTCTTTTACAAAATAGTTTCACCAACAACAACAACTATTATAATAACATTTTGCACATTTTCCAGGAATAAATAAAACAATTTTATAAATAAGTTCGTGTGTATTCCAATCAGAAAACAAATCCAAGACGTTCTAATTTTTTATGAAAATTTTTACTAAATAAATGCAAACAAATGTAAATAAATATTTAATATATGAATCCAATAAATAAAATAAGGTAAATAAATAAACAATAAAAAATAGTGTTAATATAATTACTTAAATTCAAAAATAAAAAAAATAGTGTGAGAATTAATATAGTCAGTGAAATAAAAAATAAAGTAAAAAAAATAGTTTACAAGAAATAATGTACATTAATTTAGCAAAGAGTTAACTAATTAACAAAAGCTAAATTTAGAAGTGTTAAATAATTCCTTAATAAAAGGTAAAATTAAATAATTATCAGAAGCTTAAATAACAAATGTTAAATAATACAGCCTTAAGTAACAATAATTATAACTTTTTGGTTAGTATTAGCAAAAAGTTAAGTAATTAATTAACAAAAGCTTAAATAAATAATTATTATAATTAATTAAATAATTATCAGAAGAAACTTAAATAACAAATGTTAAATAATACAGCCTTAAGTAACAATAATTATTACATTTTTGTTAATTAGCAAAAAGTTAAGTATAATTAATTAACAAAAGCTTAATATTATAATTTAGTTAAATAATTATTTAGTTAAATAATCAAAGTGTTAATTCATTTATTTATAAATTATTATTACTAATAATTCTGATAAAATAATTATCGCAGAAGCTTAAATAACAAATGTTGGATACCCCAAATGTTAAATAATACTTTAATATTTTATAAGTAACAATAATTATAACTTTTTTGTTAATTAACAAAAAGTTATATAATTAATTAACAAAAGCTTAATTTAGAAGTGTGTTCAATAATTCATTAATAAAAAGATAAAATTAAATAACTATCCGAAGCTTAAGGGGAGAGTACACCTATATTTTGAACTATATTAAAGAAATAATTTAAATATTCAACAAAATTATTTTTAAAGTAATTTTTTGTGAGGAATTCAATGGTCATAAAATATTTTTACCCTTTTTGAATTTTTATTTTTCTTAAAAATTGGTGAATTTTGAAATCCATACGTAATTTTGTAGAAAATATGTTTTTGAATCCAGAAAAAAATTTCCAAATAAAAAAATTGATTTTCATAATTTTTATAGTATTTTTTAAAAATAAATCTCGTTTTTAAGGCTGAAATAAAAAATACAATTAATCTTCATTTTTTTAAATGAAAATTCATTTTTCTAACTAATTTCAAATCATAATTTTTATATATATAAAAAATAAAGATACAAAAAAAATTAGGATAAAATTGTGATCTGAAATTAGTTAGAAAAATAAACAAATGAATTTTCATTTTAAAAAAATGAAGAATAATTCTATTTTTTAGCATTTTCAGCCCAAAAAAACAGAGATTTATTTCAAAAAAATGCTATAAAAATTATGATAATCAATTTTTTGATTTGGAAATTTTTTGTGAATTTAAAAGCATATTTTCTACAAAATTAAATATGGATTTCAAAATTCACTAATTTTAAAGAAAAATAAAAATTCAAAAAGGGTTAAAAAAATATTTTCTGACCGATTTTATTTTATGACCATTGAATTCCTCACAAAAAATTACTTCAAAAATAATTTTGTTGAATATTTAAATTATTTCTCTAATATAGTTAAAAATATAGATGCACCCTCCCCTTAAATAACAAATGTTAAATAATACATCCATAAGTAGCAATAATTATAACTTTTTTGTTAATTACCAAAATCTTAATTTAGAAGTGTTCAATAATTTATTAATGAAAGATTACATTATATAATTAATAGAAGCTTAATAACCAAATGTTGAGTAATCAATGAACAAGACATTGATTAAAAAAACATAATTAATGCAACTGAAATAGTAACAGTTAATAATAGTAGAATAATAATAGAAAAATAAAAAAACAAAATTTTTTTTTTTTTAAGGGCATTTGAACCATGATGACGTCACAGCCTTAAAACACATGCTTTGCAGAACCTATGACGTCATAATGGTTCAAATGCCCTTAATAAAATAGAATAATAATATTTTTATTATTATTGTTTTAATAATAATAATAATAATAATAATAATAATAATAATAATAATAATAATAATTATTATTATTATTATTATTATTATTATTATTATTATTATTATTATTATTATTATTATTATTATTATTATTATTATTATTATTATTATTATTATTATTATTATTATTATTATTATTATTATTTTAGTAATAATAATAAACAAACAATTTAACAGCAATATTAATTAGTGTCACAATATTAAAAAAAACAAATAAGAAAAATACAAAGAAATACGAAAAAAATACTCCAAAAGTGAAAAAAAACTGAAAAAATCACCAAGGTGCAACAAAAACAAACAAAAATGACTTCTACACGTGTTTTGTTAATTTTTGCAATTGTTATTGCAACGCAGAGTGAAATAAATGAGGGCGCACGAATATTGGGAATATTCCCATTGCCTGGCAAAAGTCATGCAATTTTAGGCGAGCAAATAATGAAAGTACTCGCAAAAAAGGGGCACAATGTTGATGTTATATCACATTTTCCAATGAAGAACAAATTTCCAAATTACAATGATTTGAGTTTACAAGGCTCGGCCGAAGTAATAACGAATAATTTAAATTACTCAATGGTAAAAACAGTTTCAATAAATTCAATAAAACAACTACTGGACATGACAGGTGATCCTGTTTGTAATCTACTCCATCACAATACGTTTCAAAATATTATCAAAAATCCACCAAAAGATCCCCCATACGATCTCGTCATTGTAGAGGTAATTTTTTATTAACTAACTTTTACTTTAATTAATTTTAATTTATTCTTTCAATTAATAATATTTTTCTCTTATTGTATTCAAATCAAATACAAATTTTTCTGCAGATATCAAATTGAGACAAAAAAACGAATCAAAAGTGTTGCAAAGCAACATTTTGATTCGTTCTTTTGTCTCAATTTGATATCTGCAGAAAAATTGTGAATCTATATTTTATTTTATACATTTTTTCTAAATCTTCGTAATAAAATTCTCTATCGATCTCTCAAGCCCGATTTTTGAATTTTTGTTTTTAAAACTTTTTTTTAATAACAATAAATATTTTTAAAAAATCATAAAATCGTAAAAAATATTTTTTTAAAGCTTCATTAATTAAGAAAATTAATCAAAAAATCTATAAATATAATGTTTATGTGTTCCTGATTTATAAAAAAAAGTATATCAATTTATTAAATTGTTTAAACAATTAATTATTTTTATTAGGGCTAAAAATTTCTAGTTTTTTTTTAAATTGTGCAATTTTTCATGAGTAAAACATCTACTAATGATACAAAAATAAAAATTAATTAATTAAACATTGTTTAAACAATTATTTTTTTTTTAATTTTTCAACAATATTATAATTAGGGCTATAAATTTTTAGTTTTTTCTTAATAGTGCAATTTAACATGAGTAAAACATCTACTAATGATAAAAAATAAAAAAATTAATTAATTAACATTGTTTAAAAAATTAATTATTGTTATTTCTTTCACAAACTGTACTGAGGACTAGAAATTTCTCGTTTTTTCTCAATAAGTACAATTTTTTAGGAGAAAAATATCTACTAATGATAAAAAATAAAAAATTATTAATAATATTAAATTGTTTAAACAATTAATTGTTATTTTTTTCATAAATTGTATGTAGGGTTAGAAATTTCTAGTTTTTCTCAATTGTGCAATTTTTCATGAGTTAAATATCTACTGATGATAAAACAAACAATTGAAAAACAATTGAAAAATTAAAAACTATAAATTGTTTAAAGAATTGTTAAATAATAAATTTTCAAATTTTCTATTATACTTAAGTGTTAAGGTTATAAAAAATTGCAAAATTTAGAAAAAACTAGGAATTTATAGTTTTAAGTACAGTAAATTGAAAAATTAACAGAATAAATTTTTTAAACAATGTTTAAATAATTTCTAAATAAATCATTTTTAATCTTTTATCATTAGTAGATATTTACTAATAAAAAATGCACAATTGAGAAGAAACTATAGTAATTTCTAGCCCTAAGTTTATAAAAAAATAATAACAATTAATTGTTTAAACAATTTAATAAATTGTTATACTTTTTCATAAATCAAAAACACATAAACATTATTTTAATAGGTTTTTTGATTTTATTTTCTTCATTAATGAAGCTTTAAAAAAATATTTTTTACGATTTTTTTAATACTTATTGTTATTAAAAAAGAGTTTTAAAAACAAAAATTCAAAAATCGGGCTCGAGAGATCGATAGTGAATTTTATTACGAAGATTTAGAAAAAAAGAAAAATCGTTACAAATGTAAAAATCGATAATTTTGCTTTAAAGTATTTTACAGCCTACTGTTTCATGGCATTTGGAAGATTACTAAATGTACCAATTATCGGAGTAACTGCATCTGTTTTACTCGAATGGCACAATGATGCAGCTGGAAATCCACACAGTCTTGCATTTGTGCCCGGAGGAATGACGGGTTTTTCAACAAAAATGACATTTTCAGAACGCCTGCAAAATACAATTTTCTCAAAAATGATGACCAACGATTTCAATCGACAAGTGGAGAGTCAAAAATTATTTGTTGACAAATACATTGGCAGTGGTTATCCATCGATATACGATCTCACCAGAGAAATGTCATTGATTCTAGTTAATTCTCATTATAGTTTGAATGGAATACGACCATTTACTCCGGGTGTTATTGAAATTGGCGGCGTTCACGTTCAAGATAATGAGGAAAAACTTTTGCCAGTTAGTGTATTTTTTATACTATTTTTTAAAAGATTAAAAAAACGATACTTTTTTTTACTGATTATTTTAGTCCAAATGGTCGATTGAAGGAAATTTTTACCTATGATAATACCTCGAAAAAAAGAATTTATTCATTCGAAAATTTAATGTTTAATCACCGACAAAAAAAGTTTTTCAAATAATAAATCTCTCATGAATCGGAAATCGACTGCAGCTCTCAAACTATTAGAGAGAAAAAAAATCAGATAACTAAACTTTTCCACCAACAAATAGAGAAAAATTTCTTCTTTCAGAGACTTTTAAATCACAAACTAAAAAAAGAGAAGTTTTTAATCCATCTTCATTTATAAACTTGAAAAATTCTCCCTTAGAGAGAGAGAAAGAGAGAGAAAGACAAATAAAGTATAATAGAAAAAAATCTAGTATTTTTTTCCTACTGGTGAATAAAAATTGTTTTTTTTTCTCTCTCCACTACATTTTTTTTCCTTTTATTTACAGGAATTGCAAAAATGGTTGGATGAAGCTAAACATGGATTTATTTACGTATCGTTTGGCTCAATGGTGAGATTAGAGACATTTCCAAAAAAAACACTCGACATTTTTTATTCTTCATTTAAAAAAATTTCACCAGTTCGTGTTTTAATGAAAATTGCAAAAAAAGAGGAACTACCACCAGGACTTCCCGCAAATGTTAAAACATATCATTGGCTTCCGCAGATTCAAATTTTAAGTAAGCTTTGCTAAATTAATTTCTCTTTGCTTTTAATTAACTTTATACGTTTATACTCTTATGGTTTCAATTACTAATTAACGTTTTGCATGTTACAAAATTACTTTTGAGCCCTGGTATGTATAATTTAATTAAAGATATTTTAAACAAAATAATTGTCCCTTTTGTAAATTTTCATTTGTTCCAATTAAATTAAATTTCTTTGAATTTTTTTTATTTAACCATTAAATTTTCAATCAGGATAATATTTAAAGTCTATTAATTTTCTCCACTAATATATACTTTATAATAATCGTAAGTATCCTTTCCGTTAGCAAATTCTCTGCATTCATTCATTTCTTTTTTTGAAAATTAATTTTTGTCGGTTATTCTCATTTTTTTTAATGTCAAAAAAAAACCAAAAAAAAATCGTTTTATTCACTTCACAAAATAAACAAAAATTCCATTTCATATTTTTTATTTTCCTGACTTTTTCCTAATTTTCATCAAAAATATTTACTTTTTTCTTATTCTGCTAATAAATTGAATTCCTGCTACGAATTTTATTATTCATGAAAGAATTTAAAATATATTTATAAAAAATAATTTAATTCTTGCGAAGAATTTTATAAAAATTTTAAATAATTCATTTCTTTCGAATAATTTTATGCAAATTCTAATTTAAATAATTGAATTGATGGAAATTTTTATTATTCATGAAAAGAATTGAATTCTTACGAAAATTTTTGCAAATCATTTTTTAAATAATTGAATTCTGTTTGGGAATTTTATAAAAATAGTAGATATTGAAAATCATTGAATTGCAAAAAATTTTTGAAGAAAATTAAATTTTACAAAGGATTCTATTAAAAAATTTGTCAATAATTGAATGTCTGTGGGAAATTTTATTAAATTTTTTTGAAAATAATTGAATTCCTAAAAAACATTTTATTATTTATGAAAATAATTGAATTCTTTTAAACGATTTATTAGAATTTTGAAAATAATGGAATTTCCAAGAAGAAATTTATTACTTTTAAAAATAATTGAATTATTGTGATGAATATATTGTTATTTATGAAAATAATTGAATTTTGAAAAGAATTTTATTAAAATACCTCAAAATAATTGAATTTTTTCGGAGTAATTTTCTTATTTATAATTGAATTCTTTTGAAAAATTATTTGTGTAAATAATTGAATTCTTGGAAAAAATTTAATTAATATTTCAAAAATAATTGAATTATTTCAAAAAAATTTAATTAAAATTGCAATGAAAACAATTAATTTCTTTCGAATAATTTTATTTAATTTTTGAAAATAATTTTTCAATCCTTCCAAAAAATATTTTAAAACAAATTTTTTTAAATAATTGATTTTTTCGAGGAATTGAAATTAAGTTTTTAAGAATAATTACATTTTTTGAGCAAATCCTGTAAAATTGTATTACAAATAATTAAATAGTTGCTAGGAATTTTATTATTATAATTCTCAAAAATAATTGAATTACAGAGAAGAATTTTATTATTTTTGAAAATAATTGAATTATTGCGGAAAAGTTTATTAAAATATTTAAAAAGAATTGAATTTCTGTGAAAAATTTTATTATTTTTTTAAGTAATTGAATTCTATATAAGAATTTTATGAACATTGTTTTAAATAAAAAAATTAATTAAATTAATTTTTAATTTTTCCGAAATATAATAAATATTATGAAAATTTTATTAGTTTAAATAATTGAATTCTTGTGGAAAACTTTATTTGTGAAAATAACTGAATTTTTCGATTATTAATTTTAAATAGTAATAAAAATAATTAAAATTCTTCGATGAGTTTTATTATTTATGAAAATAATTAAATTAATGCTTAGAATTTAATCAAAAATTTTTTTAAAAAATTGAATTTCCATGAAAAGTGTTTTTATTAGTGAAAGTAATTGAATTATTGTGAAAAATAAATTGCATAAAACTTTGTTAAGTAATTGATTTTTTCGAAATTTTTTTGAAAATTAGCGAATTAAACAATAAAAACATTAATTAATAAATAAAGAATTTCTTTATTTTCTTTAACATAATTTTAAATAAATAAATATTTAAATTTCTAAAAGAACAGAACGCATGTTGGTCGTAGTCGTTAAGGCATTAAAAACCTTAAATTGGTCACGCGTTCGAATCCCGCCGAGGGCAAAGATTTTTATTTGAGAATATATTTATAAATTCCTAAATATTTAATTTAAAAAAAACATTCAAAATAACATCAAGAATTTCCATAGTCTTTATTCTATAGAAATGAATTTTGACCACTAATTTTCATTTAATATATTTAATATAATAATTAAAAAAAATCTTTGCAGAGCACAAGAACGTCAAGGGATTTGTGAGTCACGGAGGACTCTTAAGTACAATTGAATCGATTTACTATGCAGTTCCCATAATCGGCTTTCCATTGTTTGGAGATCAAAACTTTAATATGAGAAATTATGAGAACAGAAAAATTGCCATCACATTGAATTATGACAGTTTTACGGAAGAGCAACTTGATGGCGCTTTGAATAAAATTTTAAAGGATCCCGAGATGAGGTAAAATAAGAAAAAGAGAATCCAATGATTCTTTGTTTGGCATCAAACGAAAATTAGGTCGAACTATATATATATATATTATTTAGCTCTCATTCAAACAAATGTCTTTAATAATATTCTTCAAAGAAAAACATATTCCCAAAGAATTAAGATTATTAATTAATTAATTTTATTCTAAATAATATTAATAGTATTAATTATTTTAATTAATTTTAATTAATTTCAATTAGTATTATCAATTAACTCAATTAATATTATCTTGACTCAAATAGTTTTTATTTCATTCAAAAAAATATTTTCTTGACTCAATTAATTATTTATTTGCAAACAAATATCTTCTAGACTTAAATAATTTTTAAGTAATTCAAACAAATATTTTTTGACTCAAACAATTTTTATTTAAATCAAAATAAATTATATTTGGTCCAACAATTTCAGTATTCGAAGCAAACACAATTTATTCGTCTTGAATAAAAATTATTTGTTACAAATAAATATTTTTTTGGGCCAATTAAATTATTATTGATAGATGGACGTTTTTTTGAATGAAATAAATTTTTTTTGGGAAAATTAAATTATAATATTGATAGATAGACATTTATTTGATTGAAATAAATTTTTTTTTAATATAAATATAGTTATTTGTTCCAATAATTATAAATTAACGACAGAATGATAATAATTAATAAAATAATTGTTTTAGGAATAACATTGAGAAATTATCGAAACTCTACAAGGATCGACCGATGACACCACAAGAGACAGTTGCATTTTGGGTCGAATATGTCTTACGTCATGGACCAGTGTTACGCTCGCCAGCAGTCAATTTATCTTGGTGGCAAGTTGAATTATTAGATGTGTACGGTTTTATTTTACTCGTCCTTTTGCTCGCTCTATTCGTTATTTTATTATTAATCAGGATTTTAATCAAGAGTATTTTTTCCTCCAACAACAAATCAAATAGTGAGAAGCTTCGTTCGAAAAAAACCAAATAGAATTTAATTAGACAAGAAATTAAACAAAAATTTAGTTTAAGGTACACATCATAATAATTTAACTTCGTCACCTAATTTATGTTCTTCAAAGTATTTTTTCTAATTATGTTTTTGAAATTTTAATATTTAACGAAATATTCTCCCGCAATATTCAGGAAATACATACATTTCTTTACGGGAGTTAAAAATTAAAATCATTTCTAAAACATTTGGATTCGGAAACGGAAAATAATTTAATTAATTTTTGAAAGAAAATTTTTTTTCAATAATTTAAAGAAGATTGAATTAAAAAATTAAATTAAACCGTTTTCTTCAATTATATAGATGCTAAAAAAATAATATCATCTTTTGTGCTGAGAATGTAAAAGAAAACCAAAATTGTCTCATTAATTAAATAAACAAAAATTTGATATTTTTACATGTAAATAAATAAATGGAACTCTTTAATATCCTCTCAATTAAGAAAACGTTCAAGTTCACAACGTTGAAAATCAAAGACTTTTGATTTTAAAAATTTTAAATTAAAAAGAAATTAATTTTCTAACCAAATTTTTATATAAGAAAAAATGTTTACTGTCTTTCTTCGTCAACAATTAAGTAAACAAAAAATAGTTCACAATAATAAAAATCGACGACTTTAATCGTTATATTCTAGAAAAAATGTCATTAAAAAAGATTGAAGCATTAGTTTTAGAGAAAAATCGAGTTTAAAAAAAATATTAATATAGAACTTTTTAAAATTTTTTTTTAAAAGTCGAGTAGTCTTTTTAGAAAAATTTATATACACACATGAAGAGAGACGTATAGATTTTAAAATCCTCATATATTGGAAATTTTGCATCAAAAGGACCACAAGCATAGAGCCTGAGGTTGTTTATAAAATATATATGATATTTTTATATTGAAAGATAATATCCTTCTTTTACTATGTGCCATATAGAAGAAACGAATGACGTAGGTATTATAAATTTTACATTTCGAACTCTGAATATATTATTCTCGAAATTTCACTTTTGCAATACATTGCACACATTTACTCAATAGAAAAGTAAATTGAGTAAACAAAATTTTGTATACACCTATGTACACTTTATCATAAATGCGACAAAAATATTTTAAATTTTAAACTTTTTTGAAAAAGATAATTTAGTTGCATAACACTCATGGCGTAAAAGTTTCGTTTTATATTTTTCATATATGTACTATAACAGAAAAAAGGTCTTTTAAATATTTTTAATTGACGGAATTAAACATGTCCTTCATTAATTTATTATTTTTTATTTTAAGGTATAATTATTATTACAATAATTATAATACGAAATAATTATAATAATATAATTTTTATAATTTTATAATATAAACAGGGTTCGAACCATTGAAAGTTCAATTCAATTAAACTTCTTCAAAAAAATTAATTTCAAAGTTCAATTATTTTTAAAAATTCACTCTATATTACTTTTAATATTCAATTATTATCCAAAATTTTAACTGAAATTAATCAATTTTTATTAGAAAATTCTACTACACTGAAAAAAAATTTAATTGATTCAAATAATCGATTAATTGACTATTATCAATTAAATATTTAATTGAATCAAATAATATTTATTGGAGTCAATTAAATGGTATTTGCTTCAAGTACTGAAATTGTTGGTTCAAATACCATTTAATTGACTTCAATAAATATTATTTGATTCAATTAAATATTTAATTGATAATAGTCAATTAATCGGTTATGTGAATCAATTAAATTTTTTTCAGTGTAGAATTCAATTATTTAAATACAAATATAAATAATTTATTCAATAATTCAATGTTTCATGAAATTCTATTCTCATAAAGAGTTTTATAAACAAATTTTTAAATAATTGAATTCTTTCGACGATTCTTAATAAAATTTTTAAGAATAATTATATTTTCCGTAAAATTCGATTAAAATTGTATTAAAAATAATTGAAATTCTGCAAGGAGTTTTATTATATTTATGAAAATAATTGAATTCCTAAGAAGAATTTCATTACTTTTTTAAACAATATTTAATTTTTGCGAAGAATATTATTACTCTTGAAAATAATTGAATTTTTGCAATAATTTGTAACTTTTACAAAATTTAATTTTTTTTCGTGTTTTTAACTAAACATCTTCTATAAATATCCATTATTTTTTAATAATTTTTCAAAAATTTGATTAAAAATTTTCAAATTTATGTGTTTCTAACAGAAATACATTTTTAAATCAATTTTTTTGGAAAATAATTCTACTATAATTCAATTTTTTAAATCTAAAAAAATTAATGTATTGAATATTTCAATGTTTCATAAAATTGAATTCTCATAAAGATTCTCATAAAATCAACAAATTTTTAAATAATTGAATTCTTTCGACGTTTTTTAATAAAATTTTAAGAATAAATACATTTTTTGAGGAATTCGATTAAAATGTTATTAAAAATAATTGAAATTCTACGAGGAGTTTTATTATTTATGAAAATAATTGAATTCCTAAAAAGAATTTTGGATTTTATCCCTGTAAACATTTTTTTATTTATGAAAATATTTGGATGATTGCGAAGAAATTTATAAAAAAATTTGTAAATAATTGAATTCCTGTGAAATTTTTATAATTATATGAAAATTAATTTTTATTAGAAAATTCTACTATAGAATTCAATTATTTAAATACAAAAATAAATAATTTATTGAATAATTGAATGTTTCTTAAAATTCAATTCCCATAAAGAATCGTTATCAACAAATTTTCAAATAATTGAATAATTCTATCAACGAATTTTAATAACATTTTTAAGAATAATAATGACATTTTTTGAAAAATCCCAAAAAAATTGCTTTAAGACTAATTGAAATTCTGCAATGAGTTTTATTATTTATGAAAATAATTGAATCCCTAAAAACAATTTTATTACTTTTGAACAATATTTAATTTTTGAGAAGAATATTCTTACTCTTGAAAACAATTGAATTTTGGCAATAATTTTTTAACTTTTACAAAATTGAATTTTTTTTTTGTGTTTTTAACTAAAAATCTTCTATAAATCCATTATTTTAAATCATTTTTGAAAAAGTTCTTTAAGAATTTTCAAATTCATTTGTTTACAATTCAATTTTACAAAATTTCAATTATTCGTAAATTCTTCAATTAACTATATATATTAGAAAATAAAAACTGTAAATAATTTTTTAAAAAATCCGCAATTGAAGTTTCTCAAAAAAATTAATTCCACAGAATTATTATCCCACATAGCACAATAGTATGAGGTAAGGTTATGTTGAGTACTAATCGTAAGGCACATAAGGTTACACAATATTGCTGCGGTAGACCTGAGGTGAACTAAAAACTTCCGCCATGGAGGTAAGGTTACATGTTAGGGTGTGGTGAGTATATATGATAAGGCCATGGTAACCTTACACGTTAAGGTTAAGGTAACCTTACACGTTAAGGTTGATGTAACCTTACACGTTAAGGTTGAGGTAACGTTACATGTTAAGGTTGAGGTAAGGTTACATGTCAAGGTTGAGGTAAGGTAATTATTAAGTTGTAAGGTTGAGGTAAGGTTGTGATAAATTTACCAGTTATGGAAAATATTGAAAAAATAATTAATAAATAAATATTCAATTAAAAAGTTAGTTTGTTGCTCTTCTCTATTTTGGAAACCTGACATGAAGCAGAAAATTTTAAAAACAAATTTGGGGGGACTGGGATTTGAACCCGGGATCGACGCGCATAAACCTATCATTCTAACTAACTGAGCTAAGTAGAGAACTGGTAGAAGGAAAATTAATATTGCCTTTAAGGAGTTAATCATCTTCTTGGTTCACCTTAAAGGCAACATTAATTTTCCTTCTGCCAGTTCTCTACTTAGCTCAGTTAGTTAGAATGATAGGTTTATGCGCGTCGATCCCGGGTTCGAATCCCAGTCCCCCCAAATTTGTTTTCAAAATTTTCTGCTTTATGTCAGGTTTCCAAAATAGAGAAGAGCAACAAACTTAACTTTCTAATTTAATATTTATTTATTATATTATTAATTATTTTTTCAATATTTTCCATAACTGGTAAACTTATCACAACCTTACCTTAACCTTACAACTTATTAATTACCTTACCTCAACCTTGACATGTAACCTTACCTCAACCTTAACATGTAACGTTACCTCAACCTTAACGTGTAAGGTTACATCAACCTTAACGTGTAAGGTTACCTTAACCTTAACGTGTAAGGTTACCATGGCCTTATCATATATACTCACCACACCCTAACATGTAACCTTACCTCCATGGCGGAAGTTTTTAGTTCACCTCAGGTCTACCGCAGCAATATTGTGTAACCTTATGTGCCTTACGATTAGTACTCAACATAACCTTACCTCATACTATGGTGCTATGTGGGATAGTTAAAAATATGAGAAATTCAAATTTTTAAAGATTTTAATCTGAAACGTTTTCAAAATTCAATTATTTTTAAAAATTTACACTCTAATGCTTTAAATATTCAATTATAATTTAAAATTTTGACTAAAATCCATTTTTAAATCAATTTTTATTAGAAAATTCTACTAGAATTCAAGTACTTAAATACAAAACTTACAATTTTTTAAATAATTGCTTTTCTTAAAATTGAATTGTAATAAAGAATTTTATCTATATAAATTTTTAAATACTTGAATTCTTTTGACGAATTTTAATAAAATTTTGAAGAATTGTTTCGAGGAATTTGATAAAAATTGTATTAAAAATAATTGAAATTATGCAATGAGTTTTATTATTTATAAAAATAATTGAATTCCTAGAAAGAATTTTATTATTTACAAAAATAATTGAATCCCCGTAAAAGTTTTATTATTTATGAAAATAATTGAATAATTGCGAAGAAATTTATAAAAAAAAATTAGTAAATAATGAAATTTCTATGATATTTTTATTATTTTTTGAAAATAATTAAAAATTTTTGTAGAATTTTATTAAATTTTTTTTTAAATACCTAATTGAATTCTTTTGGAAAATTTTATGAAAATAGTAGATATTGAAAATCATTGAATTGAAGAAAATTTTTGAAAATAATTGATTTTCGAAGAAGAATTTAATTATTTCTAAAAATAATTGAAATTTTGATGGAAATCGAAAAAAAATTTTGAACATAATTGAATTTCTGCGAGGAATTTTATTACTTTTGAAAATAATTCAATTTCTGCAATCATTTGTAATTTCTCTAAAATTCTCCAAATTTATATCGTACTATTTATCAACTTTTCGTCTCTTCTCAATCAAATTACGGACATTACGGACCTTTTTTTTAAAAAAAACGGACTTTTACGGACTTCAAGCAAAGTTACAGACTTTTACGGGATTTACGGACCTAGTTCGAACTCTTTATAAATTATAATAATTATTTACTATTACATTATAATAAAATTTATGTACGTCGGTGAAATTTACAATATTATTGAAATCAATAATTAAGAAAAGAAAAATTTTTTACCCAGAAAGCAATTTTTTCTTGTTTATAAATTTATAATTTTGTTATAAATTTTTCTGATCAACTGTTTTACGCAGAAAAATTTATAATTTTGTTATAAATTTTTCTGATCAACTATTTTACGCAGAAAAATTTATAACAAAATTCTCGGAGCTAAAATATTTTAAAATTCTTTTAGAAAAATATTATCTCTATTATATTGTACGCAATGTTAGAAAATATCATAATTTAACTTTACTAAATAATTATTTAAGGAAAATTTACTTTTTATCAAGTGCAAGAGAAGAGAATTATTAAAATACTCGAGTCACCATTATTTATTGTAAATATATTTTTCCTTTAATATATATATATGTATATATGTGTGTGTAAGCTGATTCTACTCTTCTATTAATTCTCCGAAGAGCGTGCAATATAAATCATTGAAATACGTCTGATATGCACGAGAGAAGATGAATGTTCATTTATGGAAAATGAAGTATGCAAGTTTGTTACTGAGTGTCGGACAAGGTATCTAATATGAGGGGCAAAATTTCTTTCGTCATATAATTTATAAAAAGAAACAAAATTTGTTATACATTTTACATTATTAAATTTTGAATAAACCATTATTATAATAAAGTAAAACGTTTCTATCATTAAAATGAAACGTTACTTCCACAATAAATCAACAATTTTATTTGCAAAAATATTTTTTAAAAAAACGTAAATGCAAATTAAAGAGAAATATTGTAAAATTTATATTTATTTTATATTTATTATTATATCTCTTATGTTTGTAAATAAAACCTTTCCATTAAAATTGTTATAAATTATTTAAAATTTGATTCAAATATATATTATATAGAGAGAGAAATTTCAATAATTCAAATTAAGAGCCATATTATTGAAACACACCAATTTCAGAGATAATAAAATTTATAAAATTATTAATTAATAAAAATGTTTATTTAGAATTGTTTCTCTTTTTTTTAATTTTGAGTAATCTTTTTGAAAAATGTATATAAAAATATAACACATTAATAATAATGAATATAGTTAATACAATTATTAATATAATTAATTATTAATAATTTATTAATAATTAATATATTAATATATTAATATATTAATCTATAATCTATTAATAACAATTTATTAAATTTAACAAATAAAATGTATACAAAGTTTATTGGACACTACACAGAAGGGAGGGTGGGGGGAGGGGGGGGGGTTATTTTTTATATCTTTCAAAACCTCAATATTCTACATATCGGTTGTTAGAATAAATAACTAAAAAAATTAAATTTTTAACCTTGTACTGCGATTTCTTCGTTTTCGATGAAAAAAAAAATTAAATTTCTAACCTTGTATTGTGATTTCTTCTTTTTCGATGAATTCTGAGCAGGCTTGTTTTCGTTCAGCAATAATTCGTTGCAGATCATCCTCGTGAAAAGTCGATGCAGCTGTATTATTTGCAGGCATCTGCAAAAAAAAACAATAAGTAAATTTTAATAAAAAAAAAAAAAATTATGTTATTAATTATTATTATTTTTTAGTAAAAGAATAATTGCCAAAAAAAATAGAGTCACAAACTAATTTTCAATTACCTAATTAATTATTTTTACAAAAATTTAGAATAGTGAACTAGACAAATTAATTATTCTCAAAATTAATTTACTTTTATAATATTAGAAACATGACTGTATACAACAATATCATAAAAGTTGTCGTGAGAGAATTTCAGATTTCTTCTTTTTTTTATTAAAATTTTTTTTCACTATTAAACACTCGCATCTAATTAATATAATGACATGGAAATAATTTTTCTCAAGATTGAAACTAAAGCGTCAGTTGATCGTCAGTCAATGTTACGTGTATTTCAATGTATAAAAATAATTAACACTCTCTCGTTAAATCGTATATTACTTTTATAAAAACGGTGTAATTAAATTTTATATAAATATAAATAACTTAGAAAATAAATATTAAACAACTAATCGAAAAACTTTAAAAAAAATTTATTCGTTTTAAACAAAAAATTTTGAAACTAAATATAAAATAAAACTTGAAACAAATAATTTTTATTGAAATCCCATTTATTTGTAATTTCAAATAAATAAATATTTCATAGTATTTGAAACAAATACAATTTAATTGACTTAAATAAATATTTATTTCATAATAGAAAGGTAATCGTTTATTTGAATCAGATAAATTTTTTTTTAGTACGTAATATATTTTAATGTGATAGAAAGTTTAAAAATAAATAATAATAAAAATCTCTTTACAGGATCTCTAAAAATGATTAGAAGCTCAAAAAAATGTTCGAATATTTGCCAATTTATTTAATTGTAAAATTATTGGAAAACAATTGTTTTATTTATCATAATTATTTAATCATTATTATTTTTCCATTGAAATTAAAAAAAAATTAAATTAATTTAATTAATTTAATTAAATTAATTAAAAAACAATTTCAAATTCAAATCTTTTGAAATTTAATAACCTATAATAATTAACGATAATAACTCATGGATAAAATTATTATTTTATATAAGAATATTGTTACTCCTAACTTCTTCGAAATTATTTTCATCATTTGAATAATTAACTTCAATTATTATTTTTGAAAATAATTGAAAACTTTTTAAAGTTTTCAACATAATTGAATTCCTGAGAAGAATTTCGCTACCTATTTATAAAAATAATTTAAAATTATTGACGAGAATATTAAAAAAAATTTTGAAAATAATTTAATTTCTACAAAGTATTTTATTACTTTTCAAAAAAATTGAATTCTTGTGATAAATTTTGATATTTATGAAAAATAATTGAATTTTGGAAAAGAATTTTATTAAAATTCCTTAAAATAATTGATTTTATAGGGTGAATTTTATTAAATTTTGTTTAAATAATTGAAATTATAACAAAAAAGTTTATTAAAATTTTTGACAATAATTTAATTCTTGAGAAGAATTTTGCTAACTATTTATAAAAATGACTTAATTCTTGGCGAGAATTTTTCAAAAATTTTGAAAATATAATTTAATTTATGCAAAGTATTTTATTACCCTTCAAAAGAATTAAATTGTTGTGATGAATTTTGTTACTTATCAAAATAATTGAATTTTGAAAAAGAATTTTATTAAAATTCTTCTAAATAATTGATTTTATGGGGAGAATTTTGTTGTTTAACAAGATAATTAAATTCTTTTGCAGAATTACTTAAAAAAATTTTGAAAATAATTGAATCATTGCAACGAATTTTATTATTTTATTGAATAATTAAATGTTTCTTAAATTTGAATTCTTTCGTCAAGTTTTAATAGAATTTTTAAGAATAACTGCTTTTTTTGATGAATTTATTTAAAACTGTATTAAAAATATTAAAAATTCTGTCGTAAAAATAATTTAATTTCTAAATGAAATTTTATCTTTTATGAAAATAATTGAATGTTTTCCTAAAATTTTATAAAAAAATTTGTTTGATAAATTTTATGAAAATAGTGAATATTGAAAATTATTGAAATGCGAAAAACTTTTAAAAATAATTGATATTTTGCAAAGAATTTTAGTTAAATTTTTTGAAAATAATTAAATTTTTGGCGAAAAATTTTGCTATTTATAACAATAAGTGAATTCTTGACGAAATATTCGTTGAAATGTTTTAAAATAATTAAATTTCTTCAAAGAATTTTATTACTTTTGAAAATAATTTAATTCTTGTGATAATAATTGTATTAAAACTTTTGAAATAATTAAATAATATTACAAAATTCATTCTGGTCAGAAATATAAAAAAATTTGGAAGGTTTTGTATAAGAATTCGTGGTAGTTTGATAATTTATGAGGCAAACAAAAAAGACACTAAAAATTCCGAATTTTTTTATAAATTTCAAAAATTAAATTTTTCCAGTAATTTTAATAAAAATCCCTGACTTTCCTGACCAATTCTACTTTCCCTGACTTGTCCCTGAATTCCCTGATTCCCCTGACCTGTGGCAACCCTGCTCTAAATCTGAATTAGTTAAAGATAACTAATTATTATTAATTATTATTAATTATTAATTATTATTAACTAATTATTAGTAAAATTCTGGCTGACATTTTGCTCCAGAAATTAGTAAAAAAATGACTAATTATTAGTAAATAAATAACTACGAAAATAGTAAATTTCTCTACTTGAATTATATTGAACTATATTTGAATCAGTGACGACTTTTTACTATCATTTATTGTTTCTTAACTAATTCAAATTTAGAGATAATATATAATAATAATAATAATTTCAAGTGATTTTTCGAAAAATGCGTGATAAATATTTAAATCCAAATAGATTTAAATAAATAAAGATAGTAATAAATATTACTATATTTATAAATTTATAAATAAAGCTCCTCATAAAATTTTCTTAATTAATTAACTACTGTATTATTTAATTAAATTAATACATCAATTAATACGAAATCAGTTATGTAACTAATGATCTAACTGCCTGTGAAAATTAATTTTGTAATTATTTTTCAAAATATCAAAAATAAAGTGACAATAATTTTTCTTCTAATATCAAAATTAAATTTTAAGAGAAAAGCGCATAGATAAAATAAAATGAAACGAAATGAATTTTCACGGAGACGGATTTTCTGATTAGGAAAGTAGCAATTTCTTAGAAACAGCGCTAAAGCTTATAGGAAACTTTACAGGGCACTTACATATGTCAGAGTAAAGAGTCACTAGTAGTTGTCGAAGTTTGTGAACTGCGAGTTGTAAAGCACAAGAGAGTAGCAAGTTGCTCTCAATATTGTATTTCCAACAGGAGAAATCAGTTATATTGAGAAATTGATGCATGTAATTTAAATTGATATATATATGTCAAGACGCATACGGCAATTAAATTACGATTAAAATTTTAATTACACGATTTATATTATAAAACTTTACGTTGTAATATATCAATATTTCACTTTTGAGTGTATGTAGAGAAAATATAATCTATAATCAACTTTGTATAGAAAATTGAAGCTCCCTACATATAAAACAGCATCCTCTCTCTCTATATATATTTACTATATTAATATTGTTTTCCAGACAAACAACTTTAATCGATTCACTTTCAAAATTTATTCTATATAAATTTCCTATATATGCACAGAACAAATAGCTCAAAATAAAAAAAAAATTGTTCAAATAACTTTCCAAATTGGTATTTTTTTTTTACTTCCATTAATTTGTGTGAAAAATATTTGAAAAATTCTATTACACATAACTCACTGGCACTTTGTTGAATTAAAATCAAATAGGATAATTTTGGTATTTTTATGAATAATTTCTCTCATTATATTTTGGAATAAATAAGAAAATAAATAGACATTCGTTTTTTTTCTTTTAAACAAACTAAACTCCTTGTAAGTTCGTACCTGTCATGCAAACTACATAAAAATGAACTTTTAATAGCCATCTGTTGGTAAGATGGTCCATTGTTAGTGAATGCCGTTTATATTACCATACCAATACACCTTTGGATCGATATTAACAATATACAACACGTGTTGCCGTTGTGAAAATTTTCAATTCAAATTAACATAATTTATATTTTTCCTCGTCTACTTAAAGTATGTCATATGTAACTCCTCTATGTAATAACTGAATGTAAATTTATTACGAAATTTCATAATTATTAGCAATACTTTTTTTAAATATTATTTTTTTAATTTTCATTTCGTTCTCAATATTTGACAAAGTAATAAGATAACAATACCTTCTCTACTCCCTAGATTTTTGAATCTTATTGTTGATAAATAATAATAAAAATAATAATAATTTTAATAATATATTAATATTGGCTACTTTAGGCGAACTTCAAGCAAAAAAAAAACGTTATGAAGACCACGCTAAATTTAAAAAAAAAGAATTTATAAATTATTTATTTAGTGATACGGAATAGAAAAAAATAGTATGAATTTTCGGCAAAGCAAATAATTCTCATCTTTTTCCAAAAAACTATCCAAAACTGTAAAATTGGCTATTTTATAGAAAAAATTCAAAGCTAAAATTCGTCATGAAGACCACGCTAAATTTCTAAACGATGCATTAATGAATTGTTTATTCAATGATACAGAATAAGGAAAAAATAGTTGGGATTTTCGGAAACGCCAAAAATGTTCATGTTTTTCTAAAAAACTGTCCAAAAATGTGAAATTGACTATTTTTAACAGACTTCAAAGGATCACATTAAATTTCAAAAAAATGAATTAATGAATAATTGTATTATATTGTATAAAATAATTAAAAATTTGCCTTGACATAATTGAATTCTTCAAAGAATTTTATCAAAAATTTTGAAAATAATTCAATTTCTGTGAAGAATTTTATTTATTAAAAATAATTGAATTTTCAATTTTTTTAAATAATTGAATTGTGTCCAAGAGTTTTATTACAAATTTTAAAAACAATTGAATTTTTAAAAAAATTTTATTAATATTGTATTGAAAATAATTGAATTTTTTCAAAAACAATTTTATTAAAAAATGTAAATGATTGAATTGTGTCGAATTTCGAAGAATTTATAATAAATTTTTGAAAATAATTGAATTCCTTAGAGAATTTTCAACAAAATTCTTAAAAATAATTGAATTCTAGCGAAAGATTTTTATTTCAATTTTTGAAAATAATTGAACTTTGGCGAAGAATTTTAATTATTAAAAATAATAATTTGAATTGTAGCAAAGGATTTTTATTTCAATTTTTTAAAAATAATTGTATCAATGCGAAGAATTTTATTTATTTAAAATCCTTGAATTCTAGCTATAAGGATTTTTATTTCAATTTTTGAAAACATTTGAACTACTGCGACGAATTTTATTTATTAAAAATAATTGAATTTTAGCAAAAGATTTTTTTTTAAGGGCATTTGAACCCTTATGACGTCACAATTTTAAAACTCATGCTTTGCACACATTGTGACGTCATAATGGTTCAAATGCCCTTAATCTTTAAAAATAATTGAATTCTAGCTATTAGGATTTTTATTTCAATTTTTGAAAATAATTGAATTCCTTAGAGAATTTTCATCAAACTTCTTAAAAATAATTGAATTCTAGCGAACGATTTTTATTCCAATTTTTGAAAATAATTGAATTTCTGCGACGAATTTTATTTATTAAAAATAATAAAATTCTAGCAAAGGATTTTTTTTCAATTTTTTAAAATAATTGAATTCTAGCTATTAGGATTTTTTTTTAATTTTTAAAAATAATTAAATTATTTCGGAGAATTTTATTACATTTTTTTAAAATAATTGAATTCTAGCAAAAAATTTTAATTTTCTAAAATAATTGTATTTATGCGAAGAATTTTATTCATTAAAAATAATTAAATTCCAGCTATAAGGATTTTTATTCAATTTTTTAAAATAATTGAATTGTGCCCAAGAGTTTCATTACAAATTTTAAACATAATTGAATTTTTAAAGAAATTTTATTAATATTGTATTGAAAATAATTGAATTTTTTAAAACAATTTTATTAAAAAATGAAAATAATTGAATTGTGTCGAATTTCGAAGAATTTAATAAAATTTTTGAAAATAATTTAATTCCTTAGAGAATTTTCATCAAAATTCTTAAAAATAATTGAATTCTAGCAAACGATTTTTATTTCAATTTTTGAAAATAATTGAACTTCTGCGAAGAATTTTAATTATTAAAAATAATTGAATTCTAGCATAGGATTTTTATTTCGATTTTTTAAAAATAATTGTATCTATGCGAAGAATTTTATTTATTAAAAATAATTGAATTCAAGCTATAAAAGGATTTTTATTTCAAGTTTTGAAAATAATTAAATTCCTTAGAGAATTTTCATCAAAATCCTTAAAAATTATTAAATTCTTGCAAAGAATTTTATTATGAAAATAATTGGATTCTTTAGAGAAATTTTATTAAAATTGAAATTATTAAAATTTTTGCATGATAATAATATTAGACTGGATTTTTGAAAATAATATAAATATAATAATAATTAATTAATTAGTAGATAAGTGAACTTTTTAAAATTTTGATTCTTCGATATTTTTTAAAAATTGAAGTTGATATTTAAAAATGAAAAATGTTGTAATTTGTCTACTAATAATAAATTGAATACCGCGTTTTGAACATAACATTTGCTATTAATATTAATAAACATTTACATAATGAGGGCCGTAAGTACCAAACTTTCTGGTTTTTAAGCCTTCAAAAGTTTAAATTTTACGATTTAAAATATCCCAACTTGTGATAAATTATTTAGATATTAAAATAATTTTCAATTAATTATATACTACACATACAGTAAATTTATTGATTTTTTTTTCTTTTTCATTATGCAATCCGTTTTCCAATTGAAAGTGCGCTTTATTTCATTATTTGCTTCTCCGTCAGAAAGTCCTGCATTCAATCTCACCTCTCCCTGCCCTCCCCCCAAATAATTCCTCTCTATCTCCCTTTGTTCCAAAGAATCATGCAAATAAAACTGTATAAAAATGCAAAAAATGCAGTAAATATCTATTTTTAAAAAATTATTTCTCATTTCTTTTTAATTCCCACATTTTATTCCACACTTTTTTCTGTCTTTCATTTACAAAGAAATTTTTTGTATAAAAATACAATTTTTATACATTATTCTATATGGAAAAACTATGTAAGTTTAAATAGTACAAAAAAATTGCAATGGCTTTTTATAACGGATATATGGCGGGTCTTTTTTTTATTTTTTTCCTAGTTTGTAAAAAAAGCAATTTTCGTATAAAAATATCGTAAATCTTAATTCTAAATGTTCTTATCTATAAGAAAGAAAAGCCATTTCTCTTTATCTAACGAAAAATAGTTATCAAATTTTTACACTGTATCTTTACGACCCAAAGTTAAAGAGATTTCACTCAATTTTTTTTACGATTGGCAATAAAAATCCTACGATAATCAATGGGAAAAAGACATTTGAATGATGTCTATTTATAAAAATAGTATTTAATACTTTTTAAATTGTAACGAAATTCAATCGGTTCTAATTAATTGATAATGGAGTTTAATTTTGAACTTTATCCTTTGGTCGAAAATTCTATTTGTAATAAGAAAAGTCATTGTAATAAAATAATTACAAACTATTATTATTATTATTACTATTATTATTATTATTATTATTATTATTATTATATAGTTATTATTATTACTATTATTATTATTGCTATTATTATTATATTATTTTTATTATTGTTACTACTATTATTCTATTATTATTACTATTATTTTCATTATATTATTATTATTCTTGTGTTATTTTTTCGATTAAACAATTATTAATGTTGGACAAAATGTTTTAAATATAATTCAAATTTGTTTCGTTATATAAATGCAAAGATGTATATAAATTTCTTCAAGTTACTAATTCAGATTTAAATAACTGAGAAATTTAATAGTTGCCAGGAAAAAGTTGTGACAAAATTTGGGAATTATATTTGAAAATCCTTTAAGCAATTTTGAACATTGTTAAGATGCGGTGCTTCTATGAAACTTGTGTAATATTCAGTCTATTCATAATCCTAGGAAATAAACCAAACTTGAGCTTTTGTACGCGTACACATTATTTCTCGTTAAAGTTTCAACACATTTTCTACAGAATCCACCCACAATGAGACATTTTTTTTCTCAAAAATTTATTAAATTTTCAATTTTTTAATTCAAATATCAATAAAAAAAAAATTCAAAAAATTTAAATCACTTTCGATATTAATTAATTAAATAAAGTAATAATTATTATTATAGAGAATGGATTTTTTTATATAAAATAATAAATATAATAATAGTAATATCAATTAATAGAAGTTATCAACTAATAATATTAAGAATAATAATAATAAATAAATTTATTAAAAAGAATTTTATTAAAATTTTTGAAAATAATTTAATTTTTTTGATAAATAATTTTAATAAAATTTTTAAGAATAATAACTATTTTCGAGAAATTCCTTTAAAATTGTATTAAAAATATTTGAAACTCTGCGATGAGTGTTATTATTTATAAAAATAGTCGAATTTCTTTACAAAAATTGATTAATTATGGAAAATAATTGAATTATTGCGAAGAAATTTATAAAGATTTTGTAAATAATAGAATAACTGTAAAATTTTTGTTATTTAATTAATTCATTTAAAATTGAAATTTTTCAAAATTTCAAATTACAACCTTTTGAAAGTTTGTCTATTTATGAAAATTTTAAACGAAACTCTTTTAAAATTGAATTAATTTTGAAATATTTAAGTAAAATTAGATTTCAAGAATAAGCACAATTAGAAGACAACAATTTTTTTTGACATTTTTATACTAAAATTTTACATTATTTATTAATTTTTAATTTTTATAGTTTATTTAAATTGTTAAATTTAAGAAATAAAATATTTTCTAGTATTCTGTAGTAAACTATTTAATAATTATATATATTTTAGAAGCACATAAAGCCACAAAAGCGATGTTAGCTTTTTCAAGCACAAGATGAGAACAATGTCACGGCTCATTAAGAAAATCATCAGTTAAGTATGCTTTTAACACATCAGTGAACAATAGTTGACTGCTTTATTCCTATATATATACGAATATTTACGAGAAATGCAATATTCACGAAGTCAAAATCGCATAAAAAAATTAATTAAATCTAAAAAAATATTTAAAAATACCAACAATTAAATATCTTATTATTATTCAAATCAAATTTTCAATTACTATAGGCCAGTCGGTGAGTGTAAAAAGTGCACATAAGTGCAACCTGAAAAGTCAAAGCAGTTTCTTGTAGTTTGAGGGCCCCAAATAAGAGCCCCATAGTTTGCACCACATTTCCGGTTGCGAAAAATGGTGTAAACAATCGCCAAAGTTCGAAAAACATGGTTTTTCGATGACTGTTGCTTCCGGTTAAATTTTAGGGGAAAAAGTTGTGATTGAAAGTTATAGAGCTTGGAAATAGCTTTCAAATGATTGGTCGCAAGTTAAAAAAGCTTAATTAGTTTAGTTGCAAATGAATTTAAACCATTAAAAATAGCACTTTTTTAATTGTTTAATAACTTTGTTAATAATTATCGAATTTGTTTCTAACTTCCCAGAAATATTCCCCTTGCGAGGCTGAATAAATCCCAAAAAAAATCAACTTGATCGGGTAAATAGTTTATGCATAATTCCATTTGTTAACTAAAAACATATAATTTTTCAACGAAATTTACCCACTTTTGGACCTGCGAATTTCGTTTTTTTTCTTGGAGAGTACAGTTAAGGAGTCTAACTTTAATTCCATTTAAATGGGAAATTGATTTTTTTTATTTAAGTGCATAATAATAGACGTTAAAAAAGGGTATGTTTTTTTGACATAAACAAATGGAATAACTCGGCCAATTTTCACTTTATCGATTTCGTGTAAAGGGTATTTGATTTTATTTGTTTTCACAAAACTTTTCCAAAAAAAAAATCCAATCTAACTTCAAGAGGTAGAGAGTTAACTTTTTTTTAAAAAAAAATTCCTGTCAAGTTAATTATTAATGTTTTTTATTGAAATTCGCACCACTTACAGTTTGATACATGTATTTTATGTAAAAAAATTAAACATAAGGTTTTGTGCATTTATTTTTAATTTATAACAAGTAAAAGTAAATGTATCCATTTTTCAACCTCTGAACGGCGGAGTGGGGGTACTCGGAGGAGCGTGATTCTTGCCTCCACAACTGAATTCAGCCGTTCAAATTTGCAAAAATGGTCATAACTTTGTTAATTATTTACCGATTTTTATCTTTCTTTTTTTAATTTGATGTATTTTTTTACGCCGAATCCAAAAATGATTTTATATGTTTTCAAATTACAATATTTTTAATAATAAAAAAGAAAATTTATTTTAACAACAAATTTTTAATTATTATTTATCATATTTGACAAAAAATTCTTTTCGTACATATAATTCCATTGAATTTAAAATAATATTATGACATAAAAAAATTAAAATTAATTATATATAAGCTTGTAGCATCAGGTTCACATATGCACGCCTGTTCAACTATCAATACAACAATGCTACACACTTATAAGTAAATAATTTTATTTTTTTTATGTCATAATATTATTTTAAATTCAATGGAATTATATGTACGAAAAGAATTTTTTGTCAAATATGATAAATAATAATTAAAAATTTGTTGTTAAAATAAATTTTCTTTTTTATTATTAAAAATATTGTATTTTGAAAACATATAAAATTATTTTTGGATTCAGCGTAAAAAAATACATCAAATTAAAAAAAGAAAGATAAAAATCGGTAAATAATTAACGAAGTTATGACCATTTTTGCAAATTTGAACGGCTGAATTCAGTTGTGGCGGCAAGAATCACGCTCCTCCGAGTACCCCCACTCCGCCGTTCAGAGGTTGAAAAATGGATACATTTACTTTTACTTGTTATAAATTAAAAATAAATGCACAAAACCTTATGTTTAATTTTTTTACATAAAATACATGTATCAAACTGTAAGTGGTGCGAATTTCAATAAAAAACATTAATAATTAACTTGTCAGGAATTTTTTTTAAAAAAAGAGTTAACTCTCCACCTCTTGAAGTTAGATTGGATTTTTTTTTTGGAAAAGTTTTGTGAAAACAAATGAAATCAAATGCCCTTTACACGAAATCGATAAAGTGAAAATTGGCCGAGTTATTCCATTTGTTTATGTCAAAAAAACATACCCTTTTTTAACGTCTATTATTATGCACTTAAATAGAAAAAATCAATTTCCCATTTAAATGGAATTAAAGTTAGACTCCTTAACTGTACTCTCCAAGAAAAAAAACGAAAGTCGCAGGTCCAAAAGTGGGGAAATTCCGTTGAAAAATTATATGTTTTTAGTTAACAAATGGAATTATGCATAAACTATTTACCCGATCAAGTTGATTTTTTTTGGGATTTATTCAGCCTCGCAAGGGGAATATTTCTGGGAAGTTAGAAACAAATTCGATAATTATTAACAAAGTTATTAAACAATTAAAAAAGTGCTATTTTTAATGGTTTAAATTCATTTGCAACTAAACTAATTAAGCTTTTTTAACTTGCGACCAATCATTTGAAAGCTATTTCCAAGCTCTATAACTTTCAATCACAACTTTTTCCCCTAAAATTTAACCGGAAGCAACAGTCATCGAAAAACCATGTTTTTCGAACTTTGGCGATTGTTTACACCATTTTTCGCAACCGGAAATGTGGTGCAAACTATGGGGCTCTTATTTGGGGCCCTCAAACTACAAGAAACTGCTTTGACTTTTCAGGTTGCACTTATGTGCACTTTTTGCACTCACCGACTGGCCTACTAGACAAACGTGAATAAAAAAGAAAAAATAAATACATTTAAATTCTTTAAAAATAAGAACAAACGCATCTCTAGAGATGAAATATTTATAAAAACCAATAAACACACAGAAAGGTAATTTCCTCTTAGCTATTCCCTAAGGTAACTTCTACTTTTGCATACGAAATTATCAAAAGCAAAGAAACTTTCTCGTGCGGAACGTTTAACGAACAAAAATTCAAAAAACTTTTCCCGCATAAAGAATAAAAGAAACGTACAATTAAAATAATAATTAAAGAACTCTTGGACTTTTTATTTACAAAAAGCGACAAAGAAAAAAAATACAAACATACCCTTTAGGAAAATATAGAAAAATCATTCCCCCCTCCCCCACTTCCGGAAAATTGTTATATAAAGTTCGAAGACCTTTCTAGTTCTCTGGGTGTGATTGAATTCATTCATACTTTAACGCTAGAGAGAAAAATTCTTCTATATAGCAAAACGCGATCCCTGTGTGTGAACTGAATAATAACTTGGGTACTTCTGCTTCAAATTTTTCCCTCTGAATAAAAAAACAAGTGGTAATATATATTGATAAAAAATAAAACTGAAATTCAATGAGCTTTGCTCACTTAAATTGAGGTTTTTCTATTGAATATCCCACAAGGAAACGTGGAAAAAAAAGAGAATGATTGGAAAAAGTGATCAGGAGACTATCTAAACTCCTGAGAATTGAACTTTTAGTTTCTCCTCATTTGAAATCTCTCATGCACGAGAAATAACAATTAAAACTTTTCAAAAACTAAATTCAAAAAGTCTCGGGATAATTTCATTTTTACATAAATTTATCGTAAAGAAAATCTCTCCCACATTTAGCTAATATATAGTTAATATTTTTATCTCCTTGCGAAAATTATTCTTCCCTTGTGTCTATATTTAATTTTTATTCCTGTACTTTATCTTATTCCAGAAATTAATTTCTTTATTTAAATCCAATAGTTATAGATTAATTATTATTTTGATAAATTAATAGAACTTGAATAAAATATGTCAAATAGTCATGAGAGGATGTCCCTTAAGTTTCGAACGTTCAAATGAACGACAATATAATATTTATTAATTCTTTTAATTTGAATTTTATTTACAAAATATTGCTTTTTATAATAAAAAAAAATCTTTTTTAGCTAAAAAATAATTAATTACAATATTGTTTGAATTTCAGTCTATTAATTTTTGAAAATATTAGAGCATAAAAAAATATTTCGTTCATTTGAACGTTCAAAACTTTAGGAAAATATGAGAGGAATTTTCACAAAATATAAAATCTTACCCAAAATATTGTCAATCAGGTTTAAACGTAGCCTTGTCGTTTTTCTTCATGATCAAAAATATATTCTCTAACAAATATAACAATTGCATTGAAACTCCTTGCATTTAAAAATTGAAAAAAAGACGAAGAATAAAGTATTTTGTCAAACAGAACCTCCAAATGTTATGATTCCATGTATTTAGTTACTGACGTTTTTGATCGACTTTTAATCGAAACAATAATACACATAATTGCTTCTAGTCCAATTCAGAGTCAAAATACTTTCAAAAATGATCAAAAAGCTTCAAAATGAGATAAATATTACGATTTCTTCAAGATAAACAATGACAAGACTGACACTTTTGAGCTCCAGAAGGAGAGTGAAAAACAAAATGGCGTCACTTCGCTAGTTGTTGCGAGAAACTAATACAAGATGGCGCCACATGTGCGAAATTTAAAAAAAAAATGAGAAAACGAATTCGTTCAAGTCAAAACAAAATTTTCTCTAAGAAAATAAAAAAGAATATAAAAACAAAAATACCTAATTTCTAAAATAATTGTAAATAACGATAATAAATGTAAATGTTATAATAAATTTCAGTGTTAAAGTGTTTTTACAAAACATGGAAATCTTACCCAAAAATTTTCCAATCAGGTGTATAAATTGTTGTCTTTCTCATAGTACCTATATTTTCTAACAATTGACACTTGAATTAAAACTTTTTCCTTAACAAACTTAAAAAAAATTTTAAAAAAGCATTTGCCGAACACAATTAATGTACAAATTTTACGACTACGAATTATCAAACTTTTTGTTTCAAGATTTTTCCGAAACAATTCAATGATTGACTAAAATAATCACTTCTACTCTAATTAACTATTACGACACTTGTAATAATTGCAAAAAACAATAGTTATTTACAAAGATTGCAAATAAATACGACGATTTCTTTGCGACACACTGCGACACTTGCGAATTCCAAATTGGAGAGTGAAATGAACAAAATGGCGTCACTTCGATACTTGTTACAAGAAACTGATACAAGATGGCGCCACAAGTGCGTCGCGAAATCGAACAAAAGGAAAAACCGAATTCTTTCAAAACAAAATTTTCTTTAAGAAAATAGAAAAGAAAACATACTTTCGAAACTAATCTTAAATACCTATAATAAATGTAAATAACTGTGATAAGTTTTAATCATGAAGAGTTTTTTTCAAGCATGAAAATCTTACCAAAAAATTGTTCAATCAGGTGCGTAAAAATTCCATTGTCGTTTTTCTTATATATATTCACAAACAATTTAACACTTGCACTGAAATTTTCACTTTAAAAAAATGAAAAAAATTAAAAAATAATCAAAGAAAACATTATTTTTCGAACACAAGCACAAAAATTTTACGACTTTAATTATCAAGATTTTTGTTTCCACGTTTTTTCGAAATAATTGAAAGATTTACTGAAATATTCACTTCTACTCTAATTGACTATTACTATTACTATTATTATTTATTATTAAAAACAATAGTTAATTTACAGAAAGATTGCAAAAGAAACATAATTTCTTCGCGGCAACCGACACTTTCGAGCGCCAAAAGTAGACTGAAAAACAAAATGGCGTCGTTTCGATGGTTGGGAAAAATCGATACTAGAGGGCTCTACGTGTATGGCGCGAATTATGAAATTCTTAACATTTTTTTTCATTTACAAGTAAATTTCTACTAACAGATTAAATATTAATTGTTATTTATTCAATACTACTGAAATTAACGGTTATGATGATATTAGAATTATATAGAAAAGCGTAAAGAATCATTTATTTTTTTGTAATCAAAGAACTTGCAAATTGGAAATTTCATAATTAGCGCTACAGTAGTGCCAACAGAAAGTATGAAAAAAGTTTTTCCAATCACTCCAGAGATGGCGCTAGGTTGCAACAAATGCCGCGCATTTTCACCATTCCTTCACTCTTTTTTGGCGGTCAAAGTCACCCCAGTCCGACTCACTCAAAATGCTTGGAAAATATATGACCACCACTTGAGTAGTACTAACTTCTACCGTCAGAATGCAGTGTTGCGCATCAGCCCGACTTTAACACACCGTTGTTATGCAAAATTTATTAATTTATTTATTTATCGAGGTGTTTTGAAATTTCTAATTATTGTTAGTAGCGTTTGAAGAATAAAAAACAATTATAGACAGTAAATACAAAGACTAATGTGAAAAAAATGGTGTAAACCTTTATAATTCGACATAGACTGCAATGGACAGTGATTTTATTTTTATATAGATTTTTATTAGATTTTAAGTGTTTGTGTATATTTAAGTTCAGTTTTGACACTTTTTTAGTCTTAAGTTTGTTTTTTAAGTGTTTTTTGTAAATAATTAAAAGATGCCGCGATATACAGGACATCGTTGTATAGTGCCGAATTGTAATTCAGGTTATGAATCAACAAAAAGTGAAAAGTGTCACAAGTTCTCCGTTCCATTTGACGAGGAAGATATTCAAAAGTGGAAAAAAATAATTCCTCGTAAAAATTTTGAATTAAAAGGAGGAATGGTTGTTTGCGAGAAACATTTTCTGAAAGATGACATTGTTTGGAGACGGGAAGTAAAAGATCCTGCTGGCAATGTCATGGCATCGGTTTGTATATTTTTAACTTTGTATAATTATTTTTTGAAAGCTAATGAATAAATAAATTAAATTATATGATAATTGTTAAAATTTTGTGTTATAGGAGGAGTTGAAGAAACCTCATTTAAAGAAAGGAGCTGTTCCTTCACAATTTCCGAATTGCCCATCATATCTGTCCCAATCGCGAAAAAAACGGAAGTCGCCAAAAAAAAGAGAGTTTACACCGAAATCTACCGATCATGAAAAATTAAATATAAAAAAAAGAAAAGTCGAAGAATCCAAAGAAAATGTATTTCACGAAGAAATCGAAAATATGCCACTAAATGGAAATAATTTTGAATCAGAGAACTCCACAAAATCTCAAGTAGATGAGAGTTCAACTACAACAGATGAAAATGAAACAGATTCTAAATTTTCGGAGCGAATTGATTTATTCAATTCGCTGTTTAAAAATGAAAATAAAGTTAACATCCCAATATCATGGAATCGACGACGTAGTGAAAAAGATATTCAATGCATTGAATACTCTGAATGCATATCTCGAATGAGAGAAGATAAGCCTCAATTCTTTACTGCAAAACAACTTGTCATTTACAATGACATGCAAATTGTAGCAAAGGTGTCCGGCATAAACTTGCCATTGGAAAAACTTGGCTTAAATACCAACTATGTGTCGACAATTACTGAACTGGAAGAAATTATTAAAAATTTCAATAAAGTTAAAGTTTGTTTGGGATGTGCATCACCAAATACTATCCAGAACATAGAAAACTCATTTGCGGTTCGCGACTCAGCAGGATATTTGAGACATACAAAATGTTCGTTAATAATCACTAGTAAAAAGCGCTTATCATGTGAAACATGCTCGAAAGCGAAGAAGACCCTCGCAAAAAAATTTATGCGCTTTAAGAAAATTAATGAGCAGCGACGTATAGTTTTGAAAATGAGTCCCACAAAAAAGTACAAATTAAATTTAATTAGAAGTAGATTATATAAATCTAATAAAAACTTAGGAAATTATAAAAGTCTCTGTGGACACTACAAAAAGGAACTCAAGGAAAATAAAAAAGAAATGTCCCTTCTTCGGGACAAAAATTTAGACTCAAAAATGGACGATTTAAAAGTAAATAAAAATTCGAGAATTGTCATTAATGAAATTTTATCAGCTTCGAAAGTGAAGGATGCAAAAGGTCGCCGTTACACAGAAGATTGGATTATTTTGTGTTTGTTGTTCCATACAAAATCACCAACAACTTATAATCTTCTGAGAGATAATAAGGTTTTACCTTTACCTGCAACAAGCACCATTCGAAGGTAATATAAAGTTTAACAAATTCATATCTTTTTAAATAATATTTTTACATTACGATAAATGCAACTTAAATTTAAGAAGCATTTTTCTTGATCTAATAATTAAACCTTTCTTTTAAAACAGATATTTATCGTTAATCCAAACGCCTTGCGGATTTGACGACTCGTTTTTTAAATTATTGAATGAGCGTTTATCGGAATTGCCTGACGAATACAAACATGGAGTTTTGTTAGTGGACGAAATGGGGACTAGAAAAAATTTAAGACTAGATCAAAAGAAAATGAAAATTTTGGGTCTTACAGATTTTGGGGACGAAGAATTAAACAAGTCAGTGAAAATAACTGATAAAGCAGATCACGGACTTGTTTTAATGTTCCATTCACTAATGGAATCTTTCTCACAGCCAATTGCTGTTTTTGTTTCAAAGGGACCAGTGGTTGGTACAATATTAGCAAAACTGATTATTCAAGCAATATGTTTATTAGAACAGGCCGGTGCAAAAGTACATGGAGTGGTGTCAGATTCTGCTTCTGCCAATAGAAAGTTCTGGTCTATTTTTGGAGTAAGTGGAGATCTCAAAAATGTTGAATGCAGCTTTGCTCACCCGACTATTGAAAATCGTCGAATTTACGTCTTTGCTGATATTGTCCATTTGATAAAAAGTATGCGCAATCGATTGCACGACAAGAAAACTTTGCGGGTATAAAAATCATAAATATATATTTTTGTAGAAGACTATATTTTTTTAAATATAGATATGTTTAATAATTATTTTATTTCAGGTAAATCTAACAGATCCAGAAATAGATTGGGAATACTTCAGAAAAGTATTTGAAGTGGACAAATATCATGCAACAGGAAAATGGCATCCTAAATTAACGGCAGAACACCTCGATCCAAATAACATGACCAAAATGCGAGTCATTTTAGCAGTACAGGTAATTATATATTTATATTTTCATAAATATAAATATACCAATAGTGTTCTAAACTTTCAATGTATTTTAGATGTTCAGTAAAACAATGGCTGAAAGTCTTTTAAAAGGAGCTTCCGTTTACCCGGATATGTTTAAGAACTGCGAAGCAACAGCAGAATTTTGTTTAAAAATAAACAACTTATTTGATATTTTAAACATAACAAATCCAGAGAAAGGACTTCGAATAGATTCACCAAATTATGAGGTAAGAGAATTACATATTGTTAAAATAGTTTAAAGTATATATTAAAATAGTATAGTATAGTATAGTATTGAATTAATAAATATTTCTTTTTATAGAAATTACTCCAATTCTTAAGTTGGCTCAATGACTGGGAACAACTAGTATTTGATGGGAAATTAAGAAGAGAAGAATGTTTTACAGAAAGCTCTACGACAGGATTGAGAATTTCCATTCATTCGACCATAGGTTTGTCGAAAGATTTATTGGAGAAACATGGATTTCCATATGTTTTGACTGGACGTATAAATCAAGATCCTTTAGAGGTATAAAGGTTTCCAAGTTCATATTTTGTAATTTAATATAATTCTATTTTGGATTTACACAAATAGTCAATCAAATATTTCTCTTAAATGAAATGTTATTCTCGATTTCATTTAAATAAATTCATTAACTTTTAAATACGATTGAGAATGAAATAAAATTTTTAACTAATACTTTGCAAAATATAGTGAAATTTATTAATAAACATAAAAATTAATTTTTAAATATTTTGATATTGAGGAGTATTAAAAAGATGTTATCAAGAATAACATTTCGTTTATATTTCTAAGAAAATATATTTTTTTTTATTTTAATAGTTATTGAAATAATTAGTATATTTTGATTTCAGGTTTGCAGTGATTGAAATTTATAAAATTTTTCCATTTAAATCAGTATTTAAATACATTTTCTTATTCAAATTAATTGAAAATACGAAAAGAAAATTATTTTTATTTGCTGATTTTTTGGTCAACAAGTGTAATTAAAATAATAGATATCTGATTTAAGTAGAAAAATTTAGCAAGTAATATAATTTTATTTTTAATTTGTTTTCAGCTGTAGCTCCTTTTTAATTATACGCTGTTATATAGGATACTGCAGACTATTGAAGGCTCGGAAATATTAGGTTTTATTTTAATTTAGAACACGTCAAGGAATTTTTTAAACCATTGAATCATTAACGTGTTTAAATTCTTAATACATTTTGTGACATTAGAATATTATATAGTTGTGTCTTCCTAATTAATTTTTTTAGGATTTTTTAAGTTGATTCCGTGGCTGCTGTGGTTTTTCATTAATCAAATTTGAAATGGATAAATTTATATCCTGGTAAAAATTTTAGTGATGCAGGTCGATTTTTTACACAAAAAAGGTAGAAAGATTAAATTTTTGTCTTACAAGGTTCTCGAAATTGTGAGATTTTTTCAAACTAGAGTCGATCGACGTGCATCATTACTCCGTTTTATTGATTTGAAATATTCTTGTTTTTTTTCTGTTTTTAATTTATATTTTCCTTGTTTATTTAGCGATTTTTCGGGACCGTTCGATCCGCGGGTGGTACAAATGATCATCCGTGTACGCCTACATTTCTACAGTTGTATAAGATTTTATCTGTACACTGTATTTTAACACCTCCGAAATTAGGAAATTGTTCGAACGATTTTACTATTGATCCTCCTCAGCCATTAATTACAATTACAAAATTAAAAGAATTATACAATTCAAAGGAAAAAAGCTCAATTGAAAAAATTAAAGAAAAACTTATAGTTGTAATTGAGGATGAAGATTCAGATTTTAATGATTTTGTACGTGATATAGATCATGATTATTTCTCTCAAGAAATTGTAGATTGTTTGCTATTTTATACGACTGAAAGAGTATGCAGATATTTAAAAGACCGAGAAAAATGTTCAATATGTTTAAATGCTTTCATGTCTACATCAAATATTGCAACAGATACATTATTTTTTTCATCCAATAGATTACCACGCAGTTACGAAATTTTTATAAATCCCTTACAAGAACTTATACATCCGAACCGTAAATTATACGATATTGTGCTAGAGATCGAATATTTATTCCGGCAACATAGAGAACATCGTAACTGTGTAGACATCATTTTAAACAAAATGTCCTCAGAGCCAATAAAAATTTATTTTTCTTGTAAAGAACACCCTGACAATGCCAGCAAGCTATTAAGTTTCGTAGTATTAACTTACTTACAAATTAGAATGAGGGAGTATATTAATCAGGAAATGGCCTTGTTGAAAAAGCAAAGTATTTATAAGAAAAAGGCAGCAAAACTTTGCACAAGTTGACTAAAAAAGAATTTTATGTTTTCAGATACAAAGTTTCTTATGCATGTATATGTACGTATGTATATAATAAAGAAAAATTTATTCTGTATACCTATGTACTTTTTCATAATATTATATGTAACCTTTATTATTTCCTTTATCACTTTTATATTTATAATATATCTATATACCTAGAGTATTGAAATTGTTTAAACTTACTTTAATCTTACAATCAAACGTATTACAATAGAAAAATGTTACACAAAGTTATTTTTTATTTTTATATTTGGATTTAATTTTAAATTGAAAAATCATATATTATTAAATGAATTGTAATACAGAATTTTTAGAAAGCAATTATTTGTATTTTTGTAATTAAATATTATACAAATTTTAGAAAAATTTATACAGTAAGTTTAATTTCAATGTATCAGTCAATAAATTTTATTTCTTTATTTATTCTTTTTTGCAATTATATTTCTGAAGTATTTTGTACTCATAAAAAATAATTACGTATTACATTAAATTTCTAATCAGACATTCATTAAATCAAGTTGAAATAACTGAATTTAAATAATTTTTATATTTTTATTCCATTAATGTCAGTGTTAATGACGGGCTGATGCACAGTTGCGCACTCTGGGAGACTATGCTAGTACTATGCAAGTGGTGGTCATATATTTGCCGATGCGATCTATAGGAAATTGAGTGAGTCGGACTGGGGTGGTCAAAGTGTCCGTTTATTTTTACGTTACAAAGTGTATTTTTTTGTAATTTTCAGTTTGTTTTAATCAATATTCTCTAATATTCTATTCTTGGACGTGTTAAGCAGTAACAGTGAAGTGAAATATGATTTATTTTGGAAGGAATGAAAAAGTATCATTGTCCAAATATTCGAAAAATCAAAAAGTTAGGTTATGTTTACCAAATTCGACAAATTTTACATCTTTTACAAGTTTTCCCCAGTAGCACGTAATATTACAGCGATATTGGGAACATTGCCTTAACATTACCAATATTGCCTCAATGTTGTGCCATATTGCTGGAATGTTCCCAATATTACGTGCTGCTTGGGTTACGGTTTTACAATTACAATTTCGACAAATTTTCACTATATTTATTGAATTATCATTATGGATATGATAGAAAAATAATTACTGCGTTTATTGTGAAGAACAGAAATATTTGCACAAGTCCCTTTAGGTAAGAATAACAATTTCTATTATGACATAAAATATATTTTACGATTTGTTTTTCAGCTTCTGATTTTAAACAAAATAATTTTCCAATTATAAATTGCTCCAAAGAATTAATTTCAACAAAAAGAATAAGTTTCTTTACAGAAAGAAATTTCTTTTCCTTCGCAACTTTATAAGAATGAAAATACGCTTCTGAATATTTAAAAAAAAGACTTCTTTTGAATAATAAAAAAAAAAACAATTTACTTGGTAATATTATTAAACTAATAGACAATAAAGATATAACTTGAGCCATTTTGTAAACAAAGATTGTAATTAAAATCTTACTTCCATTTGAGAATCTAATTAACATCGAGTACAAAAGCCTTGGCAACAAAATAGCAGAGCTTTGATAGGGATATTTCTGCGCAGAAGAAAATTTCTTTTATATATTCATTTTCTTTACCACTAGATATATATATTAATTAAAATAAAAGAAAATTCCATTTTTAAAGAGTAAATTTTGTTTTCCTTGAAAAATACTGACTCTCTTAATGAAAAGTTTAGCGATTAGTGGGATTATCTTTAAAAGCATCTTCGTGACAGATCATTTAAGATGCAGAAACTTTCGACTAATACGATCGCTTAATATTATTATTATACTTAAAGAGGACTTTTAAAAGATGCTGCATAGCAAATTATCTATTATTTAATTAAAAAAACTTAGTAGACAATGATAATTTTTATCAATTTGAAAACTTTGTTCCTTTTATGTTCTCAATTTGTAAAGAAACTTTTAAGTTCATTCACAATTTTTCTTTTTAAGTACTTCATTGTTTTAATTTTTTTCAAAAAAAAATAATTTAAATATCTTTCTTTATAATTTTTAGCAATTTTTGCAAACAATACATCTTTTCTTTTTTAATATAATTGAATAATAAAAAATATCGAATTTCTATTCAATATTTTCTAAATAGAAAATTAAATATATAAATAGAAAATTATAAATAATAATTTTACAATTATTTTCCAATTCGATATTAAAATTTTAATAAATTATTTTGATTTGATTTTTTTAAATGTATTAATAAAAAATATACAGAAGTGAAAAATTCCCATTTAGTTAAATGGGAATTATTTCGCGCGAAATAAAAAATTTGACATTTGAAAAAATTTTGTTTATAATTCAAATTCAATTTAGTAGATTGTCAAGACAAATTTACTTTTAAATTGAGGTCTAAAGGTTTTTATGGAAATATACCCCCGAGTCACAATGTGAAAAATGAGTTCCTTGGAGAATATAATTGTGAAATTGTTATAAGATGGAAAATGTGTATAAGAGAAAATCTCCTAGATGAGAAATCATAGAGATCCATGAGAACTATAGAGTTTAGTTTTCTTAGAGCATTTCAGGAATATATATGAGAGACATTCGTTTTCCGAAGAAAACGCATTTTCTCTCTCTCTATTTCTATACAAAATAAAAAATAAAAAAAAGCCACATCGTGTATCTGACGTGTCTCTTGTCACGTGTCTCAAAAAGCATTACGGCTACAAATGAATAGCGCTAGTAACCTTGTCACGTAAATATTTCATTCAAACCGCATTAAATTTATTGTCAACAAAGTGCAAAAGTTGTAGAATTGAAAAACCGTGCATTTAACACATTCGACAAAAATATTTCCAGTTTCAGGAAAAAAGAATGATTTTCAGTTATAATAAAAAGTTTCACAGTTATAATAAAAGTATTTTCTAGGAAAAAGTTGAGAGATTCAAGGAAGAATCTGACGGAGAGTTAAAACAAAAATTTAGTTCAATGGCTTTATTTTTTATTTTCAAAAGGAAAAGATAAAATTAAATTTTAAATTCGGGTGGAAGTAGTAAGGAATTTAATTTTCTACCATTTTCATTTTTTTGTTGAGAATTTGTACCACTTTAAATCCACTAATAGTGGAAATAAAAAAATTTTTCTCACAAATTTTAATAAAATTTAAAAATAATTAAAAAATAAGACAATTCAGAAAATTTAAAAAAAAAATTATTTGGAACGATTCAATTATTTTCAAAAATTTTTCGCAAGAATTCAATTATTTTCACAAATAATTAAATTCTTCGCTAAAATACAATTAATTTCAATATCTACTACCTATTTTAATAAAATTTCACAAAAGAATTCAATTATTTTAAAAAATTGTTATAAAATTATTCTTAATAAGATTTCAATTATTTAAAAATATTTATAAAATTCTTCTTAACATTTCAATTATTTTCAAAATTGTAATTAAAATTATTTACAAAAATTCAATTATTTTCCGAAATAATAGTAAAATTCTTTGCAGAAATTCAATTATTTTGATAAAAAAAATTCTTTGGAAAAATTCAATTATTTTTCAATCTTTAATAAAATTCTTCGCATGAATTAAAATTTTTTTTTCTTAAAATTTTATTAAAATTTTACAGAAGAATTAAATTATTTTTAAAAATATTTATAAAAATTCTTCTTAACATTTCAATTATTTTTCAAAATTTAAATAAAAATCTTTGCAAAAAATCAATTATTTTCCGAAATAATAAAATTCTTCGCAGAAATTCAATTATTTTCATGAAAAAAATTTTTCGAAACAATATTCAATTACTTTTACATGTTTCATAAAACTCCTTGCAAGAATTCAATTTTTTTATTAGAATTTTAATAAAATCTTACAAAATAATTCAATTATTTAAAAAAAAACCTTAATCAAATTCTACGCAAAAATTTAATTATCTTCAAAATATACAAAATTTTCACAGAAATTTTATTATTTGAAATACAATTTTCATAAAATTTTTGGAAAAGAAATTTATTATACCAACAAAAATTATTTTTAAATGTTTTTAAATAATTTTCTTTTCAATTTTTTCTCTAAAATTTTGATAAAATTTGTTTATAAAAATGTATCTATTTTCAATACAATTGTAATTATTCTTCTAAACAGAATTTAATTATTTTCAAAATTTTTAATAAAAAAATTATTCAATAAAGTAAAATTATTATTTTAAAAAAATTGTTTTCGTTATAGGAATTCAATTATTTTCCTAAATAATAAAAAAAAAGTCTTTGCAAGATTTTTATTATTTTGAATACAATTTTAAATGAATTTCTTGAAAAATGCAAATATTCTTAAAAATTCTATTAAAATCATTCGAAGAAATATTCAATTATTTCCAGAAATATTGATAAAATTCATTACAGGAATTCAATGTTAAGAAATAATTAATTTTAAAAAAATTTTCAAATTGAAATCTTTGAAAATTTTAATTTTTATATAATTACAATAATATTTCAATATTTATTTTAAAAAAAATTTTATTTTGTTATTACCCTAAAACCTTATTAAAGTTTTGAATAATTTTATTACAAAAAAATTCCAAAGAAATAATTGAATTTTGGAAATATTACAGTTCTAATTTTTAGAAATAGTTAAATTTTTAAAAAGTTTGTACATTAAAGTTATTTATAATTTGAATCCTGTGGAAACATAAATAAGTATTCAAATATTAATTTAACAAGAATTAAGTCACATTAATTGTCTTTTATTGACAATATGTATTGTAATTTTTATTCAAATGCAAATTTAAATTGTTTAAAATGTTTAAAAGAAAATTAAATTCTTTACGCTTCAAACAGAATGAATGTAAATTTTATTTTTTTCTTCATTTAAAATTCGAAATAATGAAAGTGGATTAACTTTTATTCCGATTATTATTTGTCGGATTCTGCCTTTGAGATATGTATATATTTTCAGTAGTAAAGGTCTCATTGTGTAGTCTGACCGACCATTTTGGACTTACTACTTGAATCTCAATTTAATTTCAAGAATATTAAATATTTAATTTTTCCTTCCTTCTTATCGTTAATCAAATATTCTGTATAAAAATTCTAATAATTTTTTCTTCAATTTACAAATTTTGAAATATTCCTAATAACAATAATTTTAAAATAATTAATAATAGGTAATTTATAATAATTGATAATAATTGATAATAATTGATAAATGTCAATAATTGATAATAATTAATAATAATTAATAACTTTAAAAATAATTTTTAACAAATATTTTTAATTAAAATAAACAATAAATTAAATTAAACAAAAAATTGGTATTAAAATTTCCCTTAAAGTTTAGATTTCTTTTTTTTTTTGAAATATTTAAAAAGGTGACAGAAAAAAAACGAGATAAATAAAATAAAACAATAAAGTCATAGATTTTTATAGGCTCTCGAACGCTTTCCAATCATTGAAAAAACTTTATATATAGATATTTTTCAAGGAGAAAGAAAATTCGTTTTAGAAGAGAGGAAAGCGCGTCCACTTTAGTTTCAAAGTGACCTACAAATTTGCAACAATGAAACTCAATTTTATTTCAATTATTTAAATTTAGTTTCGACGACAAGTAGGGCAATAAATTGTGCAAATAGTGGAAAATATCATTTGAATTTGTATATTATAGTAATTTAATAATTCTCATTTTATTTACTTTATTTATTTACATGCTAATTTTCACAAAAAAAATATATTTGACACTATTTTTTTAAGATAAAGTTGAAAACAAACTTTTAGAAAATTCGAAATAAAATTTCAATTTAGTAGGATGGAAAATAATTAACGTAATTAAGAATTACTAAATTACTAATTTTCAGTCACGTGAAGGGAGAAAAATTTTAATCTCGATTAGAAAACAAAATTCAAGCACTTATGAACATTGAAACGTTTCCGAATTTTTCCCAACTCGAATAAAATACTTCAATATGACGCCTTCTCTTTATAACAGCTGACTAACGTTACACTTTATTTTTTATTTCTAATACATTAAAAAAGTATTTTTTTTCCTTTAAATCAAAAAATTAAACTCCATCAAGTCTCATCACACAGATAGAAGAATATATTTTTTCATAGAAAAACGATTTTAGATCACTTTTTTTCCCTTATCAATTTCTCGTAAGAAAAAAAAAATTGAACAACTGGAGTGTGAAAATTATCCACTTTTGAAAACAGCTCTAATAGAGCCATATTCTTTCTTGTGAAAAGATCCTCTTTTGTGGATATAAATTCTCGCCGTCGTGAACTACATTTTAGAAATCCGATAGTCCAGATGAAATTCTTTTTTCAAGTTATTACAACTTTTTTATTTTTATTTTTTTTATAACATTCCTATTCCAAACTTTCGTTTACGGAATGTTCGATAATAGATAAGAGAAAAAAAAATTTTTCCAAACAATATAGTGAAAGAATTTTACAAAATAAATATCGGAGGAACAGGCTTTATCGTATATATGTACATAAGTTTAATTAAAATTTGTTATATTTACTTTTTTATGAATGAAATCAATGGGGAATTTATGCCGTGAAGCATAAATCCTCTTCCCTCTTTTAGTCAGGGTCTTCCTTGTAGATCCCTTTTACTTCACGCAGACACGTGCCATTTTATTTCCACTAAAAAGAAATAAATCAAAAGGAACAAAAAATGTTTTCTTTTTATAAAAAGACACTTGAAAACGCGGTTGACACGTGGCTTTGAGGCGTCACGCGCACATTTTTTTTTCTTCTGTTCTAATGACCAAAAAATAAAATTCAAACTTATGAATTTCTTCTAAAATCCAAAAGTTTTCATTGTTGAAATTATCATTATTATTATTAACTATAATAATCGTCTTATTCATTCTCTCATTCTGTCCACACCTGAATTTAGTTTTTGTGTATTCTTTTGTTCTTTTTTTCTTTAAAAAAAATTTGTCTTGACAAATCGAAAATATTCAGGTATTTTTTCATAATTCATAATAAAATAATAGGTATTAGAAATTAGAAAATATAAAAAAAAGTGGTGATTAATAAATGAAAAATTTACCCATTTTGCAAATTTTTCTCTTGTTTATTTATAAAAAAAATAGAAAATTTGTTAAAAAATTATGATTAAGAAATAGTAAATAAATACCCATTTTATGCATAATTTTTATTTCTCAATAACAATATTGTTCAAAAACTCATTCTTTTATTTTGGGAAAAAAACATTACATATTCCCGTTTCTTAATATTTTTGTAGAAAATTTTCAATTTTCATAAGGGGAATAATTTACATTATTTCAATTTTTTAATTACAATTGTTTTAATAAAATTCAAAGGTTTTTAAAAAATAAACGAAACAAATGTTTATAAATTTTATTTGTAAAATTCAATTGTTTTCAATTATTAAATTAAAATTCTTTCAAATGTCGATTTTATTGAAAATTTTGTTCTAAAATTCTATTATTTTTTAATCATTATATTAAAATGTTTACAAAAATCGACTTTTTGGAAATTTTTTTTTTAAATTAAATTATTTTTCAATTATTAAATTAAAAATTCTTTGAAAAATAAATTTTTCAGAAAAATTTTTTGGAATATTTCAATTATTTCTCAACTATTAAATTAAAATTCTTCAAAAAATCGATTTTTTAGGAAAATTATTCGTTAAATTTAATTATTTTTCAATTATGAAATTAAAATTCGTTCAAAACACAATTTTTTGGAAAATCTTTAAAAAATTCAATTATTTTTCAATTTATTTAATAACAATTCTTTAAAAAACCGATTTCATGTAAAGTTGTTTTTAAAATTCAATTTTTTTCAATTATTAAATTAAAATTCTTTGAAAAATAAATTCTTCAGAAAAATTTTTTTGAATATTTCAATTATTTCTCAACTATTAAATTAAAATTCTTTAAAAAATCGATTTTTTAAGAAAATTATTCGTTAAATTCAATTATTTTTCAATTATGAAATTAAAATTCTTTCAAAACACAATTTTTTGGAAAATCTTTAAAAAATTCAATTATTTTTCAATTCATTTAATTACAATTCTTTAAAAAAAACCGATTTCATGTAAAGTTGTTTGTAAAATTCAATTTTTTTCAATTTATAAAATTAAAATTCTATATAAAATCGATTTCATGTAAAATTGTTTGTAAAATTCAATTTTTTTCAATTATTAAATTAAAATGCTTTCAAAAGTCGATTTTATTGAACAATTTTTTTCTAAAATTCAATTATTTTTCAATTATTAAATTAAAATTCATTGAAAAAATCAATTTTTCAGAAAAAGTTTTTGGAAAATTTTAATTTTTTCTTAACTATTCAATTAAAATACTTTGGAAATTTAATTTTTTGTTAAATTGTATGTAAAATTCAATTATTTTTCAATTATGAAATTAAAATTCTTTCAAAACTCAATTTTTTGGAAAATTCTTTAAGAAATTCAATTTCTTTTCAATTTATAAAATTAAAATTCTATAAAAAATCGATTTCATGTAAAATTGTTTGTAAAATTCAATTTTTTTCATTATTAAATTAAAATTCTTTCAAATGTCGATTTTATTGAAAAAAAAATTTTTTTTTTACTCATAAAAATGTTCCATTAAATTTTTACGAATTTCTTTAATTGTAAACTTATTCAAAAACATCATTAATTTCTTTTTTAAATAAATATTTAATTATTATTATTTTTCCACAGTAATTAAGACATTCAAAAATTTCAAATTCAAACCTTTTTTGATATTAAACAACTTATAAAAATATTTTGCTATAAAACATGAAGAAATTGATTGCTCCGAGTCGAAGACTCGGAGTGATCGATTTCTTTGTTTTATAATAATTTATAATAATTAATAATTTATGAAAATAATTGAATTATTTCGAAGAAATTTATAAAAAAATTGTAAATAATTGAATTCCTGTGGAATTTTTAATATTTTTGACAATAAATGAAATGTTTGTGTACGATTTTATTAAATTTTTTTTTAAATAATTGAATTTTTCTCGGAAAATTTTATTAAAATAGTAGATATTGAAAATAATTGAAATTAGGACAAGAATTTTATTGCTATTTTTGAAAATAATTGAACTTTGGGGAAAGATTTTGTTATTTACAAAGATAATTGTGATTTTGACGAGAATTTTTTTTTTAATTTTAAACATAATTGAATTTTATGAGAAGAATTTTATTACTTTTGAAAATAATTGAATTTCTACAATAAATTATTTGCAATTTCTTCAAAATTGAATTATTTTAGTGTTTTCAACAAAAATTTGAATTTATAATTTTTAAATTCTATTATTTTTAAAATTGATAATTTTATTTAAAAAATGAAGTAAAAAGTTAGCAGCGCGCGAATTGTTGCTAGTTAAACCAATAATTATTAATTGGGAATTTGACTAATAAAAATAATATTTTTATATACAGTGAAAAAAGACGAAAATAAAATTTGAGATGAGAGTCAGCTGTTGAGAACTGCAGACGCCATATTGGAGTTTTAATTCCACTTCCAGGAAATTCGGAAACGTTCGACGAATCGATTTCTTTGTAAAATATAATTCGAATTATATTTTACCAGATTAGAATTTTATTTATTATTCAAATAAATAAATAAATTTAAAATTTGCAATTTAGTTCAAAAATAAATTGTAAAAATAAATTAAAAGTTTCTTCATTTCATGTAAAAAATTAACACTAAAAAAAAGACCTGCAATTTGAAATTTGTTGAATGAAACAAATAAGTTTCAAGTGACGCTTTAAAATAAATCATCTTGTAGCCTCTCATAATATTTTTTTTTTTAAATTTTTTTTTTACATAATTACTATGACTAATATCTGAATAAAAGAGGAAAAAATTGCTTTGAAGCAGCAAATGGTTATTTGAAACAACCTTTCCATGAAAACTGACACACGTATACACAGATATTAAATTAATCGACAAAGTAATTAGCAAACTCCACGTATTTTAAAATCAATGAGAGAAATAATTTTTCTATTCAATTTATAAATATAAACCAGATATCAATCTCTCATTATCGCAAATATAATTATTATAATATTTAAAAAAACAAATTTTTTTTGATTAACAAAAAGTGAGAAACAATTAATTATGCTAATTATATAATTAAACATAATTAAAATTATAATAATAATAATTTTATAATAATATAATAATAATTTGATTCAAATAACCGATTACTTGTCTATTAGTAAATAAATATTTACTTGACTCAAAAAATATAAATTATTTGAATCAAATACATTTTTTTCAGTGTAAAAATTATATTAATTAATTATATTAATAATAATTAATATCTGAAATAATTCACCGCAATTGTTTTAATTATGAAACGAGTAGAATATAGATAGTAATTACCTCTGTCTGCGTGTCCATTTTTTCTCATGAGATGAAAGGAACTTTTCAATTTAATAATTCCAATAACTCGAAGATTTCTGCAATTATAAAGATATACATTTTATAGCAATAAAACAAAGACAAAAACAAAAATTTCTTGATAATAATGAAAGAATAGAATAAGGAGATTTAATACTATTACAATAATAAAAGTAAAAATTTTAGGGGAAAAAAATTAAATAATGCTTCTTTATATCACCTTAATAAGTTTCTCTTTAGCAAGTTTCAATGATGAACTTTCTTCACTCATATATATAATATAAGAGGGATGCAAATTGCAGATTTTAAGTTTATAATAAATTACTTTAGGTTTGAAAGTTCTTTACGAATGATTATTAGCTTCCGGCTGGTTGCCCCGCGGAAGGATTGCAATCGTCTTTGCTATTCAAATTATTCGAGAAAATTTTCTTCTCAAAAAGCCCCGCGCATTTACACGAAATGTTTTTAATTATTTCATTTCATGTTTAACGTTGGAAAATTAATGTGTAATTCTCCAAAAATGCGTTTAACAAAGGAACAAATATTTATTTTTATTTCTTATTATTATTATTATTATTTTCAAAAGTAATAAAATTCTTCGCAGAATTTAAATTATGTTTAAAAAATTCAAAAAAATTTTATCAAAATTTCAATTATTATCTTATTTAAAAATAATAAAATTCTTAGTAAAATTTCAATTATTTTCAATATCTATTATTTTAATAAAATTTTACAAAAGAATTCAATTATTTAAACAAAATTTAATAAAATTTTAAGCAAACATTAAATTTTTTTCATAAACAATCAAAATTTCACAGGAATTCAACTATTTACAAATTGTTATAAATTTCTTCACAATAATTCAATTATTTTCATAACTACTTTTATTATTTTAATTTGTTTTTAAAAAATCGCTTTTCATTTCAATTTTTATAGATATTTATACTGTTCTCTAAATTTGAATAAGTTAAAAATAATTAATTTGATAGTAAAAAATCAGTCACTGATTAAAATTTAAAATGTAAATAAATTTTTTTAAAAAATTATCGAATTATTAGAAATTTTGTGATATTCAACTGAAAATAATTAAATTTGTTAAAGAATTTCATAAAAAATTTTTTAACAAATCGAATTTTCAAAGAATTTTAATTTAATAATTGATAAATAATTGAATTTTATAAACAAATAATTGAAAATTTTTGAAATAATTGAAATTTCTGTACATTCTGTTAAAAATAATTAATTTCTTTTAAAGAATTTTATTTAAATTTTTTCGAAAATAATCAATGAAAGTTAGTCACCGTAATTATAATTTTATTTTTAGAAATTTCTTCGCAATATATTCAAATATTTTCATAAATGGTAGAACTCATTGCAGAATTCCAATTATTTTTAATACAATTTTAATCAAATTCCTCGAAAAATGTAATTATTCTTAAAAATTTTATTAAAATTCGTCGAAAGAATTCAATTATTTCTAAAAACTGTAAAAAACATTCTTCTCAAGAATTCAATTATTTCCATAAATAGCAAAATTCTTCAGATTTACTAAATTATTTTGAATATTATTTTAAAAAAAAAATTCTTCATAAGAATTTAATTATCTTCATAAAATTCCATAAAATTTAAAAAAAAACAATTCAATTATTTTCAAAATTAAAAAAATTCTTCTTTGACATTCAATTATGTTTAACATTTTTTTTTAAATTCTCCTCAAAATTTCAACTATCTTTATAAATAATTAAGTTGTTCACCACAATTCAATTATTTTCAAAAATTTTAATAAAGTTCAACGAAAACATTTAATTATTTTCATAAATAATAACTTGGAAGGATTCAATTACTTTTATAAATAGTAAAATATTCTTTGCAGAAACTCAATTAGTATCAATACATTTTAATAAAATTGAATTAATCAACTTTTTAATTATAATTATAAACAGACAAGATTATTTTAAAAAATTAAAAAAATTTTTTGTTTAATTCAATAATTTTCCAAAATTTTAATTAAATTTATTAAAAAAAATATTATTTTCAAAAAATTTAAAAAAAACTCGACAAAAAAATTTAATTATTTACAAAAACTCTGATAAAAATTTTTGAAGCCATTTGTAGATTTATTTATGTTCGAAATTAAAAAATTTAAATTTGATGAGAAAAAAAACTGGGAAAAATTAGGACAAAACCGGAAAAACCGGGAATTTTGTTGATAAAAAATTGTAGACACCCTGAAAATTTTATTAAAATTCGTCGAAAAAATTCATTATGAGAATTCAATTTTGAAAAACATTTAATTTATTCAATAAATTATTTATTTTTGTATTTAAATAAATGAATTCTCGTAGAATTTTCTAATAAAAACTGATTTAAAAATGAATTTCAGTTAAAATTTTAGTTAATTTAATTGAATATTAAAAGCATATTATAGCATGAATTTTTAAAAAATAATTGAATTTTTAAAAGGTTTCAAATTAAAATCTTTGAAAATTTGAATTTTTCATACTTTTAACTGACACTGTAGAATTAATTTCTTTTGAAAAAGTTTAATAGAATCCTGTGAAGAATTTTATATTACTTAAGAGAATAATTGAATTCTTACAAAGAAATTTAATTACATTTTTTTAAATAATTGAATTCAGGTGAAAAAAAATTCTTTAGGGTCAGGGAAAAGTGAGGGATAAACAAAATTAATTTTTTGTGGCAATTCTGCTAAGGAAAAATGTTTATTCAATTTTTCTTTTTTTCTATTCTATTCTTAATTGTTATTAATTATTATTTTCAATTACCTATTATTATTAATTATTATTTTTAATTATTATTATTAATTAATTAAATTATTAATTTATTTATTAATACTAAAAATATAAAATTTCCACTTTCCATGTTTGCAAAAATTTTTCTTTTTTATAATTTGAAAGCTACTCTAAAGAAAAATTAAAAACAACTCTTCGTTTTTTTTAATGCTTGTTTTCTTTGTATACGCATTAATCGCGAGAATTGTTACAATTTCCTTTTTTCGCGTATATATATATATATATATATATATATATATATATATATATATATATATAGATAATAAAAGTGTTATCCTTCAAAAGCTTTCTGTTTCGAAAAAGATAAACAATTCAAGAAGTAGAAATAGAAAAATGCGAGAAAATGCTTTCAGAAAAATGCGAAACTAATTGGAAAAATTGCCCCACTTGAAAACAGTGCGAGACAATATTTTCTCGTTCATTCACTCATTTTAATAAAATATAAAGCATTTTTCACATGATCATTTATAAAGATTAAACAAAAATTGTATATAGCAGCTCTCATACATCTTTCTCATCTTTATACGCACTCGTTAGTTTTCATTCTTTTTAAAATAAAATTTATTTTTACTCGAGACTAATATTCATTATTTTCTTCTGCTCTTGTGAATTCTTGCAGATTTTTTATAATTTTTAACAGATTATTAAATTTTTTCTCTTAATTATAAATTTATAATCACAGTTTTCTTGAAAGTATCAAAAATTTCAATGTGCATCAAATTGATATTGATGACAAATATTTAAATCAATTTTTGGTATCATTTCACTGCAATTTAATAATTTTTAGTTAACAGTGAAAAAAATGGTAAATTTATATATATTTTTCTTTTTTTTGACGTTGGTTAAAAAGTTACATTTAGGATAAGGATTTAAAAAAAATTTCAAACGGAAAATGAAACTTTTTATTCCTGGAAATCAAAAAACTTTATAAAAATGTTTTGATGTACAAAAATTTGAAAAATGCTTTGAAAATTATATTTATTATAAACTGACAATAATTTGAAAAAAGTAAGAGTTTAATTAAATTTTCATAATAAAGAATGACAGAATATTTGTGAAAAACGAAATTAATTGCTGGGAAAATAATAATTTATTTCATACGGTCAGTTTTAAAAATGTTTTGAGAATAATAATTTATAGTTCGCGGTTTTCAATTATAATTTATGATTATACTCGTGAAAATGGTGATGCGCGTTATATGAATGTACTCTGAGGTAGCGAGGCACAAGATAATGCGTATAAAACCGCAAATACCAACTGAATTAATTGCTCTTGAACCTACATATGATTTAAAGGATGGCTTGTTACGAAATATTTCACTTTACACTAATAGAGCATTTGTGGTAGTATTAATTATTAAATTTTAACTCAATTGTCTCTAATAAAGTAAAATCTTTCAAGGCAAACAAATCCATATCATTAAGCGCATTATTGTTTAGTTTTACATAAATATTTACATATCCCGCAGAGAAACAATAACAGGATTGCCACAATTCAAATTTTCAAAGATTTTAATTTGAAACCTTTTTAAAATTCAATTATTTTTAAAAATTCATGCTATACTGCATTTAATATTCAATTATAATAACTAAAATTTTAATTGAAAGTTGAAACTCATTTTTAAATCAATTTTCTATTAGAAAATTTTACGAGAATTCAATTATTTAAATACATAAATAAATAATTTATTAAATAATTGAATATTTCTTAAAATTGAATTTTTTTGAAGAATTTTAACAAAACTTTTTTAAAATAATTTAATTCTTACGGCGAATTTTAAAAAAAATTTTAAGAATAAATGCAACTTTCTATCATTTTATTTTAAATTGTATAAAAAATAATTGAAATTCTGCGATAAGTTTTGTTATTTTAATAAAAAATTTTTTAAAGAATTAAATTCCTGTGAAAAATTTTATTTGTAAAAATAATTAAATTTAGGAGAAAAATATTATTATTTATAAAAATAATTAATTTCTTGAAAAGAATTTTATTCAAATTTTTTTAAATAATTGAATTTCTCAGAATTTTTTAAAACTTTTTGAAAATAATCAAATTCTATCGAGAAATTTCATTTAAAAATTGAAAATAATTGAAATTTGACGAAGAAATTTATTAAATTTTCTTTTAAATAATTGAATTCCTGTGAATAATTTTATTTACGTGAAAATAATTGAATTCAGGAGAAAAATATTTATTATTTATGAAAATAATTAATTTCTTGTGAAGAATTTTATTCAAATTTTTTTAAATAATTTAATTTCTCAGAATTTTTTCAAACTTTTTGAAAATAATTAAATTCTATCGAGAAATTTCATTAAAAAATTGAAAGTAATTGAAATCTGGCAAAGAATTTTATTACATTTTTTTTAAATAATTGAATTCCTGTGAAAAATTTTATTTTTGAAAAAAATTGAATTCTTCGGAAGAATTTTATTTCAATTTCTTAAATAATTCAATTACTTGGAAGAATTTTTATTTTTTACAAAAATATTTGAATTGTTTCGAAGATTTTTATAAACATTTTTGACAATAATTGTATTCCTAGGAAGAATGTAATATTTTACAAAAATAATTGTATTCTATGATCAATTTTATTATAAATTTCCACGTTTATAAAGCATTTTAACGAAATTTTTTTAAAAAATTAAATTCTCGAGAAAAATTTTATTATTTATGAAAATAATTGATTTCTTGTAAAGAATTTTATTAAAATTTTTAAAAATAATTGAATTTTATCGGGGAATTTTCAAAAAAATTTTAACAATGAATGCAATTTTCTATCATTTTATTTAAAATTGTATAAAAAATAATTGAATTTTTCAGCGATAAGTTTTGTTGTTTATGAAAATAATTGAATTCTTGCAACGAATTTTATTAAAAATTTTTTTAAAGAATTAAATTCCTGTGAAAAATTTTATTTGTAAAAATAATTAAATTTAGGAGAAAAATATTATTATTTATGAAAATAATTATTTTCTCGTGAAGAATTTTATTCAAATTTTTTTAAATAATTGAATTTCTCAGAAGTTTTTAAAACTTTTTGAAAATAATTAAATTCTATCCAAAAATTTCATTCAAAAATTGAAAATATTTGCAATCTGACGAAGAATTTTATTAAATTTTTTTTTTAAATAATTGAATTCCTGTGAAAAATTTTATATTTTTGAAAAGAATTAAATTCTTGGGAAGAATTTTTATTAAAATTTTTTAAATAATTCAATTACCTGGAAGAATTTTTATTTTTTACGAAAAAAATTGAATTGTTTCGAAGATTTTTACAAACATTTTTGACAATAATTATTGTTTTCTTAGGAAGAATGTAATATTTTACAAAAATAATTGTATTCTATGATAAATTGTATTATAATTTTTTAAATTTATAAAGTATTTTATCAAAATTTAAAAAAAATTGAATTCTCGAGAAAAATTTTATTATTTATGAAAATAATTAATTTCTTGTGAAGAATTTTATTCAAATTTTTTTAAATAGTTGAATTTCCATAAAAAAATTTATTATTTGTAAAAATAATTGAATTCTTAAGAAGAATTGTATTGATAATAATTGAATTGTACAGGAAAATTTTATTAAAACTGCAATTTTATTGACTACATCTTATTGTAAAGAATTTTGTCAAAATTTTTTTAAATATTAGAATTTTTAAAAGAATTTTATTAAAATTTTTCGAAATAATTGAATTTTTTAGAATTATTTTCTTCAATTCTCAGAATATATTTGAATTCTTTCGAGAAACTTCATTAAAAAATTAAAAATAATTGAATTGTCGCAAAGAAATTTTAAAAAAATGGTTTATTTATTAAAATTTTTTAATAATAAAATTATTTATTGTTTATTAAAATTTTGTTTAAATAATTGGATTATTTTTGAAAAATTTTATTAAAATATTAGATATAATAACATTAATTGAAGTGATGAGGAAAATTTTTGAAAATAATTGAAATTTTGCCAAGAATTTTATTAAATTTTTTGAAAATAATTGAATTTTGAAGAAGAATTTTATTATTTATAAAAATAATTGTATTTAATAAAAATCCCTTAATTTTATTTCCATTTGGATAAAATTAATTTTATTACATAGAAAACCATAAATTAAATTCTTTCAAGAACAGAAATTCGAATTTTCATTTTTAAATTAATTAAAAAACTTTCTACAAAAGAGTAGGCGTCAAAAAAAGAAAACTTATTTCAGGTTAAAAAGACAACCGAAAAAAGTCGACTGCAAGTTAAGAACAGCAAAAATGAAATTCACAATTGAAGAAATAAATATCTTTCTCTCTCGTTATAAACACTGAATTGTGAATTTTATTTTTGCAACACGAAACATTTATTCACTTGTTCTGAGAAAATGCATATAAAAGCTGTCAGAGTACTTGGGGAATTGCTGTTGAAGAGCCGTCACTAAGAACTTTTTAATTTAAACCAGAAATCAGAAATACAATCGAATAAAAAAAAACTGCAAAAAAGTGTTTGCAAAAAAAAAATTTACCCATTTATTCGAAAGTTCGTTTTTTCAAACGGTATTAGCAACTTTTATTTTATTCAAAAAAAAAAAAATTGAACAATTGTCAAACTTTGATGAAAGTCAAAGTCACTATAAAAAATAGTTCACAGTCCTTTTTTTTGTTATTTAAAATTGCAAAATTCCCTTCCGAAAAAGTTATTTCAAGGATTTTTTTTTGTTCTGTTTTAATAAACAATGATGCACTTTGTGATAAAGAGAAAAAATATTCCAATGCCTCTGAACAATAGCATTCTTTACGAATATAATAATACCTTTTGTTACTGTTAAAAAAAGAGTCGTATAAACTTTTCGATAAAATTGATTTTAGTTTTAGATATTTTTTTTATATATTTTATATATTTTAAATATATAACAAAAAATGTGACAAAAATCATAAATGAAATTTTAAACAATCATTTTGGTTCATTTTCTTGTAATTGAAACCAAAAATAGATCGAGATCTTTATAACAGTGTTTGTCTATACGTGAAAAACTATCGTCTATAAATATTTGCGCATTTGATTTCAATGTGTTTTTGTGCTTTTAACGTAAACGATTTCATTTTGACATTAGGGAAGCGTATATAAATTTTAGTACTATATCTGTCATAAAAGTATACGGATTTCAGAGAAAAAGAAAAAGTACATCGGTAGAATTGCATTTTATATTCGCGCGTGTGAAAGCTTGTAAAAAAAAAATTCATTTTTCCCGATAAATTTTTTATTTTTATTATTCAACTTCTTTGGAATGTCTCATATTATAGCAATATAAACACACCAATAATTCGCTGAAACTTGTTGTCAACAAAAGTCATAAATAAAAACTATTAAATTATACTTTTTACACAAATTTATACGTTCTTGTCTGCGAAACAATTTTGCACATTTTTTTTTTATTTTTATTTATTTTAATTATTGTTATTTTCATTATTCTTCTTATTTTTATAATTATTATAATTTTTATTATTATTATTATTATTATTATTATTATTATTATTATTATTATTATCATTATTTTTATTATTATTATTTTCATAACTATACTTTTGTTATTACTTTTTCATTACTTTTATCATTATAATTATTATATTCAACTTATTATTACTATTATTATTATCATGCAAAATACAAAATTTTTTATTTTGAAATTATTTCAGATTCGAAATATTTAATAAAATTCTTCGCTAGAAATTTTCATAATCAATAAAATTTTTCGCAAGAATTCAATTATGTTTAATTTAACTAATTATTGTTTATTTTTCAAAAATTTTAATAAACTTGTTCGCAGGAAATCAATTATTTTCAATTCAATTTTCATAAAAAATTAATTAAAAAAAATTTCAGATTCAAAATTTTTAATAAATTTATTGCAGGAAATTTATTTTAAAAAATGTTGAATAAAATTCTTTAGAAAAATTTAATTAATTTCAATATTCATTTTTAATAAATATTTCTTTAAAGAATTCAATTATTTTCATAAATAGTAAATTTTTTTGCAAGAATTCAATTCTATTTGATTCAATTTTAATAAATATTTAATAAAAAATAATTTCAAATTCAAATTTTTCTTTTAATTCACTTTTTAACTAATAATAAACTAATGAATTATTATTATTTATTTACAGAAATTTTAGATAATTATTGTCAAGAAATCAATTACTTCTATTATTAATATGTTTCCTCGTAAGAATTCAATTATTTTCAATTCAATTTTAATAAAAAAAATTTAAGATTCAAAAATTTTTTAAATTTACTTTTTACGTAATGAACTAATTATTTATTATTATTTACTATTTTCAAAAATTATAATAAAATTTTTTGTGAGAAATAAATTATTTTTTATAATTATGACAATTTCTTTAAAAATTCAATTAAATTTTAATAAAATTATTCCCTAGAAATTTTCATAATCAATAAAATTTTTCGCAAAAATTCAATTATTTTCAACTCAATTAATTGATATTGTTTATTTTTTTTTAAATTTTAATAAACTTGTTCGCAGGAAATCAATTATTTTCAATTAAATTTTCATAAAAAATTAATTAAAAAAAATTTCTAATTCAAAAATTTTAATAAATTTTTTTGCAAGAATTTTATTTTTAAAAATGTTGAATAAACTTCTTTAGAAGAATTTAATTAATTTCAATTCAATTTTAATAAATTTTTATTTAAGAATTAAATTATTTTTATAAATAATACAATTCTTTGCAAGAATTCACTTCTATTTTATTCAATTTTAATAAAAAATTTATAAAAAAATAATTTCAGATTCATAAATGTTTAAAATTCAATTTTAAGGGCATTTGAACCTTGATGACGTTACAGTTTGTGCAAAGCATGTGTGACGTCATCAAGGTTCAAATGCCCTTAACTAATGAACTGATTAATTATTATTATTATTTATTTTCAAAAATTTTAATGAAATTATTGGCAAGAAATCAATCATTTCCATCATTTATATAACTCCTCGTAAGAATTCAATTATCTTCAATTAAATTTTAATAAAATGAATTTCAAATTAAAAAATTTTTAAAATTCACTTTTTACGTAATAAACTAATTATTTAATATTTTACAAAAAATTGTAATAAAGTTCTTTGTAAGAACTAAATTCTTCGCAAGAATTCATTTTCTTCCATTCAATTTTAATAAAATTTCTCCAAAGAATTCAATTACTTTTAATATAATAAATTCCTTAAAAAATATTTAATTATATTTAAAAATTTTGTAATTAAATTCTTCGAAACAATTGAATTATTTCAAAAAAATTTAATAAAATCCTATACAGAAATATTAAATTATTTCAGGTTCAAAATTTTAAATTAATTTTTTAAATAATTTGAATTTCTTTCGAGAAATTTTATTATAATTTTTTAAAAATAATTAAATTCTTTCAAAAAATGTTATTAATTATGAAAATAATATTGAAACCTGGAAAGAATTTTATTAAAATTGTATTAAAACTAAGTGGATTTTCATAAAGAATTTTACCAAAATTTTTCAAAATAATTTAATTTTTGCGAAGAATTTTATTAAAAGTCTTTAAGGGCATTTGAACCATTATGACGTCACAATTTGTGCAAAGCACGTGTTCTAAAATTGTGACGTCATAATGCTTCAAATACCCTTAAAGAATTAAATTCTTTGGGAAAATTTTCTAAATTACGAAAATAATTGAAATCTTTCCAAGAATTTAATTAATATTTTTCAAAATAATTGAATTTTTGCGAAGAGTTATATCAATTTTTTAAAAAAATATAATTGAATTAATTATTTATTTATCAAGAAAGTTCAATGAAATTATATTGAAAATAATTGAATTTCTGCGAAGAATTCTAGTAAAGTATTTGAAAACAATAAATAATTACAATTATTCAGTAAATCATTTAATTAGTTGAATTTTTTAAATTTTAAATCTGAAATTATTCCAAAATTAAAATTAATATTTGAAAATAAAAAACTTTTTTAATTTGCACAAAATAATAATAAATTAAATAATGCGTAACATTTTTTCTAGTATAATAATTAAGATTAAAATAAAAAAATTAAAATAATAAAATAGCGTCAAATATGATTTAATTTGTTATGAAATAGATAAAAAAATACGTCTGAGTAGAAGCGGAAAAAAATTGTTAGCACCAAGAAATAATTCTATTCTTCCACTATATAAGTGGAGAATTAATTAATTAATGACAACAAATGAATTATATAATTATGAAAAAAGGACGTGCGCAGCATATTATAATTAAATTCGTGAGAGAAAGACAAAAGTTGAGTAAATTGAATAAATCGCAATATTATAGAGGAACTATTTTTTGTTATACTTTTGTTTGATATATAAGGAAATACTCTTTACGAACGGAAATTAATTTTCCTGTTTGCACCATCCGTCCTCTATATATAGTGCTATTTAATTAGATCTTCTTGTTCGCAATACGCGAAGTATCCTTATACCTTTGGCATGCTAATTAAAAAAAAAAAAAAAAAATACGAATCGCTTATAATTTTCTTTCTTTTTTCACTTTTTTATTTTATGAAGAGAGAGATATTTTCTCCTAAATTATATAGTCCTGTACCCGCATGTATACAAAAAAGTTAATTTTACATTTTTCTTAATAATTTATTTATTCTAATCATTCCGTTTTTATTAAATGAGAGTAGAATTTTATTTTTTTTATATTTTAGTCATAATGTTCATGTTTAACTTTTCGTTTTTATTAAATTAGAATAGTATTTTATTTTCTGATTATTATAAAATTTTTCTAAGAATATCAAATTGAGACAAAAAACGAATCAAAAGTGTTGCAACACTTTTGATTCATTTTTTGTCTCAATTTGATATTCTTTGAAAAATTTTGTATATTTTTAAATTTTCTGCTTCTATTAAATTATAGAAATAGAAATTTCTTTCTTTCTTCAATTTGATACAAAAATAGATAAATTTTTTATTTTGATTCACATTTTTGTATCAAATTAAAACACTTTAGTATCAGTTTGATACTTTTAAGAAAACTGTGTTGCTTTATATCTTAATTTTTATCAAGTTAATTATTATTATTAAAATCACATAATTTTTAAATAATAAATAATAATGTTTACTTCTATTATTATTTTTCAGGTTCCCTATAAGGAAACCGAATGGATATCAATAATAATTCTACTAATCTACTCCATCCGAAATAGATGATGATATTAGCCAAACTTTATAAGGATATAAAGCAATTATCAGAAACAAGTAAGAGACATCAAAATTCCCAATTAGAAAATTAAGGTCAAATTATTTTTTTTAAAAATAGTCCTTTTTATAAAAGTGTAAAAAATTTTTTTTTTCAAATGAAAATATTTTAGTAATTAAAGTTAAATATTGTTATGTAGAGATAGAGTAAAAAGCTTCTTCCACTCTCGTTGCAAAATGAAGTAGCAATTTGTAGTTGTTGTGAATTTATGTATATATATGTATACTAAATCCTACTAGACAACTTCTCTGCAACAAGTTAATATTAATGGTATATGTATAGTGGAGAATCTCCGACCAATTAATTCCCTGTCTACCTAGGATCAGTCCTTTGTATATATAAGCAAAATTTAGTTCTATGTTTGAAGCAACGTTGCTTTTGATGGATTTCCCGTTAATCTATTTCTAAATAATCGCTCAAAAATTATTATAAAGACTTAATTTGCAAAATATTAATCGGGTTAAATTATTATTCACGCGCATTAAATTTAAATAAATTTTTAAAAAAAGAAGAGAAATAGAACCAAATATATGCATTTTATAAATTTATTTAATATTTGTATTTTTCTATAAATTTATTTTTATTTTGGGGTGGTAATCAATTGGTTAGAATTCAAATGGATAAAGAAAAACTACATACGCAATTAAACTGCACACAATTAAAACTACATGCAGGCAAAAAAAAAATTATTAAAATGACAGAACTGAAGAAATTTAAACTGCATACAATTAAAAATTACAAATTACAAGAATATTTGTAAGAAACTTAAAAAATATTTATTTAATAATAGGTATAAATTTATTTGTGACAAAAAATTATTTTTAAAATAATTAAATTTCAAAAGATCACAGTTCTTCTAAGGATATCAAATTGAGACAAAAAATAGTTACTTCGCAACTATTTTCTCAATTTGACTAATTTCAACTATTTTCTCAAGTTTTTTGTCTCAATTTGATATCCTTTGAAAAACTGTGATTTTAAATTGAAAGTATTTTGAAAATATTTAATTCCAATGCTGGACAAATAAATAACGATAAATATTCAAATTTTATTAAACAAAAAAATTAATGAAATTTGAAAAATTTAATTTAGAAATTCTGAAAAATAAGGTTTTTAAAAAAACGTCATTAAAATTTTTTGAAAATATTTAGTCGAATTCCCGATAATAATATTTTAAAAAATTGGAAAAGAGAAAATATTCTCAAATTTTATGTAAAATAAATTTTATATTTAAAACAATTTTATTTTCTCACTATGAAACATTATTTTGAAATATATTATTGGAATTTTTCAAGAATTAAAATTAAAAGATTAAAAACTAAAAATTTGGAAAATAGTTAAATTTTACAAAAATTTTTATATTTAAATAATAAAATTATTTGAATTCATTGAATTCGAATAAGAATTGATTTAGTAAAGAATTACGCAGTTAAAATTTTGAAAAATAATTGAATATTAGAAGCGTCATGACAGGAATTTTAAGAAATAATTAAATTTCCAATTCAAATAAATTTTTAATGATTTTTAAATTGAAATCCTTTTAACATTTTAATCGCCGTAAATGAAAAAAAATATTTAAATGTTTATTTTAAAAAAATTAATAATTTATTATCTTCCTTTACAAATAATTAAATTTTTAAATTATTTTACTCAAACATTCTAAAAAATAATTTACTTTTGGAAAAAATTATAGTTGAATTCGAATAAGAATTGATTTAGAAAAGAAGTGTTCTGGCAGAAATTATAAGAAATAATTAAATTTTTAATGATTTTTAAATTGAAATCTTTTCAACGTTTTAATCACCGTGAAGGAATAATAATATTTATAATGTTTATTATAAAAAAATTAATAATATATTATTTTCCTTTAAAAATTATTAAATTGAATAATTTTATACAAAGATTCTAAAAAATAATTGACTTTTGGAAAAATTGCAGTTGAATTCGAATAAGAATAAAATTGATTTGGAAAAGAATTTCACAGTTAAAATTTTGAAAAATAATTGAATATTAGAAGCGTCATGACAGGAATTTTAAGAAATAATTAAATTTCCAATTTAAATAAATTTTTAATAATTTTCAAATGGAAATCTTTTTAACATTTTAATCGACGTAAATGAAAAATAATATTTAAATGTTTATTTAAAAAAAATTAATAATTTATTATCTTCCTTTAAAAACTATTAAATTGAATAATTTTATTCAAAGAATTTAAAAAAATAATTGAATTTTGGAAAAATTGCAGTTGTAATTTTTAGAAACAATTAATTTTCAGAAGGTTTTGCAATTAAATTAATTAAAATTACACTTCTAATAAATAATAATAATGAGTTCTTAAATAATTGTTTAGGAAAAAATTATTAATCACAGGAAATGAAAAGTGTTGTTTTAACCTGAATTCGGGTGAAAATAACACGCAACAAATTTTACCCTCGTAGGGTAAAATTTGTTGCGTGTTATTTTCACCCGAATTCAGGTTAAAACAACACTTTTCATTTCCTGTGATTGTTTTACCAATTTAATGTAGAAATTCTAAAAAAATTAGTTTTTTGAAAAATTGTATTTAACATTTTTTTTTTTTTTTTGAAGATAATTAAACTCCCGAAAATAATTCAGAAAATTGAATCAATTAAAAGTTTTGTCAAATTTCATTTAAATAAATTTTTTATTTGAAAGAATAAATTCTTAATTTTATTACTTTAAAAATTATTTTGAAATATAATCGAATTTTTGAAGAATTTTATTCTGATAAATTATATTTTAAAACAAATAATAAATATTCATTAAATTTCAAAAAGAAAGTTATAAAAATGGTCCTAAAATACAAAATAATAGAAATTCTGGAAAATATCTGAATTATAAGCAAACTATCTCTTGAAATTTAAATTAGTAATAATGTTTACTAACTTTTAATTAGTGACTGATTTTTTGCTTTCGAATTAGTAAATTTTACTATAATAAATTAGTAGAAACAATTATTTATTTGTAAAATTTACTAATAAAATTAGTAAATTAATGTAAAATTAATGTTATAAATTAATGTAAAATTAATGTTATAAATTAGTAAATTAATATAAAATTAAAGTAATTAAACAAAGTAAAATTTTTACTAATAAATAATCATTTCTACTAATTTATTAGTAAAATTTACTAATTCAAAAGCAAAAAGTCAGTCACTAATTAAAATAAGTAAAAATCATTTTTTATACTAATTTAGATTAAGAGAATATTTAAATATAAATAAAAAGTATATTTAGTATATATAAATAAAAAATATATATACGTATACATGACCTGAATACACACTTAACAGAGTACTAGATTTTCCGATATTGTCGGCAATGTCACAAAATCTTGGCATAAATTGCTTTGCAGAGGCAGAAGGTCCTTTTGAGTGGGTCATAAGGTTGCAATTCATGAAACTCGAAAGAGAAGCTCTTGAGAAGCTTAGAAAATTATTTTCACTCAAATATATATCAAACTTTTTTAAATCAAATAAGCTTCTAAAAAACTATACACACAATTTTTTTCCACTTCTTCATGTATTATTTTAGAAAACAAGTTTTTAACAATAGTAAAAATAATGACAATAGTAATAACAATAATAACAAAAATATTAATAACAATTGTAAAAAAATATAATTGTAACAATTTTACTTGAAAATTTTATATAAAAAAAAGTATTTAAACAAAAATAATAATAAATAAAACATGGAAATTTAAATACATTTAAAATACATTTTTAAATACATTTCCAGTAACAATTCTTTTTTATTAAACAATTTTCGATAAAATTAATTTTAGTGCATATAATTTTCCTTTAAATTTAATTTTATTTTACATGATTTTCGTTTAAATTTATTTTATTACAGTTTAGAGGCTATAAATTCATAATTTAATGTCGCTAAACTCTTTATAATAATAAATTATAAAAGTTCCATTATTCAAAAAAATAATAACGAAGAGATTCTGAAACTGGTTTTGTAAATCTAATCTACTTTATTTACGGTTCAATGAATTGAACATAATGCATAATATAAAATATATATTTGCAGAAGGTTTAAAACTTTTTTCAACCCCCTCTCTCAAAAAAAAGAAAATTAGAATAATAGATCTAAAAATAAATTCTATATTTATAATTTAATTTAAATAGAATTATATCAAAAGTTTATTTAATTTCAATTGTAAACTATTTTTTGTATTTTATTTTATAATATTTTATATTTATACGAAATAACTCTCAACTGTAATAAAATTAATTTATTTAAGAAATAGATATGTTCCTATAATAAAAATAAATTTTAATTAAAACTTATATAATAAAAAGATTTTCAATTAAATTTTCTTAACTTAAATAAAATTACACCGGAAAAAATGTCTTTGATTCAAATAATCGACTATTATCAAAAATAAATTTGCTTGAATGAAACAAATAGTTAAACAACTTTTATTTAAATTAAATAAATATTTTATTTGAGTCTATAATTTCAGTATTTAATATAAAGCAAATAAGCAAATTTAAACAAATTTATTTCATTTACTTTTAAATAAAAATTATTTGATACACAAAAATAATTATTTGATATAAGTGATTATTTATTTGAATCAAATAAATTTGTTTTATACTTTTTTATTTATATTTTTCATAAACAAAAAAAAATTACTCGTTGAAAAATTCTTATTGAACAAAAGAAGCTTTTCTTTTACAAAAAATTAAGCTTTTGGTAAAAAATAAAAATTAAATAAAAAATTGAAAGTTTAAAGTAAGAAAAAAAATTTTACTTCAGTAGTTGTTAGCTTCGAAAAGAAATCTTTAAAAGAAATAAAAAAAAAAAGAAACATTTTCATCGCAAATAAGAAAAGAACTTTGGTCCTTTGAAAAAAGCACTGTCGAAACTGATAAAAATTATATTCTGATAAAATTCTTCTCTCGCAAAGGAAATGATCCGTGAGGAAGTACTATATATAAAGTTTCTTCAAAAAATATGTCAAAAGAATCATTAGTGTCGAAGAAAAATGTCTTCTTTTCGAATTCTTTTTTGAAAACCGCGCACAGATAGCTCAATGTAAACTTTAATCTACTAAATGCGTCTTTGTTTGTTTGCTCGTCTTTTTTTTTCTTTATTTTATAATAGTGTACCCTTCATGCCACGAAAGTAGACTTTAATATTGTTTCCTGCTTTTATGTCTCTCAGAATTCTATTTCCTCGTCTTTTTTTTCTTCTCTTCTTTTATTTTATCAATTTAGACATCGATTTTATTTCTCACGGGCAAAATGACTGTAGACAGACTAGACAGGTTAATTAAGAAAATTAATTAGAAACCTTCTTTAAATCTGAGCTGCAATTAAATTTTCAAGACTTACAATTCTTATTAAAAAAGATGATGACATTACAAACAATAATAACAATATTTATGTTAATAATGATAATAATAATAATAATAATAATAATAATAATTTATTATTTAATTAATTATTTCTTATTTAATTATTATCCATTACTAGCAACAATTCGCGCGCTACTAACTTTTCAGGAAAAAATTAGCAATTTTAAAAATAATAGAATTTAAAAATTTGTAATTCAAATTTTTATTGAAAACATTTAAAAAATCCAATTTTGGAAAAATGACAAATAATTGCAGAAATTCAATTATTTTCAAGAGAGATAAAATTCTTTTCATAAAATTCAATTATCTTTCAAATTTTAAAAAAATTCTCGTCCAAATTCCAAGGAACTTTATAAATAACAAAATTCTTCACAAAAGTTCAATTATTTTCAAATCAATTTCAAATTCCTAAAAATAGTACGAAAACATTTAATTATTTTCATAAAATAATAAAAATTTCTCAGGAATTCAATTATTTACAAATTTGTTATAAATTCCTTCGCAATAATTCAATTATTTTCATAAAAAATAATTAAAAATTGTAGAAAATAATAATTGATTTTAATTTCTCAGGAATTCAATTATTTGCAAATTTTTTATAAATTCCTTCGCAATGATTCAATTATTTTTATAAATAATAAATTTTTTTTAAGGAATTCAATTATTTTCATAAAAAATAATTAAAAATTGTAGAAAATAATAATTGATTTTAATTTCTCAGGAATTCAATTATTTGCAAATCTTTTATAAATTCCTTCGCAATGATTCAATTATTTTTATAAATAATAAATTTTTTTTAAGGAATTCAATTATTTTCATAAATAGTATATTTCGTAACGAGTGCGAGCAGTTGGCAATTTTTGAATGAGCACTTCGCCTACAGTTTGTTCCAAAAAAAGTGCTCATTCAAAAATTGCCAACTGCTAGCACTAGTTACGAACGATATTTTTCATAACAAGGTGCAAAAAAGTGCCCTTTTTTGCACCGCGTTATGAAAAAATAATTAAAAATTGTAGAAAATAATAATTGATTAGAAATTATGAAAATAATTTTGAGAAAGTTACTGTAATAATATTCTTATAATGTAAAACAATGATTTTATCACTCGGGCATTTTTAATTATTATAAAACATGAAGAAATCATTACAAAGATTTGAATTTGAAATTTTTGAAATTCTTCATTCCTATATGGAAAAATAATATTGATTAAATATTTAATTAAAAAAAAAAGTTATTGATGTTTTCGAATATTTTTTGCAATTAAAGAAATTTGTAAATAAACGTAACAGAACATTTTTTTGAGTAAAATTTTTTCCTTTATTATATTTTCTAAAAATTTAAAAAGTTTCAATTTCATTTTCAATTAAAATTTGTAATTGACAAATAGAATAGAAATTATTATTAAAATTATTAAAATTTATTATTAATTATAATTAATTATAATAATTAATTATAATTAATTATAATAATTAATTATAATTAATTATTTATTATTATTAAAATTATATTATTGAGAAATATAAAATTATGTATAAAATGGGTACATTTCCTTTTTTTTTAATTACAATTTTTTAACAATTAATAATTTTCTCATATCTTTTATAAATAAAAAGGAGAAAAATTTGCATAATTTAGATCAGTCGAACGAAATTTGTTATAGAAAAAAGCATATAATAAACAAAATTTATTTGTTAATCATAATTTTTTTTTATATTTTCTAATTGCAAATATTGTTTTATTATAAATCATGATAAAATACCTGCATTTTTTCGATCTGTCAAAAAAAAAATCAAAAAAAAAAATAAATAAATAAAAGCATACACAAAAAAAAAGTATTATTACATAATAATAATTAATAACAAATAAAAAGTAAAATAATTGTGATTATTTACTTGTCTTGTTATTGTTTGAATTGAATTAAATAAATTTAACGTTAAAAAAATTCTAATTTTCTAATTCTAATTATTTATTATAAATTATCTATTTATTTAATAAAGACAACAAATGGCAAGAAAAAACAAATAGCAAAATGAAATATATAATTATAAACAATATACACAGAAAAAAATTTTTTTTAATTCAAAGAAATCAGTTTCTTCGATTCGTTTTGTTTTATTCAAAATAAATTTTTCTTTCAAATAAAAAAGAGTTTTTTTTATTCAAAGAAAATTTTTTTTGATTTAAACAAATTTTCTTTGACTCTAAGAAATTTGTTCTGCAAATCAAAGAAATTTTGTCAATGATATACAGGTTCAAATAAATAAATAATTTCTTTGAAACAAATAAATTGTTTTTGAATCAAAGAAATTTTTTTTTTGAATCAAGTATATTTTCTTTGAATCAAAGAACAAATTTCAGTCGAAGAAAAAAAGTTTTCTAAATCAACAGTAACTTTTTTCTGGGGGTGTAGGTAATAATTGAGGCGTTCAGTCAAATAACTCGATCTTCGCTCGGCTGAAATTTGTGAAGCCAGTCAATGGCATGAAACATAGGGGGAAAAAAAAATTCAAAATTTCGATATTTGAAAAACGCTATCTTAAAGAAAATCAAAAAGCACAACTTTTTTCTTATTGTCATTTTTTTATAGAACGATTATTTTTTACAAAAAAAAATAAAAAGTGAAAAATTTTTATTCTAAAATTTAATGAAATTTTAAAACATAAATCGCATTATCTACTACAAATATAAATGAATTTGATTGCAATTTGGTATGTATACTCATTAGGGTCTCCTGAAACTGAAAAAGTCTTAAAATTTTGAAAAATTATTCATTGTTTATATTTTTTTTATTATAAATGATGACGTGTCAACAATGAAGCTTTGTAACTTTCAACGAGAAAAAGTATGCGGGGAAGTTTTGAGTTCAGCAAAGTTGCAGTGAGAAAGTTGTTCCTAAATATTTAAGGAAGTTTTTTGGAAAATTTCAAATAAATTAGTTAACAAACAAAAAAGTTATGTAATTTTTAAAGAATGCGCGCGCTGCGCGTTGACTTCAACTTAACCTATAGAGACGTGAAATATGTCTATTTTCACAATTTTACCACTCACATATTAAGCAGTTCATTTATTTCCATGCTTTATTATTTGAATAATAATAATTTTATTTGTTTACAAAAATTAGCACATTAAAAAATTTGACAATTTTTTTTTGTTCAACTAAATATATTTATACTTTTCAGCAATTTTTATTTTTACAATTATTTCACACAATATTTAATATACTGAGAAAATTTGTACTTTTTTTAAATATATACATTATTTTTCTACGTAATATTTTCCTATTAAATAGATTAGTAATAGACTAGTTATAATTAAAAGTTTATTGTATGGAAATTTCTTAATAGCTTTGTTTATAAATAATCACAATAGCAAGAAATGTAAATAATCACTTCTACATTTTCATTGAAATTATTATTAGAAATTATAAATAGTATATTTTGAAAGAGTACAAATTTTCTCAGTATATTAAATAATATAAAAAATAATAATAAATAATAATAATAATAATAAAAATAAATAAGTGTAAAAATAAAAATTGCTGAAAAGTATAAATATATTTAGTTGAACAAAAAAAAATTGTCAAATTTTTTAATGTGCTAATTTTTGTAAACAAATAAAATTATTATTATTCAAATAATAAAGCATGGAAATAAATGAACTGCATAATATGTGAGTGGTAAAATTGTGAAAATAGACATATTTCACGTCTCTATAGGTTAAGTTGAAGTCAACGCGCAGCGCGCGCATTCTTTAAAAATTACATAACTTTTTTGTTTGTTAACTAATTTATTTGAAATTTTCCAAAAAACTTCCTTAAATATTGAGGAACAACTTTCTCACTGCAACTTTGCTGAACTCAAAACTTCCCCGCATACTTTTTCTCGTTGAAAGTTACAAAGCTTCATTGTTGACACGTCATCATTTATAATAAAAAAAAATATAAACAATGAATAATTTTTCAAAATTTTAAGACTTTTTCAGTTTCAGGAGACCCTAATGAGTATACATACCAAATTGCAATCAAATTCATTTATATTTGTAGTAGATAATGCGATTTATGTTTTAAAATTTCATTAAATTTCAGAATAAAAATTTTTCACTTTTTATTTTTTTTTTGTAAAAAATAATCGTTCTATAAAAAAATGACAATAAGAAAAAAGTTGTGCTTTTTGATTTTCTTTAAGATAGCGTTTTTCAAATATCGAAATTTTGAAATTTTTTTTCCCCCTATGTTTCATGCCATTGACTGGCTTCACAAATTTCAGCCGAGCGAAGATCGAGTTATTTGACTGAACGCCTCAATTGTAATTTATAATTATGAATTATAGTTTTAATTAGAATTGTAAACAATATATTTTTATTTTTCGTATTTTTTATTTTTTATTGTTATTTTTATTTTTTATTATGTACTTCATTATTTATTTAAAAAAATTTTTTTTTATTTCATTATTAAGTTAAATTTTTGATTTATTATTTACTATTTTCTCTCAATGGTAAAAAGTAAAAAAGTAAAAAAAGAATAAGAAAGTAAAAAGTAAATCACACTATTAAAAAATAAAAATTATAAATTTAACGAATAAAAGGGGAAAAGGGAAACATGTTGTTTACCATGGGTTTAAAGTAATATAATTACCTTGAAAATTAATTTACACCCAGAGGAATGTCGTGGGAGATCAAATAAGACGTCAGAAAATTCCCCCGATGAACACCAGACTAAATTCGATTACACTATATATATATATATATATATATAGAAAAGTTTTAGTCACACTTACGATACATCTTACGTGTGACAATAAACTCAATCATTTTTTTTTTGTCTTTTTAAATTAATGTGGAGAAAATCGGTTTTCTTATTATTTATATTTAAAAGTGTGGAATAGATTTTCCATGACTACGATATTCCAATATCTTTTATCCATTGAGAAACACCTGTGGAGTTCACATTTTCATATGTATATACATATATGCACGTATATATTATAAAATTTATTTTATTAAAAATTCAATTTTTATTATATCGTTTAACATTCCTTTTATGGACATTTTTACGAGAGTTTTAAATTATTTCTAGTACCATTGTTATTATTGAGTGATATTAAAAGTGAGGAGGAATTAATTTTTTCAAAATGATCTTTTTTTTATTGAAATTTGTAAAGAAATGAATTTTAATTCTATTATTTTTTTTATTCAATATAGAAAAATTAAATTTATTTTATTTAACAATTTTTTATCCAATACAAAATAATATTTATTTTTGTTTTAATTGATTGATTGATTTATTTATTTAGCTACTGAATGGAAAGTTTCGAAATTGTTTATTTTATTGAAGACGAACATTTATATTTCGTTTCGTATTAATTTTATACGATTAAATTAAAGAATTTTTATATTTTGAAATTAAATAATTTTTTGATATTTTAAAAACTAAACCATTTTTATATTTTTAAATTAATTAATTAGGTACAAATTAATTTTTTTAATTTTGAAATTGAACAAATTGTATTTTAAAAAGAAATTTTCTTAATAATTTTACTTCTAATTCGTATTTTTATTTTAGTTTTCGTTTCTACTTTGTTAAACAATTTTCTTTTGACATTTGACAATGGAAAAAAAAATTTCAAAAAGTTCCAAAGTTTTGAAACATTTTCTAGTTTTGATATTTTGTTTACTATTTTACTGTTTTAATATTTTACTTTTACTATTTCACTACTTTTTCTTTGAATTTTCATACGACACTGAGAAAAAAATGACTCGAAATAAACTAAAATCATTTTTAGAAGGAAACATCTTTTTATATGCGAATAGTTTTTGATTTGCATTTTCCGGTCTTTTTATCATCGCATCATATCCCTTGTATAATTTTTTTTCTATTTTTTTTTTGTTTTGTTTTGATATCATTATCTTTTAATTGCGGTTTGATAATAATATGCAATTGATGATTTGACAAGGCAAACTACTACGACTTTTTTTTATAACAATAAATTATCAATTACGAGTTTTATTTTATTATGAAAGTAAATTTTTATTTCAAAAAATTGAATTTTACATTCCTACGATTTTTTCTAAAATTCATAATTTTTTCTTTTTCAAATTTCCATGTATTCAATGTATTATTTTTTTAAATCTCGGTGTCAAGTGTAAAATTAACTTCTTATTAGGAATACATTTTTTATTCAATTAATAATTTTTAATCTTTTATTCAGAAAATAAAATTTTACATTTCTGTAATTTAAAAAAAAAAAATTTAAGTCCTTTTTCTATTTTAAAAAATATCAATTATTTTCCTATGAAAAATTTCAATGTCAAGTGTAAAATTAACTTTTTATTCTCAATAAACTTTTTTTTACTGAATTAATCATAATTTTTACTTAAACTTTTATTAGTGAATTAAATTTTTCATTTCCGGAATTTTTTTCTTTTTTGTAAATTTCATCGTCAATTCTTAAATTTTCAATGTCAAGTGTAAAATTAACTCCTTAATAAACTTTTTATTCACACAAGTCCATTTTATTTGTGAACTTTGGGATTTAACATTTCCCAGTGTAAATAAACTTACACGCTAAAAATAAAGGCGAGAAAATCATATTTCAAAATTGGCTCATTTTCGAATTTGAAAAAAATCCCACAAATCTCCCCCCGAAAAAAATATATTAACTACAAACAATTTACAAAATTATTGTACTATTTACGTATTTAATTAAAAATTTATAAAAAAAATCCCCCCTTGAATACCAAAAATTTTTTTCGTAAAAGAAATAAAATCGATAGTAAATTATTTTTTTTTGAGAAAGTTTTTTAAAAAATTTAGAAGAAAATAAAAAAAATTTAATAATTTCTTTTTTTTTTGGAAAAAATGAATTTTTAATAATAGAGAAAAACGTTATTTTGCCATAAACCACGCGGATAGGGGAACGCGCGATTTACTACTGAAATATCAAAGTCAAGGAGTGTAATGTTAAAGCATGAGGCACAAAATGCGCGCGCTGGTTGTTACTGTTAGCTTCCGGTTTCACATGATGCGCAAGCTTCACGTACAGAGCTTGCAATCTCAAAAGAAAAAATATATATATATATTTTTTTCTTTTGAAAAATTACTAAAAATTAATTATTATCGCTGTGTTTTTTAGTTTTATTTCCAAATTTTAATAAAAATATCAAATATCCAAAATTTTAATTTTCGTTAACTTCAAATTTACAATAACAAAGAATTTTTTTATTTGTTAATATTAATAATATATTAATTTTTATTTTTTACAAAATAAATCCTAATAATAACAAATAAGTAATAAAAAAGAATTTTGTGAAATTTTGAAACAAAATGTAAATTATAATTTTTTTGAAAAAAGTTTTTGGAAAAATTTTAAAGAAAACAGTATTTTAATATTAATAATAGATCAATTTTTTTGCAAAAAAAGACAAATAATAACAAATAATAAACGAAAGAGAAACAAAAATAATTTTTTGAATAAAATTTACATTTTTATGGAAAGAGTTTTAAAATTTTATTTGAAAATTTAAAAAATCAGAATAATTTTTATTTTTTTGGTTTAATTGAATTTTTAATAAAAAAAATTTTTGTCCTTCAATAAATAGTTTTACAATTTCTATTAATTTATTCAAATTTCATTGACTCGATTAAGAATTGAAAAATATTTAAATGATAAAATTTTGATTATCAAGAGAAAAAACATTTACAAATTTTATTTATTTGACAAAACATTAAAAATTTTATAATATTTTCAAATTGTTTAGCAGTAATTATGAAATTTCAATTTACTTAGAAAAGCTGTAAAAAATTAGATCTTTTTTTAACAAAATATTTAAATAAATTTTTAATTATAATATGAACAAAATATTTTTTTATTTAGAAAAATCTATAATAAATAAATAAATGGATTTCATTCGAAATCCAGGAAATGGAAAACAAAATTTTTATCAATATTTGTAATTTAGAATATTATAATCAAAATTGTTTAAATATTTATTTTTAATATATTATCCTAAACATTAAAATTTATTTTTTAAGTTCCTTTTTAAATTCTTAAAAAATGTTTTGAATGAAAAATATTTATCAACCGTTGATAAGGAAAACATTCATTAAAATACAAATAGCAATTTTTTTTTTTGAAAGAAATTAAATTTATATTTTATTTTTTTATTTTTTATCCATTAAAATAATGATATTAGCAACAAATACAAATAACAATAATTATAAAAACTAATTTCGAAAATTAAAATTTTTTAACTATTTAAAACACATAAAATAAATTTGTTTTAAATTCATTATAACTTTATCACATTTGGAATATTTAATTACTTAACGAATCAATTTTTTTATTTTCAAAACGAAAATTTTTTATTATTTATTACAAAAATTGTTAATATTGATTTTATCGATGGTAGAACAGCAAAGCAATGTCGTCAGGTTCTGTCATCTGGCGTGAAATTTTCGAAGATACTAAATTCACATTTACCTACAAGCGCAAATAATGTTTTTAATTTATCAGTAGTTTCAAAGAGGCATTTTAATTACATGCCTGCTTTGGCCTTGCCTGTATTGTCTAGAGATAACGAAATCTATTTTAACATAAACGTTTATAATTGAAAGCATCAAAAAATTAGACCTCAAATTCCTAACTATATATCTGTTAATTTTTAAACAATAATAATAATAATAATAATAATAATAATAATAGTTGTAATAATTATTATTAAAAAATAAAAAATTTAAATTAATACAAATTATTATTATTATTATTATTAGATAATAATAGTAATAATAATTATTATTATCATTACTATTAGATGATAATAATAATAATAATAATAATAATAATAATAATAATAATAATTTTTAGTATTATTATTATCTTTTAACGAATTAATTATTTATATTTATAAAACATATTCCACTAATTTTAGAACAATGACAAACTTTAGACCTATTTAATAATAAATTTGCAATCAAAAGCCAAGGCTCAAGTTTGCCAATTTTTTTTATTATTTATTAATATTTATTTAAAGAATCGTTCAGGTTTTATTTCTACAGAAAATTACGCGATTATTTCTTTAAGATAATTATATAAACTATTTTATGTAATTAATTAATTAATTAATTATAATTATAATTATAATTATAAAATCAATAATTAAACTTTCATTTGATATTATATTTTAATTAGCATCGGGAATTTATTAATAATATTTTATGATTGTCGCAATTAGCAGAGGTCATTAATATTTATAATTAATATCGATACTGACTAATTAATGAATCTAATTAGGGTAATTTATATAGAATTATATATAAACATATATATTTATTATTAATTTATTTAATATTTAAATATATTATTTAAATTTATTAATCAATATTATTTAAGGGTAACAATTGTTCAAATTTGATAATATACAATTGATTATTCTGAATTTCAAAGAAATTTGACATTCTTTCCACGCAGAAAAATGCACCGAAAAAATATATTCATTTCAAAATAATTTTTTTTTTTACTGGTGAATAGATATATTAAATATATTCATAATACGTGCGTATTAAAACCCGCATTCTTTCTAATTTTTCCCTACAGAAAGTTTTACGATCTTTTTTAATACTTTATTTAAATGAGAAAAATAAGTTTTAACCGCAAAACTCGCAATTTTTTTTAATTTTATTCGAAAAAAAGTTATTTTTATCATTTTTATTTCTCTTCTTGCTCTTTGAAATTAATGTTGAAATATAATTTTTTAAACTTTTAAATTAAACGAAAGCAATTATTTTTAACAATTATTAATTATTTTGACGATTTTTCTAAATAGATAGTGAAATATATATTTAGACCATAAAATAGAGTTTTTGGCTTTTAAAAAGGAAATTGATTATCAATCCTATAAATATTATAAAAATGTGTGACTTACGAATATATGAATATGAATTATTATATATATACAAACAAATAATATTGAATAAATACATACTCAAATGAATTGCAATGATGTGCAATTTAAAAATGAATATGCCGATGCATGCGCGTGTGAGTAAAAGAAAGAAAAGAACGAATCGCACACTGAATACAAAATAACCAAAACTAAATAAAATTCCTGTGACCATGAAACGGAAGTTTCCTAACGTGTTCATCCGGTTTTTTTCCTCTTTTTCTCCGTGCTGGTCAAGTAATTTTTTTTGCAAAAAAAAAAAAAAAAAAAAAAAATGTTAGAAAAAACTATTTTCGAATCTTTTCAGTATTTATAAATTTATGTTTGTGGCATAAAAATATTTTTCAACATTAATATCAAAAAAATATTTTAAAAATCAATCTTAATAAATAAATAAATAAATAAATACCTAAGAAAATAAATGAAATACTCGTTCAAAGCCAAAAGGCTTGAGCTATGTATGATAAATAAACAAAAAAATAGATAAAATAGATAAAATAGATAAAATAGATAAAATAATAAATAAAATAAAATAAAATAAATAATAATAGTTATAATAATAATAAATAATAATAATAATAAAATTGTGCATATTTTTTTGAATTTTTATTTATTCAGGGCCATAAATATAAGCAATATACCAAAGAAGCCATTTGCTCAAAGAATTCTATTATTCAATTACTAAAATCCATATGAGTCATTTCCGCCGACTATATACATATAGATTTTGTCCACGTCAAAAAAGAAAAAAAAACCAAATTAGTTATGCCAATTTTATGGGTTCCTCGTGACAAAATAACCTACCTTTCAATACGCAGCAGAAAAAAGGGGCTCTTATTCATTGATGTTGGTGTTACGAAAGACTTGAAAAAATAATAACTCACGTTTTTTTTTATTTTCAAAACAAAATTTCATTGAAAAAAAACTTTTATAGTAGTTTTCTTATATCTTACATTAAATAAATATTTACTAGCAATTGATTAGTAGAAAAAGTATTAATTCTTTAACAATTTTTTAATTTTTATTATTCCTTTGCTGTACTAAATAAGTTTTTTTTTTATTTTTACTATCCCAGTCGGAAAAGTTTTAATAGAATTTTACAATTATTTTCAGAATGATTTTCAGAATGATTTTATAGAATGATTCTACATAAAATCGAGCGAAAATTCCGTAGAATTTTACTAGGAAAATTTTATAGAATCTCTAGTAATTATATTAGATAGAAATTTAAAAAATTATTTTTTTTATAGAGTCATGTCTTTTTTAAGAAAGGATATTAATTAATTATGTATTATTAATATGAATATATTATTTATTAAATTTTTCTCTGTTTGAATTTCGCGCCAAAAAAGTTCATTAAATTGCCGCCTAGATGGCATGAAAGTTCGCTCACAAACGAGATGCAGCAAACAATTTTGTTTGATTTTTATTATTTCGGCAAAATTTTTATATAATGATTCTACGTAAAATCTAGGGAAAATAAATAAATATTTATAATAAATATTACGACATGAAAATTTGCTCACAAGCGAAATAAATTGAATACAATACCATGAATTATGGCGGTGATGTAAAATTGTTTCGCTTCGATTATAAAATGAATAATATTATAAATTGCAATAATAAATAAATTATAAATAATATTATTTCGAACTATTAATATCATTAATAAAATTTGTTTGCTGTATCGTTAATTAATTAATTAATTGTTGTTTTCTAAAACTTCAATTTAAAACCTTATGAATTTCAATTAATTCAATTGTTCACGTTTATCAACGTTTATAAAATATTTTTATACTTAGGTAGATTAATAATGTGAAGGACTACATACAACACTTAATATTTTTTTTTTAATTTTCAACTTTATTTTCAATAATTTTACAAGTTCATAAGTTCATTGCTTTAAATTTCGATTTTTCAGTTAATAATAATAATAATATAAAATATTCATTTTCTAACTGAAATGAAACAATTTATTTATATGATTATCATACTTTATGTATTCTATATTTAATTCACTTCGCTGGTGAGAAAATTTTTATGCATTTATCAAAAAAATATGAAAATAATTGAATTAATTTCAAGAATTTTATCAACATTTTTTACAATAATTGAATTCTTTCGAGAAAATGTCATTAAAATTGTATTGAAAATAATTTAATTTTTGTCAAGATTTTTATTTAAATTCTTTAAAATAATTAAATTTTTTTGAAGAATTTATTTCACTTTTCTTGAAAATAGTGAAGTTTCTTTTAATAATTTTTACTGAAAATTTTGAAGGTAATTGAATTTTATCAAGAATTCAATTATTTTCAATAATTGTAATAAAAATCTTTGCAAAAAATCAATTTATATAAGTGATAAAAATCTTTGAAAAAAATTCAACTATTTTTATATAAATAATAAAATTCTTTTGAGCGTTTCACTTATTTTTAATACAATTTTAATTGATTTCTTTGAAAATTTCAATTATTTTTAAAAATCTTGTAAAAATTCTCCGAGAAAATTCAATTATTTTAAAAAATAATTTCACAGAAGTTCAATAGTTTTAAAAACTTTTAATAAAATTCAATTCAAGAATTCAATTACTTTCATTGATAATAAAATTTTCGCTGGAATTCAATTATTTTAAATACAATTTTCATAAAAATTCATTTCAAAAATTCACTTATTTTTTACAATTTTGGAAAAATTAAATTTTTATAAAATTCTTCTAAAAAATTCAGTTATTTTTTAAAATTTTGCAAAAATTCAATTATTTGCAGAAATAATAAATTTTTTCAAAAGGTTTCAATTATTTCAATAAAATTCTATTCTAGAATTCAATTATTTTCAGAAATAATAAAATTTTCACTGGAATTCAATTATTTTATATTCAATTTTCATAAGATTCTTCTAAAAAATTCACTGATTTTTTAAAATTTTGCAAAAATTTAATTATTTGCAGAAATTATAAATTTTTTCGCAAGGATTCAATTATTTCAATAAAATTCTATTCAAGAACTCAATTATTTTCAGAAATAATTAAATTTTCGATGTACTGAAAATCATTGAATTCTTGCAAAGTATTTCATAAAATTTCGTAAAAGTAATGAAATTTTTTAAAATAATTTTAATTGAAAATAATTGAAATATACAAAGAATTTTATTAAAAACTTTTAAGAATAATTGAATTGTTTAAAAAGATTTTATTACAATTTTTAAAAATAATTGAATCTGTTAGAGAAATTTTATTAAAATTATCTTGAATATAATTGAATTTTTTTCTAGAAATTATATTAAAATTATATTAAAAATAATTGAATTGCTCTAAAAAATTATTATTTATGAGAATAATAAGATTTTTGCGAAAAATTTTATTAAAATTCTTGAATAATAACCAAGAATATTTAATATTATGTACTTAATATTGTTTTAATTTTGAATCTATGTAATTATTCAAAAATTGATGTTTGTTCTTGAAAATATAAAGTTTTTTAATTTACAAAATAATGAAATAATAAATGGAGAATACCGCGTTCCACGCGCTAATAATATTAATAAAATCAATGTTAATAATATTAATATCAATATACAATCAAATAATATTAATAAAAAAATGATTTATAAAATTTTAGATAATATACAGAAATTATAGAATTTTTTTCAGCAGAGGGATTATTTTATTATTCTCAATATATTGTAGTACATCAGTTTTGCGAATATTTCTCTGGAATATATTATATAATATTCTATATGAATAATAAAAATTCAATCGTTTTTAAAATAAAAATAAAAATATTTCTTAAAGAAAAAAAAATATTATTGCGAAATGAATAAAATATTTTTTTAATCTAAAATATTAGAAAATATATGAGAATGAATATATTAGAAAAATGAAAAGACATTTGTATTCGAAACATCTGTAGAAACAATAAAGTGTATGATTCTCAATGTATACGGCTGACTGTAACTTGCATCACCTACTGTGAGATTTATTCAGAATCTTCAGGATTTTTGTCTCAACTATACGGAATAAAAGACGCGCGGAAAAATAAGATTTATCGCGCGCGAAGTTTTTTTCTTTTCTTTTTCTTCTTTTTCTTACCTATTTATTATTCTATATACGCATATCAGTGCGCGCAAAGTAAGAAATAACCAATCTAAAATTATACTTTGAAAAAAACTATTAATACTATATTGAAAATAGAACATAATTTTAGATAACAGATTATTTATGGTACAAGTGAGTAAAGTGGATGATTATATACGAGTGTGACATTTGCAGCACGAGCCAAAAGGAGAGTGATGCAACACTCGTATAATCAAATTTACACACGAGTCTCGTGTATACAGAATTTTTTGCAACACTCAACCTTCCTCCCTCATATTTGAATTTACAAATGTTACAATATTTGTAACATTTGTGCAATGTTTTCTATATAAGGTTGTCGTTTTTACGTGCGGAAAATTACTTTACGCGTTGTACCCAAAAAAAAAGATAATAATTCACTTCATTCACTCTCAGAGCCTACTAAACATTTTATTTGGTACAAATAAAATTTATTTTATTTTTATTTGTTTCAACAGAGTTGCCACTAAAATTTTGCTTTTCCCTGATTTCCAGATAAAATTTTGACTTTTTTCCTGACCCTAAAGAATATTCTGATTTATTATAGAAATCATTAAATTACTATTATTATTATTATTATTATTATTATTATTATTATTATTATTATTATTATTATTTTATTTTTAGTATTATATTACTACTAATAATATATTATTATATTGTTATATCTTATTATTTTATACAAAAAAATGTTTTTAATAGATTTATTTGTAAAAGGTCCGTAAATTTGCTTCAAGTCCGTAAAAGTCCGTTTTTTTTAAAAACGTCCGTAAAGTCCATAATTTGAAAGAAAAAAGACAAAAAATTCGTAAATTGTACGATATAATTTTTGGAGAATTTTAGAGAAATTACAAATTATTGTAGAAATTCAATTATTTCCAAAAGTAATAAAATTCTTCTTCAAAATTGAATTATGTTGAAAATTTTTTAAAAATTCTCGTCAAAATTTCAATTATTTTTAGAAATAATAAAATTCTTCTTCGAAATTCAATTATTTTTATAAATTTTAATAAAATTCTTGGACAAAATTTCAATTATTTGAAAAAAATTTCCTCAATTCAATGATTTTTAATATTTGCTATTTAATCAAATTTTCCAAAAGAATTCAATTATTTAAAAAAAATTTCAATAAAATTCAACGCAAACATTTAATTATTTCCATAAAATAATCAAAATTTCACAGGAATTCAATTATTTACAAATTTTCTTTATACATTTCTTCTAAATAATTCAATTATTTTCACAAATAATAAATTTTTTAAAATTTATAATATTTATTTATTTATTTATTTATTTTATTTTTAATTTTTTTAAAATTTAAAAAAAATTTTTTTTTTTTTTTTTTTTTTCTTTTTAGGAATTCAATTATTTTTATAAATATAATAAAACTCAATGCTGAATTTTAATACAATTTTAATGGAATTCCTCGAAAAGTGTAATTATTCTTGAAACTTTTATTAAAATTCGTCGAAAGAATTCAATTATTTAAAAATTTGTTGATAAAATTCTTTATGAGAATTCAATTATTAAATAAATTTTTTTTTTATTTAAATAATTGAATTAAAAATAAAGTCCACCTCAAATTTTAGATAAAAATTGAATATTAAAAGCATTAGGTATAGTGTGAATTTTTAGAAATAATTAAATTATGAAAAGGTTTCGTATTAAAATCTTGGAAAATTTGAATTTCTCATACTTTTAACTATAACAATTCTGTAGAAGAATGAATTTTTTTGAAAAAGTTTATTTCAATTTTACTTGAAATTATTTTTTTCAAATGTTTATTTTCTAATATATTTAATTGAAGAATTTCCGAATTTTAATTGAAAGTAAAATGAAATTATAAATAAATAAATTTGAAAATTCTCAAAGGACTTTTCAAAAATTATTAAAAATAATTGATTTAGAAGAATTTTAGTTACAAATTTTTGGAAATAATAATAATTGAATTAAAATGATGAAATAATTTTGAAGGAGTTAAAACATTTTATTTTTGAAACCTTGTGAAATTCAATTATTTATAAAATATTGTTAACCGAACTCTACTAAAATTAAATTATTTTTGGAATTTCTAAGTAAAATAATTATTTGTAAAAATTTTAAACACAAATCTACTAAAATGAAATTATTTTTGGAAAGTTTAAATTAAAATTATTTACTAAATAATTTATAAATAATAATGTTAATTTAATTTTAATTTTTAATTTTTTAATTTTCAAGAATTACATGAATTAAATTTAACTCAATTTCATTATCTGTAAAGTTCAATTAATTGACAGAAATAAAAAAAAATTAAGGATTTGTATTAAAATTCGTGATGATTTCAAAGTTTATAAGAAAAATTTATTATACTTACAAAAAATTTTCTTTTCAAAAGCGTTACAAATAAAATTGTTATATTAATTAATTCATAAAAAGGATTGAAATTTAAATAGACTTTAAAATTGAAGTTTCAAAAAAGTTCCTTCAAAATTCTCCGAAAAATTAGTTTTTTCTATTTCAATTTTATTTTTAAAAGACAATTGTACGTTTATAAAACAAGTAATTGAAAATTTTCCAAATTGAAATTGAAAATAATTGAAATTTTATTTCAATTATTAATTAATATTTAAGTTTTTAATTGAAAAATTAAAACCAATTGAATTTCCAAAGAATTTCATTGATACTTTAGAAAATAATCGAGGTTACTTGGACTCGTGTTTAAATTTATTGCTCAATTATTTACACAAACTTACATTTTTTTCTTCTAGAAATCGTATTTTTTTATTCAGGTCACAATGATAAGGTACTAAAAGAATTTTAAAAAAATCATTTTTTTTTATATTTGTACTTTTTTGTTTATATAGGCACACATTTATTATTTCAAAATTTTTGTTAAAATCTGATTTATTTGAAAGATTTCAATTTTTTTTTTCATTTTCCGCAGCTAAATCATTTTTGTATTTCTATCTCATTTGTTACATTACACCTGTTAATTGGAAAAAAAATCCTTGGTCACAGCCCAAGTTGCAAAATTATTCGAGGACATGAAGAACAATCGGTTCTTTCTTGTCTTTAAATGCTTCCGGAAAAGGCTTTGTGTTTTATAAGTTCTCAATGCCATAGGCGGCATTCTGATCGTATAAAGCTGCTTTCAAATGTATTCTAATCTCTGAAGACAATTTTTTTTTTGTAATATGAAAATTAATTTCTCTTTCTTATTTTTTTCAATATCAAAAAATATGAGAGGTTTTTTTAAATTAAAGAAAAAATTTTAATTAAAATATATTTTAATTTAGATCAGAATTCGTGATTAAATTTTTTTGAAAAATCTTTTCAACACTTCACTTTTTTTTTAACGTTTCAAACGTTCAAAAATTTTTATTTTCAAAAAATAAATTCAAAATGTTTTCTATTAAAAAAATTTTCAAAAAAAAATTACTGATTGGAAGAAAAAGTAAAAACTTATATTTAGAAACTTAATAATTAATGATAAATTCCTTTCCTGTAAATGTAATTAATAATTAATTTTTATATTCTCATTTTTTTTTTTTGAGTGAAGCAAAAATATTGTTTAATAAAAATTTTAATTCGAGAAGAAATAAACAACTTTCGTTTTCATATGAACAAAAGTTATTCTTATTTTTATCAAAATGTGAATTACATAATTAATAATTATTGTTTCATAATAAAAATGTTTCGCTACCAATTTTTCTTTTCGAAAAAATTTCTTTTTACTAAAAAAAAATTGTAAAGGAAATTTTGTTTTTGGTAATATTCCATTAAATATAGCGGAAATAAAAAAATTGGGAATTATTAATATCTAAAAAAAATGTGACACATCGCAGAGTCACTTTTTTCTCATTCAATATTATATCGAAATTCATGGAAATGTTTTATCTCTCTTGTAAAATAAGCAATTGACAGTGACGTTTATAATCAAAGCAGTGATTACAAGCAATTAATCGTTTATCCACAAGTTTAAAGTAATTTCACTTAGAAATTTTTTTTTCTGTTTCTTACAATTGACGAAGTGTTTCTTATCGTCTATAAATAATAATTAAGATAATATAGAATACAGTGATAATTTTTAAATTACGTTATAGTGCATTTTTTATGGAACACAAACACTGCGAAGAGAACTTTAATTGACTACTTTATGTCAAATGAATATTTATTTACCCTATAAAATAATTTTTAACACGTTTCAATTAATTAAATTTTTATATTTTTATTAGTGAATTTTAATTTAATTTATTTAATTATTGTTGCTTTATGTTTTGTAATAGAAAAGAATATTTTACTTCTAGTGTAAACATATTTTTTGCTTTATAACAAATTTTTTTTTTTTTTTTTTTTTTTTTTTTTTTTTTAATGCTTATAAATTTTGTTTTATTTTTTACACTGGCTTACAAAAGAAGAAAAATTCGTTTAAAAAAACATTAATCCATCATCAATAAAACAAAATAAAATAAAAACGGATGTTAAAAGTTACAAACAAAATTCTATTTTATCAAAGCTAAATTACATCTTTTTGCAATGGTGAAATAAAAAAAAATGTTATGCCCTGTGTGAGTGGGATTTTTGAAATCAGAAATGCATATGTATAAGTGTCGAGAGATTTGGGTGGTTATTTATAACAAGTTTGGTTGTAAACTTTGCAGAAGAGCGCAAATTCAAATATAGAGCATCAATCTCCACTATTTCTATCAAGGCGCGCACGTCCCTTGAGAAATTCTTCAACTGGAACGAATAGGAAGATTTGTCTCGTAAACTGTCACACGTGTGAACTTGGCCAACTTTTTTTTTTATACCCAGATAGAATCCTTTGGAGATTTTCTACACAGTTTCATTCCTAACTTTATTACCCTAAAATAGATGCGCAAAAAAGAAATAATAATATAATACCGGAGAGGGTAAAAAAATAACCGAATATAAAAAATATTTATCCGCGAAAATTAATTCGATTTTAATATATAATTTAATTATTTTCATAAATAATCAAAATTTTTTAAAGAGATTCAATTATTTATATAATTAATATAATACTTATCGCAGAATTTCAATTATTTTTAATACAATAAATTTTAATCGAATTCTTCGAAAAACGTAATTATTCTTAAAACTTTAATTTCAATTCGTCAAAGGAATTCAATATTATTTAAAAATTTGTTGTTAAAAATCCTCTCAAGAATATGTAATTATTTTCAATTCAATTTTAATTAAATGTTTTAAAATAATTTAATTATTTTTAAAAGTTCTTAATAAAAGTCTTCAAAACAAATCAATTGTTTTAAAAAATTTTAATAAAATTATTCCAAGAATTCAATTTTATTTGCAAAAGTTGTAACAAAATTCTTTCCAGAAATTCAATTATTTTTCAAAAAATTTAATAAAATTCTTCACAAGAATTCAATCATTTTACAATACAATTTTAATTAAATTATTTGAAATAATTTAATTATTTTTCAAAGTTCTAAAAAAAATTCGGTAAAATAAATCAATTCTTCTTAAAAATTTTAATATAATGACTCCAAGAATTCAATTATTATTTTCAAAAGTTATAACAAAATTCTTATCAAGAAATTCAATTATATTCAAAATAACAAAATTTTGTGCAAAAATTAAATTATTTTCAAAAAATTTAATAAAATTCTTCGAAAGAATACAATTATCTTCGTAATTCTTAAGTACTTCGCAGAAATTAAATTATTTTCAAAAAATTTAATAAAATTTTTCGAAAGAATTCAATTATTCTCATAAACAATAAAATTCTTCGAAAGAATTCAATTCAATAATTCAATTATTTTTATAAACAATGAAACTCATCGCAGAATTTCAAATAATTTTAATCGAATTGTTCGAAAAATTTAATTATTCTTAAAAATTATATTAAAATTCGTCGAAATAATTCAAATATTAAAAAAATTGTTGATAAAATTCTTTATGAGAATTCAATTATGAGAATTATTTAATTAATTATTCAATAAATTATTCATTTTTGAATTCTCGTAGAATTTTTTAATAAAAATTGATTTAAAAATGAATTTTAGTTAAAATTGTAGATAGTAATTGAATATTAAAAGCCTGTATTTTTATAAATAATTGAAATTTGAAAAAGTTTTACTAAAATTCATCAAAGAAATTCAATTATTTTAAAAAGCCTTCCTATAATTTATTTATTAGAATTGAAGTATTATTGTCAATACATTTTTAATTAAATTTCTTGAAAGAATTCAATTATTTTTAAAAGCAATAAAATTCTTCGCAGAAATTCAATTACGGTTAAAAGTTTAAAAAAATTCTCTTCAAAATTTCATTTATCTTTATAAATAATAAAATTTTTCTCCAAAATTCAATTATTTAAAAAAATTCTCCTCAATTCAATCAAATTTTTTACAGAAATTCAATTATTTTTTATACAATTTTAATCTAATTTCTCGAAAAATGAAATTATTCTTAAAAATTTTTGTTAAAATTCGTCAAATGAATTTTAAATACCATTTTAAAAATTTGTTGATAAAATTCTTTATGAGAGTTGAATTTAAAAAAATATTTAATTCTTCAATAAATTATTTATTTGCATTTTATTTGCATTTAAATAATTGAATTCTCGTAGAATTTTCTAATAAAAATTGATTTAAATATGAATTTTAATTAAAATTTTAGATAATAATTGAATATTAAACTCTTTACATTTGAATTAGTAAAAATGTTTTTTAATTTGAATTAGTGACTGACTTTTTGCTTTTGAAATGTGAATTCGCAGATTTTACTAATAAATAGTCGTTTCTACTAATTTAATAGTAAAATTTACTAATTCAAGAGCAAAAAGTTAGGCACTAATTCCAATTAGTAAACATTTTTACAAATTCAAATTTATAGATAAAGTATCATAGAGTCAATTTTTAGAAAAAATTGAATTTTGAGGAGGTTTCAGATTATAATCTTTGAATGTTTCAATTTTTCATACTTTTAACTGAAAATTGTGTAGATTTAATTTTTTTTAAAAAAGTTTAATTAAATTTTTTTAAGTTATTTGAAGTTTTTATTTTCTAATATATATTTGATTGAAGAATTTCCGTGTAATCGATGAAATTTCGTAAAATTGAATTGCAAACAAAAGAATTTGATAATTTTCAAAAATAATTTTCAAAAATTATTAAAAATAATTAATTTAAATAATATAAATTAATGATTTTATTACTCAATTAATTTTTAATTTTTATAAAACATGAAAATATCGATTGCTCCGAGTCGAAGACTCGGAGTGATCGATTTCTTCATGTTTTATAATAATTTTTTGTAAGTTGTTTAATTTCAAAAAAGTTTGAATTTGAAATTTTTGAAAATCTTATGGAAAAATTATAATGACTAATTATTTAATTTTGTAAAATATAAATGTAGTTTTAAAAACCCGCGGAAAAATTCCGTTTTTTAACCTGGAAAACCTGGAAAAGTCAGGGAATTTGAAATGAGCAAAAAATTTTAACGTTATGTTTGTTATTTTTTGCCTTTTTTTTGAAAGTTTCTGTGTTTATTTTAAAACTGAAAATGGATTTTATTAATTATTTTAGATGCAATGAAAATTTAAACATCAATGATTTAATACTCGATTTAATATTCAGAGATTAATTATTTTAGATGCAATGAAAATTTAAACATCAATGATTTAATACTCGATTTAATATTCAGAGTTGATCCTTCTTTGTTTTTTTCATTCAAAAAATTATAAACATAATTACATAACCTTTAGGTTTTTGCTTTTTTGATATCTTTCGTCGGTGCGCGTCATTATATTTAATATTTAATTAAATAAATTATATATAGTTTTACTAAAATTTTTACAAAGTATAATTTATCTAATTATTCCAAAATCTTTATTTATTTATATTTTTTGATGTCATAAATTTCCGATCCAAAAAAAGCATTTTTCAAACACTGAACACGGAAATATATTATGTTTCTGAACGTTTTACTCTATAGATTTAAAATTTATTTATATGTATTTACACCCGCGGCATTTATTCGACACATGTTTATGATGTATCATTAATTTCCTCTCACATATATGTGAGAAGCATCTTGAAATCGTATTAGTAACGTGGTATATTCAGCCTGTCTATTGGCCCAGTTAATTGAATTGTATTCCAGTGTGATGCATCCGATAAATTCCGATATGCAACTTGTATTGTTATTAAACCATCGCTATGCACGTTTAACATTACAAGAGATTTCTAAAATAGAAAAAGAAAACAAAAAAACTAATCAAATTCCTGAATTTATTTAATTTACTCAAAAATCAATTTATTTAGTAATCAAAGAAAATATTTCTACTCGCATTTCTGTCAATTGAATTCGTATATAAATATATGTACAAAAATTTTCCTTCTATTTTTACTTTTTCACATTTTATACGATGAATCAGCAAAAAAGAAAAAAAAAATCAGTAGAGAGACTTTAATTGGCTATTTATTTAAATGAAACTTTTCAAGCACATGTTCTAAATTTATTTTAATCTACATTTTTTTAATCATTCATCTGTTTTTTATTTTAAAAAAGTGTTAAAAAATCACTTTTGAAGTTAGTATTGAAAACTATTATTTGGGTTTTTTAGAGACAACAATATCACTAATGCTCAGCGTCACGACGCTAACTTCAGGGACCTTATTAAATATGAGGAAGAAATTTTCACACTTATTTTTTTATAGATATTTTATTATCTACATATTATTAATTAAACACTGTTAATATTAATATATCATTAGTTAAATTTTTTCTTCTTTGAATTTCGCGCCACAAATATTTAATTTTGTTTTTCCCTGTCATTTCCCTGATTTCCAGACTTTTTCCTGACTGGATTTTGCCTTTTTCCCTGACCCTAAAGAATATTCTGATTCACTCTAAAAATTATTAGATACTCAAAATTCTTATTACATTTATTTACAAATTTCGTTAATTGTAAAATTATTCGAAAACCAATAGTTTTATTAAAAATAAATATTTAATCATTATTATTTTTCCATAGGAATTAAGATTTAAAAAATTTTTTAAAAACCTATTGAAATTAATATTGAATAATTGAATGTTTGCGTAGAATTTTAATAAAAATTTTTTAGATAATTGAATTTCAGCGAAGAATTTTGCTGTTTATAAAGATAATTAAAATCATGACGAAATTTTTTTTTAATTTTTGAAAATAATTGAATTTCTGAAAAGAATTTTATTACTCTTGAAAATAATTTTATTCACGTGATTAATATTATCATTTATGAAAATAATTAAATTTTGCAAAGAATTTTATTAAAGTTCTTAAAAATAATTAAATTTCTAGGAAGATTGTATTACTTTTGAAAATAATTAATTTTTTCCAATCATTTGTAACTTTTCCAAAATGTAAGAAATTTTGTTTATGAAAATAATTGAATTATTGAAAAGAAATTTATGTAAAATTGTAAATATAATTGAATTTATAATTGAATTATTTAAAAAAAATTTCAACATAATTTCATTTTTGCGAAAAATTTTATTACTTTTGAAAATAATTGAATTTCTCCAATCATTTGTAACTTTTTCAAAATTCAATTTTTTTAAAGTATTTTTAATTAAAATTCTTCTATAAATCTATTATTTTTAATAATTAATTAAATATATATTAAAAAATGTAACTAATTTCAGAATTTGAATTATTAAAATTTTTGGTAAATCTAACTTCATTATAATTTATAATTAAATTCATTTTCGGTCTTATTAATAAATAAATCTATTATTATTATATTTTAGAATTTAACAGGCCGATAAAGAGCCTTTAAATACAAAATTCGTGCCATAATGTAAATATAAACGTTAATAATCCGGAAGTAATTATTATTAAATAATTATTATTATTATTATATTTTATTTCTGAATTTAACAGACCAACAAATAGCCTTTTATAATAGAAAATCAGAGCTATAACATAAATACAAGCATTAATAATCGTGAAACAATTATTATTATTAAATTATTTATTATTATTTATTAAATAACTATTAGTACAAATTTGCAAAAGTTTTCAGAATTTTATCCCTCTAGTGATTTATTTTCCTACATAAAAAATAACCTATAAAATTATTTTAATTTTCCTTTTTGGAGGTAAATTTTTCCAGGCAGGTTCACTAATCGGAATGACACGCGTGCGCATAATCGTGAAACATTTATATTATTTACAGACTTAGCAGACTATTATTAATTTTATCCCATGAGTGACTCATTTTCCTAATTCTAAATTTAAAAAAAAAATCTATAAATTATTTTAATTGTCCTTTTTTTGGGTAAATTTTTCAGGCAGGTCCTCTGATCGGAATAACACGCATGCGCATTACGTGATTGACCAGCGAACAATCGGCAGAAGATAAAAAAATAAGGTAGGATTTAAAATATACTTTTCTATAAGTACTTATAGATTTTATTTACTTAAAAAATTGAACTAAAATCGTTTAAAACTAAATTAAGCTCTATAAAAAGAGAAAGAAAGAAAAGAAATTATCTCGAAAATTAATTTAAAGTCATTAACTGCGGTGTCATTTATTTTTAACGATATAATTATGGGGAATTGACAAATTTACCATATTTGAAAGTAAAAAAAAAATTTTCTAAAAATAGGTGAATGAATCACATAAAAGACTAAATACGTATAAAGAATAAACATTTTCTTACCTGTGCGTTGAGCGTGACGTGAATTGATACGTCACAAGTATATATAGAACTGGATTAAAACACGTTGAAATATTTCACGAAAAATATATATATAATACGTATAACAATCGACTCTTTATCGCGCGACATTACGAAAAAAAAATTAATCCCGTAGTAAAACTGAAACAAAAAAAAAATCAAATTTCTAATTAAACCACTATAAAATACATACTTCGAAAAAAAAGAAATTATTTTTGAAAAATTGTACGTTTTCTCCTTTTTAAAAATAGTATTCAATATAGAAATTTTGATTATTTCAATTCATTTAATTATTTAACATTAATTAATTTAACGTTAGTTTCACTTTCTATTTCATTCTATTGAAAAATAAAAATTTTTTTTTAATTAAATTTTTCTAAGGTTTTTCAGTTTTATTTAATTTTACTTAAAGGTTCATTTGTTAATTAATTAAATTAATTTTAATTTGTTAATACACGGCCACTAAAAGCCAGTGTATTTTGAATAAATAATATTTTTAAAGAAATTTAAATAAACATTAAAAAAATGTAATTAAAAAATTTTTTTTTATTTTTTAATAAAATGAAATAGAAAATGAAACTAACAATAATAAATTACAATAATAATTTTAATTTAATGATTAATTCAATTTAAAATTAAAATGAATAATTAATTGACTTTTTTAACGTTCTATTTTGTTTTATTTAAAAATTAAATGAATTACAAATTTTTAAATGTTTATTTAATTTTTGAGTAAAATTATAAATTTACATTAAAATAAAATGTTAACATTAATTTTAAAGAAACATTTAACATTAATTAAATTAATAGACATTGAAAAATAATAGAAAAAATGTCTTATATATTGCACTTTAAGGTCATGCAATGTAGAAAAAAAAGAAAAAAAAACAGAACATTTTGAGGTGTTTGAACCTTTTGTGCCAATAACAGTATTAATTTTTTAAATTGTTGTTCTTTTACTCGCGTATTTTTCTTGTCCAACCGTGACATTTGACATGATTCATATACTTATCTTATGTATATATATATACGTGACCGGCGAACAAAAAGACATCTTTAATGAAGCATTTAATTCTTCTATATACCAAATATATAAAAGAAAAAATTTTTTTCTTAAAAAAACAATTATTAACTTTCTAATTGATAACAGAAACTTTTTATTTTAATTTAAAATTTATTTATATTAATTATTTTAATATTTTAATTTGAAAAATTTTAATTAAAAAAAAATAGTTTTATTTAATGTTTAATTTTTGTTTGTTTTATTTTATTTTTTTTATTTTTTTTTTTATTTTTTTTTTTATTTATTTTTTTATTTATTCTTTTATTTTGTTTGTTTTATTTAATAATGTATTGGGTGTATTAAAGAAACAATTTATGTAATAATTTTTAATTATTATAATACAATGTTTGTTAACATAAAAATTTTTCATTAAATTGTTTTTTTTTAATCGAAACTGCAATATAAATGTTGATAAATACAAATATAAAAAAAAATCAATAGAGCATAGAATTGAGCAAATATAAAAGCGAGAGCGCGAATTGAAAGATTGAAACAATTTTGAAAGAGAATGTCGAGTTTTATTGATATCACGATTTCCATACGTGTATAAACGAATACAAATCATCGATCAGTTGAGATGACACTACACTTTTGTGTTTTTCAAAAAAATAAAAAAAAAAGAGTCAAAGTAAATACAAAAAATCTACATTACAAATGAAAAATTAGAATTTTTCCTCTCCTGCAATTTTCAATCATATTTCTTCTTTTATTTATATAGCAAAAACAAAAATTGCTTGTAAAAAAAAGAATCTTTGCTGCTTAAAACAAACAAAAATTAGTAGTTTCGATAAACTTTTTTTCTGATCCAAAGAAATATGTTATATAAATAAATAAATATTTATTTATTATTATATAAAACCTATTATAGTTATAAAATTGACAAAAATTCCTCAATAAGAGAAAATGGTCTCATTGATAAAAATTATTATTCCTCTTTCTATTTTTTTGTAACACGTGGTATATCACTTGAAAGATAATTGCGTGATTAATATTAATTATGTTATCAAAATATTGGGGAAAAATAGTAAGAGGATGCATATGACAATTATTTTTTTAGCGGCGTATTTTAGTAGTTTGTCCCATAAAAATAAATTATAGAAACTCATCATACTCGAAATTCACCTATCATTACTCATCATTTACCCAAAATTATAATATTGAAATCTCAAAAAAAAACAAATTTTTTCCAAATCTATTTTTTAAACAAGGGGGGAAATTTATTTTTATGAATTAGAATAATTATTTTATTATGATAACATTATTATTGTACCTAATAATTGTTTTTATAATAAAACAATTTTTTTAATAATAATTTTTATTAATTAGAATAATTGTTTTATTATAATAATAGAATAATTACTACGGTAATTATAAATAATTGCCAAGTTTAATTGAAAACTTTTCTGAGTGTCCTTCCTTCTTATATACACCGTCCACTTCATCTCGTTTGCGAGAGAGAATTTTTTTCCTAACGGACAATTAGAGAACTATTTTAGCGCGAAATTCAAATTCTCTTTTTGATTTTTTTCATTTTTAATTGAATTGCACAAAGAAAAGATGAATTTTCTGCTTAATATTGATTAAATATTTAATTCAAGTTTATTTTTTCTCCTCAATATGCAAAGGAAAATTTAATAAAAGGAATATTTTGAAACTTGCAGAGCAATATTAAGGAGCAATAATGTTGCGCAATATGTTCCATTATAGCTATGTTGTAAACAGTCTCTAAAAAGTTTTTCATTTAAAAAAAGTTGAGTCTTCTCTGTGCACTGTATAATAGCTTTAGTCTACATACATCAATTTCTATATACTTTTTCTTCTAATAATGAAATGTTCAGTGTAATGAAAAACGGGATTTTTAACAATAATAACTTTTTTAATAACTGTTTTGGCTTTTTCTGTATTTTTCCAGTCTTATTTACTTTATTACTCTTTATTTTTCTTTGATCTCTTTAATTCTTTATTGTACTTTTATTTGCATTTTATTCCTACTTTATTTTTTTTGTTTATTCTTTCTTACTATTTATTACTCTATTTTTCTCTTTCTTATTCCTTTTTAACTCTTTCGTACTCTTTATTTTTCTTATTCTTTTTAATTCTTTTTTTACTCGTTTTTACTCAGTCTTATTATTTTTCACTCTTTTTTATTTTTTTCTACTCGTTTTTATTTTTTCTTAATATTTTTTTTACTCTTTTATTCTTTTCTACTCGTTTTTACTCTTTTTTATTTTTTTCTACTCGTTTTTACATTTTTTAATTTTTTTTCTACACGTTTTTATTCTTTCTTAATATGTTTTTACTCTTTTTTATTTTTTCTACTCGTTTTTATTCTTTTCTACTCATTTTTACTCTTTCTTAACATTTTTTTTTACTCTTTTATTCTTTTCTACTCGTTTTTATTATTTCTTACTATTTTTTACTCTCTTCTATTCTTTTCTACTCGTTTTTACTCTTTTTTAACATTTTTTTATTCTTTTCTACTCGTTTTTACTCTTATTTATTTTTTTCTACTCATTTTTATTTTTTTTCTACTCGTTTTTATTCTTTCTTAATATTTTTGAATCTTTTTTATTCTTTTCTACTCGTTTTTACTCTTTTTTAACATTTTTTTATTCTTTTCTACTCGTTTTTACTCTTTTTTAACATTTTTTTATTCTTTTCTACTCGTTTTTACTCTTAATTATTTTTTTCTACTCGTTTTTATTCTTTCTTAATATTTTTGACTCTTTTTTATTCTTTTCTACTCGTTTTTACACTTTCTTGAATTTAAAAAAATTTTTTTATTCTTTTCTACTCGTTTTTATTATTTCTTAATATTTTTTACTTTCTTCATTTCTTTTCTACTTGTTTTTATTATTTCTTAATATTTTTTTTTATTCTTTTCTACTCGTTTTTACTCTTATTTATTTTTTTCTACTCGTTTTTACTCTTTTTTATTTTTTTTCTACTCGTTTTTACTCTTTCTTAATATTTCTTACTCTGTTTTATTCTTTTCTACTCGTTTTTACTCTTTCTTATCATTTTTTACTCTTTTTTATTTATTCTTTTCTAGTCGTTTTACTCTTTTTTATTTTTTTTCTACTCGTTTTTACTCTTTCTTAATATTTTTTACAATTTTTAATTTTTTTCTACTTATTTTTACTCTCTCTTAATATTCTTTTACTCTTTTTTATTCCTTTCTACTCGTTTTAACTCTTTTTTATTTTTTTCTACTCGTTTTTACTCTTTTTTATTTTCTTCTACTTATTTTTATTTTATTTCTCCTTTTTTAAATTATTTTTTGCTCCTTTAACTCGATGAATAAATCTTAATAGACGTCAAATATTAAATAAGCAAAAACAATTTGAATACAAGGACAAAGACAATATTTTGGTCTGAAAATTCTCCAAGGAAATGCATGTAAAGTGCTTATTATGCATTGCGACAATATAGATAGCTTCATCTCTACTTTATAGGAGTTTAATATTTACTAAAGAGACTTAAATTAATTAATAAAGTATTAAATTGCATCAAGCACGATGTTCCTCCTAACTTTCTCCATTCATATTAATCACTAAAATAACAAGTGACAGTTTTAAAAATATTGAGCCTCACCTCGACTTTTCACTTTCAAACTTTACTATTATGATGCAAAATATAATAACACAAAATTCTTCCTCTTCTTTTATAATTATTATATCTTTCCTCAAAACCATTTTTTTTTTTTTTTTTGCATTTATATTAAAAATCAAAATATAGGCAAACAAATGAAAATTTAACGATCCATAATCATATTTGTCATTCGGAAAAAGAATGATGATCGATTATTGACTGCATAAACATTTCGCATACTTGTACGTAAAATTAGTTCGATAAAGATTTATTATTTTATTTTTAGATTTTTGCTTGGAATTTAGAAAAGTTTTCTGTTTAAAAAAAAAATGAAATTGAAATAATAATTTTGGAAAAGATTTCAAATTGAAATTATGATCCTAAAGTTCCGAACGTTCAAGTGAACAAATATTTATTTTTTCTTGAAATGAAATTTTTATTACAACAATTTTGCATCGCTTTCAAATAAAATTAACAGTTTCTAAATGTAAAATTTACTGTTTTAATTTTACATTTACTTATTGCAATCAGTAATAATTATGAAACTATTTTTAATAAAAAATATTTCGTTCATTTGACCAATAAAAACTTTTGCATCATGAAATGTGCAATTGAAAAAAATATATTTTTAAATTAAAATGTTAAAAAAATATTTTTAGATTAAAATATTAAAAAAATATTTTTAAATTAAAATATTAAAAAAATATTTTTAAATTAAAATGTACAAAAAATATTTTTGAATAGAAATGTTAAAAATATTTTTAAATTAAAATGTACAAAAAATATTTTTGAATAGAAATGTTAAAAATATTTTTAAATTTAAATAACTGAATGGAATATAGAAATATTTTCAAATTGAAATAAATGAATGAAGAAATAATTGCAAGCTTGATAATATTAAAGCACGAAAGACAAAAAGTGATGTTTGAATTTAAAATTATCGGATATTTAAACGTGAATTATGCAAACAATAAACGTATAAAGTTCAAAGCTCATATCCCTTTTAGAGTCAATAATGAAGGAACATTTTGCATACAATTAATATTTGAATTTAATCGTAAATTCTAAAAAGGATATATGTATTTATGAAAATCGTTTAGAGTCAATAATGAAGTAGGAACATTTTGCATACATATGATTAATATTTGAAATTAATTGCTGTGAGTTCTAAAAAGGGTTATAATATCGCTAATACTCTCCAGAATTAAAATCCCGTAAATTCCAATAGTTCAGTAAAAAATTTCTAATTTTAATTTTAGTAGTAAATTTTCTACTCAAGTTTCAGAGGAACCAACTTAATAAAGTTATTAAATAATTAAAATAAGTATTTGAAATTATTACTGTAATTAGTGCGAACTTTTGTCGAATTCACAAAGTTTTTCTAAGAATATAAAATTGAGACAAAAAAAACGTATCAAAATAGTTGCAAAGCAACTATTTTGATACGTTTTTTTTTTGTCTCAATTTTATATCCTTAAAAACTGTGAAGAGTAATTTGTACAATGAAAGAAAACAATTTGTAATTTGAATAATTGAAGAAAGCTTTACAATAAAGAAGCGAATTTTAGCTGCATATATATTGACGATTATATTTTTTAATATTATAAATTTATTGATCGGAGAATCGAAATGTTTAAACACGCTAGACAATGTTCTTGACCTGGCTTCTTGTATATATTGATTTGGGTTTAAAGGATATGCTAACGATGAGGGCCAACGTGAAAACCAAAGCTCGTTTACCAATGAATAATATGAAAACCAAATAAATTTCGAGGAGGAGGACGATCGTATAATTCGTATATAATGACAACAGACCATATTTTACAAGTCAAGTTTTATATGTATACTATATAAAAGAGGGTCAATTTACGTTTTGTTCGGAAATTGTCCTATTTTACTTAAACAAATGTTTTCATCACCTTCAGCATATAATTTCATTTTCCCCTTCGTGTTCTAGTCATTGCATCATTAATCGATTAATAATTTTTCTTCTTTTTTCTTTTGAAAAGGAAAAAAAAAAATTTTTTTGTCACGCAACATATATTATGTATGTTGACAATACAGTGATCAACACTATATTTATTTTGTACATTTTTCGTTTTGACAAACATCGTTCTTTTATTTGGTTTCTTCAATTCTTGTGTATAAATTTAGAGAAACTTCTATAGAATTACGTTCTACTTTAGAAGAAAAGTTTTTTAGTTTTCTTATTTTTTGTTTCTAGTTCTGTTTTTTTAATTCTAACTTTTTTCCGCACCATCTTTAATTTGCATTTTTTTTTTATAATTCATACACGAACAATAATCATTCGCCGGATTTAAAAATTTTTTATCTATTATCTTATTAAAAAAACAAAATTATTCATTTTACCTCTCACAATAATTTTTTACATATATATTAATTATATATTATTAATATTAATATAGTAACTAAATTTTTCCTTTTTGAATTTCGCGCCAATAGTTCTTTAAATTGCCGCCCAGATGGCATGAAAGTTCTCTCACAAACGAAACGCAGCAAATATAAACTACCGCATCAAATATCTTATATAAATCCAACCGTTTCCGTTCTGTTAAAAAATAACAAAAAAGCAATTTATTTTCATTTTCTAACAGAACAGATGAAACAGTCTTAGTTTATAAAAAAAAGGAAAAAACCTTCTCTAATTTCCAATTTTTCGCATAATTCATAAACTTTCAACTTCTACTATTTTTTTTTATTCGTCATTGTTTTTGCTTCCTTTTGCAATTATTCATCAAACAATTTATATTCACCTACTTCCTTATTTTGTACAAATATATATTTATATTGTATATATTTACTGTGACATGCAACTAATTGCATTCCTCTCATTTTCAATTGTCAAGTTTTATGATTTTAAAATAACTTACACAATGAGAAATTTTGAAAAAAAACAAAATTACCGCATCTATTTTTATACAACACAAACATTATCGCACAAGTTTTTTTTTTCTCTCAAACATTCCGCCTTTTATTATTTTCCTATCTACATTAAAACATAATTATTGTTGTCAATTCTCTTTCTCTATCTTAACTCTATTTTTCTTTTTTTGATTTTTTAATTTTGTAATTTAATTTCTTAAAGAATTGTTGCGGGAAAAATTTTAAATTCTAGTCTAACAAAACTGGTAACAACTGATATAACTTAAAAAAAACTATTACAAAAAATTGTGTTTTAATTCAAAGCGTATGAAATAAGTCAATTAAAAATTTTTCTTTGCTATTTTTTTTGGACTTGGTATGCGGAAATTATTTTTCTCCTGAATTCAGAAAAAAAATCGTAAATTTAGGTATGATTGCAAGAAATGTATTCTTTTTCGTTTGTTATTCGCGTTATTGAGTGAAATTATAGGGAAGTGAATTTTTTTTTGTATTTATATATATTGTATAAGAGATAGAGCCGATTAAAATCATCAATCGAGCTGTCGAAAAGACTGTTAGACGCTGAGATTCTATCGAACGCATTCAGAATTCATAGCAAGGTCACTTCAATTTATTTCCACTGAAATGTCAAGTGGGTCTTCGAGCACCAACTCAAATCAATCGCTTTGCCTCAGGAATCTTCAATGCGCCTTATAATATAACATCTAGACAATAGACACATAAGAACTTATACAAACATATGTTTATATATATAAATGTAGTATCAGTCGTGAAACCAGGGCCAGTAAGCTTTATATGTTTCTATATTTTTATGTCCAAAGAAACCTATGTACCTACAGTTTAGAATCAATTATAAATTAAAAAATTACACTTTTATTATAACTGCTTATTCTTTATGCTTTTCATTGACATTGAACGTGCACTTTTTTTATACCTATACTTGATTCGTTATCGAGTAGTTAAATAGAAGCTATACTAAAATTTTGTTAATTACATTCACCTCGAACAATATTTTATATATTTATTGAGGAAAAACCTTCAATTTTCTATTGTTATTTTTTTATTATTAAATATTTGTTGCTATTTGTATTGTAATATTTTTTCCATTGGATATTTTTTCGTTTATGGTTGATAAAAAAATTTATATTATTAAAAAAACGGTAGGAAAGGAAATGAAAAGAGAAATTTATGTAAAGATTCTCGGTGGCTCAGTGGATAGAACACTCTGCAATATCCCGAAGTATGTGAAAAGGGTTCGATTCCTGTCATCAGGAGAGTGGAATTTTTTCTTCGATTGTTTTTTATTTTCACGTACAAATAAAGTTTACTTTATAACTTTTATTATTAATTTCAAATACAATCGTATTTAAAATTAATAATAAAAGTAATGATAAAACAAATAATAAAATACTAATAAAAGTAAAAAAATAAATTAATAAAAGTTAAAGAATCAATTCTTTTTCTCCCAGATTACTTTTCTCTAATTTTATCCATTAATAAGAATAATTTACAATTTGCTTTTTGTTGTGAATTATAATTATAAGTATTCATTTTATAACTGAAATGAAACAACTTTACATCGCCAGCATAACATTTTTAAACTCTATTTGCTTCATTTCGCTTGTGAGAGAACTTTCATGCCATCTAGGCGGCAATTTAAAGAACTATTGGCGCGAAATTCAAAAAAGGAAATATTTAACTCATGATATATTAATAAATAATTATATATAATTAAATAATATTTACAAAAAAATATTTGTCTAAAATTCTACTTAATATTTACTAAAATTTTATGCAGAAATTCTACTAAATTTGTTCTAGTGAAATTAACTCGGTAGTACTTAATATAAATTGTAATGAAAATAAAAATCATAATAACGTAAATAAAACCTGTTAGTAAAAATATTATTAATATTAATAGTAATAAATAATAATATTTATTTTTTTATATAATAGCAATAGTAATATTATTTTTATAATAATAGTAATAATAATATTTGCTTTCTGTTAAAACCATTTTGTAATAAAAATATTATTAAACAAATGAAAGTAATATCATTGAAGGTTTTTGTAGAGAACATCATAAAATTTTTTTAATAGAAAGTGAATTTTATTTAACGTAAATGCAATTTTATTTAACGAAGAGAGGGCAATTAGTAGTAGCGCGTAATTTCGATATAATGGACAGAAAAACAAGGCTAGGTTAATTAGTTATCGCATGTTAAAGTTGAGTATTGTAGCTAATATTAAATTCAAAATTCTATATATATTTTTTTTTATATATAAATTCATATAAATGAAACAAAGTTAAAGATATTTTGCTGAAGAAAAATTGATATATACATATATATTGAAAAATATGTAAATGACAGTGGTTTTAGAAGCTATTGTAAAGTTTCATTGTCGTGTCAACAAAAGACCTTTTTATGAAGCAAATAAATATGAAACACATTCAACTTGAAAATAAACATTCATTGCTAATTTATCCCCCTCATCAATGAGACTAATTAAAATCAATTTAAAAGTCCATAAATTAAACGCTAAACATACTCTAAAAGGAATTTATGTTCTTATAAATAAATTGGCATTTAATTATTATATTTGCTTTCGGAAGTGCATCCATAAATATTAATAAATATTTAATATTTATAAATATTTAATATTTACAAATATTTAATATTTACAAATATTTAATGTTTATAAATATTTAAAATTGATAAATAATTTATTTTTAGGAGACGTTCCAAAAAAAAGTAATGCTTTTTTTTAAAAGATCCCCTCCCCCCCCCCCCCCGAAAACGGCACCTTTATCAAAATTACATTTTTTGATAAATATTCTTATTACTTGATAAATACTAAATTTATATATTTTTATTTATTTCTATTACATTTAAATTACTATAAACAAGTTTTGCTCTTTACGAAAAAAAAAACTTTTCTTGATTATGAAAAATTATTTTTCAAATTTATCATTTTTTTATCTTTTTAGAAAATTATTATTTTCAGTAGTAGTTTTACTTTAAATAATTATACTTTGTTTCAAATAATAATTTAATAGGAACAGTAATATAAGAAAGAAACAAAAGAAAATTCTTGGCTTTGATAACAAAACAAAAAATTAGATTACAATTATTTTTTTTATAACAATTTTTTTCTATTGTTCTCGTATTTTTTTACTCTATTTTATTTTTGTATAATAAAATTGCATTTTCAATAAAAGACATATACAATTAATAATTATTTTTTTCTAAATTATTTAAACAATATAATTGGTTTTTAATTTACTAGGTAATAATTGATGGAGAATTAACTATTTTTCATTTTTTTATCTGTTCCAGATAAAAAAATTTTTTCCTTGTACAATAATAATAATAATAATAATAATAATAATAATAATAATAATAATAATAATAATAATAATAATAATAATAATAATAATTAATAGTATTAATATAATATTATTAATAATTAAATTAATAACTATTAATCAACTGCTAATTATTAAAAAATTCTAGAATTTATTTATTTGTTAGTTAATTAAAATCCAATTATATTGTTTAAATAATTTTTAAAAAACGAATGATATACGAATGTATACGTTTTATATTGTAATACAACGAAGTTGAAGTCCACAACGTTGATCAACGAAAACGTTTTTTTAATTTATTTGAATATTATATTTTTGTTAAATATACAACAATTATTATTAAAATATAAATAAAACTCTACTTTTTTAATAAATGTGGCAGTATTGTTGCTTTTTCCTTTTTTTTCTATTAATTACCACTTATTGAAAAAAATTTTTCGTTGATAAACGTTGTGGACTTCAACCTGGTTAATAAAATTTTTTTATACAAAAATACAAGAACAATAAAAAAAAATTGTAATACAAAAAATAATTTTAATAAATTTTCTTTAATTGTAATTGATTGATAATTAATTAATTATTAATAAAATGATCGTTATACTGCCATTAATAAATTATTAATAAAATAATTGTTATACTACAATTAATAAAAATACAGAAAATTTTAATTTGTTTAAAAAAAGGCAATATAGTCCAATAAAATAATTGAATTTAGAAAGAAATTCTTCCATACACGTGATTGTGTTATGAATAATGTATATAAAAAGGCTGAGAAAACATCGTCAAGAGCATGTATATTGTATTATAGTTTGTGAAAGATATAAAAGATAAACAAAACTGCAACATGAAAATAATAGTAGGTAATAATAATTTATAATATTAATAAAAATAATAAAAGTCAATTATGCAGAGGAAGGGCATTTTTAATAATAATAAATAATAATAAAACTATATTAATAATTTTTATTCATTAAATTTTTTTTACTATTTATTGCTACTATTTATTACTGAAATAAACAAGTACCTAAATAAATTAAAATTTTTTGATTTTATCGTGATCGTACATCTTAATGTTTATAAATAATAATAATAATATTTTTATTTATTTATTTATTCACAAATTTTGTTCCCGCAGTATTATTATTATTATTATCATCAGTAATAAATATTAGTAAATATTAGTACAATTGTACCTAAGTTTATATGTGAAATAAATAAATAAATGATAAACATATGGAAAACTATCATTTGTACATAGTTGCCCTCTTTTTAAAGTGTGACTATGTCAAGTTGCGTGTAGCTTTTACCTCATTAATGTACAGCAAAATTACCTTACCCTATCGTGGCATGTGTGCGCAGGTATGCCGCATATATCTATACATTTAGTGATTAAATTGATAAGGACACTTTCGCTTACCACACGGATGTGTAATAAGTGACAAAACTATGTACAGGAAATCAGAAATCTCTCCCATCCCCTTTTTTTTATTGTAAAACAATTAGTCATTAATTTACCTTTTTTCTTTTCTTTTAAAGAGAGAATTTCCATGGTTTTTTATTTATTTCAAAGAAACAGTTATATTTTTTTTTATTCATTTATTTTTATTTACAAAATTAAATAATTTTTAAATATATTGTTTTTAAAAGTAGTTATATTTTTTTAATATAGTCGTTATATTTTTTTTTCTAAAAAGGAAGTTCTATTTAATTTATTGTTTTTAAAACTAGTATTTTTTTAAACTAGTTATGTTTTTTAAAAACACGTTATATTTTTTTATCTATTAAAAAAATCGCGGTTCTCATTAATTTTATCTTCTTTTTACCTTTTTTTCTTTTTCTTTCTTTTTTTTTATTATAATTTGCTAAATTAAAAAATTTCTGGTCAATAAAAATTGTAATAATTTATTAGTTAATTAACAAAAAATTTATTACAATTAAAAGTTCAGGGTTCAAATTGTTAATTATTATTTTTTTTTTTGTTCAGTATATACGTGCTTCATTTAAATATAAATTTAGGCTAATAAAGTATTCCCAAGTGTCACGTACAATTATGCTATTTTTAACCCTTGAGTCTGTACCTTACACTTGATAATCCGAATTAATAATTTAATCTATAATATCTAAAGCACCCGCATGACGTAGAAATATTTTCAGTTTCAATGAATGCGAATTATAAATTCACTAAATTTTCTGTGACAGAAAAATTAATTTCTGTCTTCCTTTCTTTATTGTTAATTACTTTTTTTAAACATTTTATTGTTTAAATAATTATGTGGGAAAAAACAAATTATTTTACAGTACAGATTAAATTTAATTATTTATTAATAAATAAATTAATTAATTAATATTAATAATTATTATTATTACTGTTGTTTATTATTATTATTATTAATATTAATTATTATTGTTACTGTTATTTATAAATTATTAGAAATTAATTAATATTACAATAATATTTTAATTGTTTTTATTTTTTTTAATTTTTTTTTTATTTATTTTTTTTATTTATTTATTTTATTATTTTATTTTAATTAAATTAATAGCAAATTTTTTTTTGCAGTAAAATTGAAAAATAGATATTATTTTCTCAACACAGTTTCGCTTTCAAGAAAAAAAAACTCAAAGAAAATTCTTTTTGGAAGGAAAAAATTGTCATTCAGTTAATAATATATACATATATGTGTTCGCTGAGATTAATTGTAAATTAATTTCCCGGGAAATAAGGAAAAAAAAACGTTTCTAAATATCAGTCGACCCAAATACAATTTTCCGTCCCCTATATATTTTCAGGCACCGTTTGACTAATCATCTTCATCGCCCTGGAAACGCTTCCATATTCCCATAAATCTATAAACTAAGTGGGGTAATTTTATCCTTGAAGGACACAATTTTCAGTCCAATAAACTATTAGTGCATTCACCGACCAATTATATATAATAATTATATTTAACACGCCGTTTTATAAATAGGAAAAATCTTACCTTAAAATATACATCAACGCCATTTGGGAAGGAAAAAAAAATTCGTCCCCCTAGAATTGAAGGAAAAAATTAATATTCTAAATAAATACTTTTAAAGTTTTTAAATTAAAATTGAAAAAAAATAAACATTTACTTTCTAAAATTAATTGAAAGTTTTGGAAATTTTTCTGTTAAAAGTAAAAAAAAAATGAAAATTTCGCTAATGTAGAAAAATTAGAATAAAATAAAAATAAATAAAATTTTTAGTTGTTCCACACCCAGAAAGAAAGATATAATATTTGTCTCACAGCCAACTATTAGATTTTTAATTTATTACAATTTGTTTAGTTTGGTTTAAATAAAATTTTATTTAGTTCAAAATAAAAATTAAATTTTTAATAACTATAAAACATGAAGATATCAATAACTCCGAGTCTTCGACTCGGAGTCATCGATTTCTTCATGTTTTCTAATAATTAAAAATAACCAAGTGATAAAATCATTTACAATTCAATTATTATTTACAAGAATTTTTAACTAAAATTCTTCTTTAAATTGATTATTTTTAATAATTTTCGAAAAAGTTCTTTGACAATTTTCAAATCCATTTTTTTTAATACAAATTCAATTCTACGAAATTTCAATTATTCGTAAATTCTTCAATTAAATAAATATTAGAAATAAAAACTTAAAATAATACCAAAAAATTCAATTAAACTTTTTCAAAAAAATTAATTTCAAAATTCAATTATTTTTAAAAATTCACAATATATTGCTTTTAATAATCAATTATTATCTAAAATTTTAACTGAAATTAATTTTAAATCAATTTTTTATTAGAAAATTCTACTAGAATTCAATTATTTAAATATACAACTAAAATGCAAATAAATAATTTATTAAATAATTGAATGTTTCTTAAAATTTAATTCCCACAAAGAATCGTTATCAAAAAATTGTCAAATAATTGAATTCTATCGACGAATTTTAATAACATTTTTAAGAATAATTACATTTTTTAGAATTTAAATTCTGCAATGATAGTTTTATTCTTTGTGAAAATAATTGAATCCGTAAGAAGAATTTTATTATTTTTGAACAATATTTAATTTTTGCGAAGAATATTATTACTCTTGAAAATAATTGAATTTTTGCAATAATTTGTAACTTTTACAAAATTAAATTTTTTTTGTATTTTTAACTAAACATCTTCTAAATCCATTATTTTTAATAATTTTTGAAAAAGTTCTTTAAGAATTTTCAAATTCATTTATTTATAATTCAATTTTACAAAATTTCAATTATTTTTATTATTTACGAAAATAATTGAATGATTGCGAAGAAATTTATAAAAAAATTTTTGTAAATAATGAAATTCCTGTGAAATTTTTATTATTTTTTGAAAATAATTAAAGGTTTGTGTAGAATTTTATTTAATTTTTTTTTAAATAATTGAATTCTTTTGGTAAATTTAATGAAAATAGTAGATGCGTATTGAAAATCATTGAATTGAGGAAAATTTTTGAAAATAATTGAATTGAGGAAAAGAATTTAATTATTTCTAAAGATAATTTGAAATTTTTATGAGAATTTTTAAAAGTCTTTGAACATAATTGAATTTCTGCGAAGAATTTGATTTTTTTTGAAAATAATTGAATTTTTGTAATCATTTGTAATTTTTCTAAAATTATCCAAATTATATCTTTTATATAATTATATCTTTTTTGAATCAAATTACGGACTTTACGGACCTTTTTCAAAAAAACGAACTTTTACGTGATTTACGGACCTAGTTCGAGCCCTATAAAAATTTTATTAGCGTCGAAGAAAATTTTTATTTAAAAGAAATAAACAATTATTGAAATAAATATACATTTATTTAACTCAAGTAAATTATATTTGATTTAATTTTATTTGGTTGAAATAAAATTTGTTTTTGGTTTAAATAATTTTTTCGATTTAAATAAAAATTTTATTAGCGTCGAAGAAAATTTGTATTTAAAAAAAAAATAAATAATTAAATAGGCCTGAGATAAATATACATTTATTTAACTCAAGTAAATTATGTTTGGTTTGAATAAAATTTTTCCGAAAACTTCTTTTGCTTGTATTATATTATTATATATAATACACAACATGGAAACATAAATTATATAACAATTATAACATTGCAATAATAATTATTGATAAAAAAATTTTTTTTATTGTTATCACTGTTATATTAAAGATTAATAATCTTTTTTTTCTTATATCGAATGATTCTTCACGTGTCTTGGAAATTGGGTTAAAAATAAATATATGTGGCTTTTAACTTAAAAAATGCTCTTTTTCCTTATTATTAAACAGGAGGGTTTACCTTTCGAGAGAAAATTCTATTTTTCATTCCGTCATACATAGTTCATAAATCTTTTGCCCCAGGCGGTATGTAAGGATAAAATATGAATCGAATACATTATTTATTTGTGCGCAATGTGTATATATATATTTTCTTTTTTTTGAATAACAATATAATGGATAAAAATCTGCATTGCTCGCGCGAAAGGAAAAAAATATCACACTGCTGGAAATTCAATTTTTAGAAAAGTGTACTTTTTGCAAAAATAAAATTTGTCGCTTTTTGCATTAATGTTTGCAAGGATTTTTTTTTCGTAATCTTCTACTATTAAAAATATCATTAGATTAGAGAAATATTTTATGAAAAGAATATTTAAAAATTCTTAATAAGAAATATTTTTATATGAAATTTTTGTAAAGAATATTTATAGAAAATCTGTGTAAAAAATATTTATAGGAAATCTTTGTATAAAATATTTATAGGAAATATTTGTTAAGAATATTTATAGGAAATATTTGTAAAAAATATTTATAGGAAATATTTGTAAAAAATATTTATAGGAAATATTTGTAAAAAATATTTATAGGAAATATTTGTAAAAAATATTTTTAAAAAATTAAAAAAGAAACTATTTATTGGAAATATTTTAATAACTATTTGTAAGATTTATTTTGTATAAAAAAAAAATTAAAGAGCCTAAGAGAAGAAATAAATAGTTACATAATTTTGGTGTTTTATATAATTTATATATAATGGGCAAACAATGCATTATATTCTCTGGGACATGACCTTGAATGAATTGAATGAAAAACATATAAACACATGCATTTATACAGCTACTTTATAGTTTTCCATTTTGCGACCAATGCACTGAATGGCTCGGTGTGAAATTCAAATGTAATTATGTTGTATCGTGAGTAACGATAATTAACATAAAATGTAGGAAAACAGGAGGTGATCCTGTGCGCGACATTGTTAGCCAACGGTGCGTGGAGTTCGGTTTTTTATTTTTTTTTTTTATTCCACGACGATGATGCTTGATTACTACGCAGTTTTAATTATCATCGCAATATACATTCAATCTATTTTTCCTGCATTCATTATTCACTGATGGAATAATTATAAAGCGATCAAAAATTCATAAAGAGGGAAAAAAGAATTTTTAGCAAAGCTAAATCTCTTTTTGGTAGTTATAATAATATAATATATGATAATTCTCTTTGGGGAAAAAAAACATAACATATTTCCGTTTCGTAATATTTTTGTAGGAAATTGTCAATTTTCATAAGGAAATAATTTACATTTATTTACAAATTTCTTTCAAATTTTTTGGAAACATCAATAACTTCTATTTTAAATAAATATTTAATTATAATTATTCTTCCATAGGAATTAAGATTTTTAAAATATGCAAATTCAAGCTTTTTTGAAATTAAACAACTTATAAAAAAATTGTTATAAAATATGAAGAAATCGATCACTCCGAGTCTTCGACTCGAAGCAATCGATGTCTTCATGTTTTATAATAATTAAAGATGACCGAGTGATAAAATCATTATATTTTATATTATAATAAAACTATTAAAAAAAAATTTTTTTAAATATTTTTTATGAAAATAATTGAATTATTGCGAAGAAATTTATAAAAAATTAGTAAGTAATTGAATATTCCTGTAAAATTTCCATTATTTATGAAAATAATTAAATGGTTGCGTACAATTTTATTAAAATTTTTGCAAAAAATTGAATTTCAAAGAAGAATTTTATTATTTATAAAAATAATTGAAATTATGAACAGATTTTAAAAAAAATTTTAAAAGGTAATTGAATTTTGCAGAAGAATATTGATATTTATAAACATAATTGAAATTTTGAGAAGTTGAAAAAAAATTTTTGAAAATAATTGAATTTTTGTGAAGAATTTTCTTACTTTTGAAGATAATTGAATTTTGCAGAGAATTTTATCAGAAGTTTTGGAAATAATTAAATTTCCAGGATGAATTAAATTATTTATAAAGATAATTAAAATTTTGACAAGAATTTTTATTAAAATTTTTGCAAATAATTGAATTTCAAAGAAGAATTTTATTATTTATAAAGATAATTGAAATTTTAAACACATTTTTAAAGAAATTTTTAAAAGCAATTAAATTTTGCAGAAGAATATTGATATTTATAAAAGTAATTGAAATTTTGAGGAGAATTTGAAAAAAAATTTTTGAAAATAATTGCATTTCTGCGAAGAATTTTCTTACTTTTGAAGATAATTGAATTTTGCAGAGAATTTTATCAGAACTTTTGAAAATAATTGAATTTCCAGGATGAATTTTATTATTTATAAAGATAATTGAAATTTTGACCAGAATTTTATTAAAATTTTTGAAATAATTGAATTTCAAAGAAGAATTTTATTATTTGTAAAGATAATTGAAATTATGAACAGATTTTAAAAAAAATTTTTAAAGTAATTGAATTTTGCTGAAGAATATTGATATTTATAAAAAAAATTGAAATTTTGAGAAGTTAAAAAGAAATTTTTGAAAATAATTGAATTTTGCAGAGAATTTTATCACGACTTTTGAAAATAATTAAATTTCCAGGATGAATTTTATTATTTATAAAGATAATTGAAATTTTGACAAGAATTTTATTAAAATTTTTGAAATAATTGAATTTCAAAGAAGAATTTTATTATTTGTAAAGATAATTGAAATTATGAACAGATTTTTAAAAAAATTTTTAAAAGTAATTGAATTTTGCAGAAGAATATTGATATTTATAAAGATAATTGAAATTTTGACGAGTATTTAAAAAAAAATTTCTGGAAATAATTGAATTTCTGCGAAGAATTTTCTTATATTTGAAGATAATTGAATTTTGCTAAAAATTTTATTCGAACTTTTGAAAATTATTAAATTTACAGAATGAATTTTATTATTTATGAAGATAATTAAAATTTTGACGAGTAATTTAAAACAATTTTTGAAAATAATTGAATTCCTATTCGCAGAATTTTATTATTTACAAAAATAATTGAATTCTTGACAAAAATTTTAGTAAAATTTTAAAAAATTTTCATTAAATTCTATTAGAAAATTTCTTTGAATTTTAATTGAAAATTTTGAATGTAATTGAATTTAATATGAAGAATTTTATTCAAGTTTCTGAAATAATCGTGTTTGCTAAATAATTGAAATTAATCATTTGATGAAGTAAATTTATTAAAATTTTTAGAAAATAATTCAATTCTTTTCAGAATTATATTAAAATTTTTTTAAACAATTCAATTCTTTCTAAGAATATATGTATACAATTAAAGCTTTTTGATAATAATTGAACTGATTCAGAAGTTTTTTTGAATTTTTTTTATTATAATCGATTTTGTTAATAATTGGAATTATGTAAATATTATTAAAATTATTGATAGAAAATTAAATTCTTTTAAACAATTTTGTAAGAGATTTTGTAAATAATTAAATTCTTTTTTTGGAAATTTTGAAAATAATTTAATTAAACAAAGAATTTTTTTCAACTTTTTTAAATAAACGTGTATGTTTATAATTATAATTAAAATTTTGATTATTGAATTTTATTAATATTTTATTCAAAATAATTGAATTTCTGAGAAGAATTTTATTTTTTATAATAATAATTTAATTCTTGCGAAAAATTTTACTATTTATAAAAATAATTGAATTCTTGAAAAGAGTTTTATTAATATTTTATAGAAAATAATTGAATTCTTCCGAAGAAAATATTCAAAAATTGGTTTATATTAAAAAATAAAAAATTTTATAATTTGCATAATAATAATAATAACATTAATAATAGTAATAGTAATAGTTTTAGTAATAGTAATCGTAATAGTATTATATAGCAATAATAATAATAATAGCAACAATAGAAATAATTTATCAATTTCACCAACGCGAATAATTTTTCTAAATAAGATAAACATATGAGTTGGATAAATTTAATCAATATTGATAAAAAAAATATCACCAGTCAAATCAAAGTCATTCGAGAAATGTCTTTATAATGTCAGCAATTTTTTTCCTTATTTTTTGTAGACTAAAGTTGCATCATTAAGGTTAAAATCTCGCATCATGAATCATTTAATTGACACGAGAATGAAATGTTCTCTGACACTGACAATCATTTCATATATTTTATGTGTTTATAATTTTCTGACATATTTTAAAATGGAAATAACCGCAGTAAATTCCAAAATTATGTAAATTGCACCTATTTTTAAATACGTGCAAAATTCTTCATTACATAATAATTATTTCTCCCTTAAATTTATTTTTCAAATTCTGTTATTAATAATATTGTATGTCTCACGTATTTGAAAATAATTTATTATTACTTATTTACTTAATTTTTTCATTTTAATAATAAGATTTTATTATTGAGTTATTATATTATTACTATTATTAGTTGTATTATTTATTATTATAATTATAATCATTATCATTTGCTTTTTGTTAAAACCTTTTTTTAATCTTTTGTGATAAAAAGGCAGAAATACAGTTTTTGGGCCGTATTTAGCCTTTTTTTATTAAAAAATGAAAATAGTATAATTATTATTATAATTATAATTATTAGACATAATTATAATTACTATTATTATTATAATAGTCAGTTAGTATTATTATGATTATAATAGGCAATGCTCTTTATTACAATATTAATAAAAACTTGAACAAAATATTATGACTATAATTGTTAATAAATAATTAACAATAATTTAATAATTGTTATTATAATTATACTTACTATTATTATGATTATTATTATAATTATAAAATTACTTTCAAAAAAACTTAAAAATAAAAACTCCGCGAGGAATCGAACCCCTAATAACTAATAAATTCCATTAGGAGTTATATACGCCTTAACGACTGCAGCCAGCGTTGACTATTTTTCTCCTTTTTTGTTTTCGTTCTCTTTTTTCATTTTGAGAGAAAAAACATGATATATTTATATTGACGTTTGTTCATTTTCATATATATAAAAATAAAAGCAATTTATCTTCGTGACTTGGGATAGAAATCATCTCTTTTTTAGGAAAAAAAGAAAATTACATTTCTATATTCCATATGTCTCTCACACACGGGGACTGCGGTATTTTTACCCTTGAGAAGTTATACGGATAATTGCGGTAAACGTTCGTGTGTGCACTGATGTGTAGCAAAAATTTGTTGACTGAAACTTTTTTTCTATCATTTTTCTCTTCTCTTTTTTTTATGAGAGAGAGAGAGAACTTTTCAACGAGATTCACGTTAAAAGCTGTATATTGGCAACTTGAAACTAAATTTCATTTTTCATTTTCTCTATATCTTTCATTTTTTTTTTCATTTATGTATTTGAAATTTGCAATTTCTTTCTCTATTTCATATTTTAAAAAATCCATTTTAAAACAAAAAAAAAATCAAATAAAATTTTATTTCTTTGATACTGTCAAAAGGAATAAAAATTTTATTTAGAATATTTTATATTAAAAAAAGTATTTATATAATTTTAGTTTTCTGTAACAAAATATTTCTTTTTTCTTTTTATTAAAAAATAGATTTTTCTTCTCTTAAAAAATATACTTCGAAAAAAATTTTGAAATTTATTGATAATATTTTTATTATTATTATTATATTAAATATTATTATTAATATAATAATTATAATATAATATATTATTTACTATATGATTTTCTTTATAATTCATTTTGAAAGGAACATTTTTGTTTTGAGTACAAGTGTTGAAAGAAATGCTACATTTTAAAATTGCTGACATAAAGACAAAATGCACAAGTATAAAATCCACTTTTTTTTTCTTTTCGATATAACAAAAACAATTTTTCAAAGTGAAATTTTACCAGACAGAAAATTCAATTCATATGTATTTTATTAATGTTTTTCCTCTATAGTGACTTTTGATAAATAAAATTTGAAAAGTTTATTCTTTAATATTTCATGCAGTGAGGGGAAATAATCTTCAAAGTTGGTCAAACAATAGACAGAAAAATTTATAATTCCACCCTTTTTTTGTTTTGACTATCCGTCAACTTAATTTCAGTAAAAAAGAAATTCTCTCAAAATAAAATAAAATTTTCCATTAGTTCTTTTTTGTATTAATTTTTAATTCATTCAAACTTTATGGATTTATTATTATTATTTACACTAAAAAATTTATGTTTACACCCTTTTTTTGTTTTAACTGTTCGGCAACTGAAATTAGGTAAAAAAAAACTCTTAAAATAAAATAAAATTTTTCTTTAGTTCTTTTTTGTATTTAGTTTTATTATTTCATAATTTATAAATTTATTATTATTTACACTAAAAAAATTAAGTTTTACTCAAATAAATGATTTCTTGTCTTCTAAAAATTGCTCGAAACAAAATATTTTTTATTGAAAGCAAAGAAATATTTACTCGAATGAAATAATTTTTATTGAAAGCAAATAAATATTTACTTGAATCCAAATAATTTTTCTTTAAACCAAAGAAATATTTACTTCAATACAATACTTTTTATTGAAAGCAAGGAAATATTTACTTGAATCAAATAAATTTTTATTTAAATCAAATGAATTTTTACCTGTATCAAATAATTTTTATTTAAATCAAAAAAATATTTACTTGAATTTAAATAATTTGTATTTCAATTAAAGAATATCTACTTGAGTCAAATAATTTTTATTTTAATCTAACAAATTTTTACTTGGATCAAATAATTTTTCTTTAAAACCAAAGAAATATTTACTTGAATCCAATAATTTTTATTGAAAGCAAAAAATAATTTACTTGAATCCAAATAATTTCTATTTTAATTAAAGAATATTTACCTTAATCAAATAATTTTACTTTCAGTTAAACAAATATTTATTTGAATCAAATAATATTTATTTAAATCAAATAAATTGTATTCGAATCAATAATTTCAGTATTCGAAGAAAATATTTTTTATTTGACTTTAAAAAATTATTTCATGCAAATAAATATTTATTTGATAATAAACAATCGTTTATTTGTTTCGAACAAATTCTTTTAGTGTGCTTATTCATTACCAATTAGTTAAACTTATTAATTTAAATCAATAAAAGTTAATTTTCAAAAATGAATATTTAAAATTTGACAATTTTTTATTTTATTAAATTCAAAAATTCTTTTCAAATTTTTTAAGAGAATTTTTTAACATTTTTAATTTTTAAAACAAGGGAAAAATTATTTTTTTTCAATAAAAGGAGTAAAAAAAAAATTACCGAAACCTAAATTATTGATAAATATCAAGAAAATTATCTTTAAATATATATAGAAACTTTTTTTTTCCAACCGCGAGATAAATAAAAAATGAGTTTTGTATGCTTTTGATATAAAATCGATATGGTGTATGTATTCATGTAATGTTATCATTTTTCATGTATATATTCATTAATGAAATGAAATAACAATGTGTTTGTGTATATGAAAAGTTAGGCTCGTCACATTGACACTGATATTAAGAAACTGGGTTATCGATTACTAATCCGGCGGTAACATATACACTGTTGGCGGGAATGAAAAAGATGTCCAGAGATTCATTCCTCTCCGGCAATGCAATGACCTTGTTACAGTTTTTTGCAAAGCTTTAACTTTGAAAAGCATCTATTTTTAAATTTACCGTCGATGAACCTTTTTGTTGTTAAAAAGCTCCCCACACACATACAACACCAAAAAATAAAAGAAAGAAAGAAAAAATAAAAAAAAAAAAAATGATAGACACACAAGAATCGTTTGAGTGTCTTTTCAAACAGCAATTTCAAAAAAAATATAAAAGTCCAATTCTTCAATGAATCTCTCAAAGAAAATTTTGAATTTAAAAGCTTCTTTATAAATTGTTTTTTTTCTATATATGTATACTTCTCTCTTTTGTGTATGGGACAAAAAAGCTTTTTGCTTTTGATTTAATATTTTCTCTTCTAAATACCTCTTTTTTCTCCCCACAAACACCTCTTTTACTTTTACTTTACAAGAGAGTTTTTTGAAAAAAAATTTACAGGACTTTCGGAAGTTGGAAAATATTTGAAAATATTTTCCAACTTCAGAAAGTCCTGTAAATTTTTTTTATTTAGAAAAGAAAAGAAAAGAAAATTTAAAAAAAAATTTTTTAAATTGCAACAACTTTATACATTAAAGTTCATTTGAAAAATGTGCTTTTTGTGCCAAAAAAGAAAATCTTCTTTTTGTTGCTTCTTTATTTACTTTTGAGAGAATTTTTTTTTTTTTTTTTGAAGAGCACTCTAAAAAATAACTTATTTTACTGTTTTATTAAGTGAAATTAAACTGCAGTGGTATGTTTTGTGTGTTGTAAAAAGGCCGCGCTTGGATCGATAAATGCCCTTCAGCCGGTCCGTACGGAAGCGGCGCAATCCAGAGAAATATAATAATAAAGTTTGAAAAACAAAATTTTTATAAGTCAGCATATTGAAAAAAGTTCTTTGTCGGAAAAAGGAAATGAAAAAATATTTTTAATTAGTTTCAAAAATAAAACGATATCATAAAATATGTCAAAGAGATAATTTTTCAAAAAATTCTCTTTTGGAGACAAATTAAAAAAAACCTAATGAAAAATACCGAATAAACCAATAAAAAACAATTATTTTTAAACAATTTTTTAAAATTAAAAACACATGAAAACTTTATGAAAGAAAATTGAAGTAAAAAAGAAAGTAAACCAAGAAATAACAATTTATTTAAAACAAACCAAAATTTATTTAAACCATTAAAAAAACAAAATAAAAATACCAAATAAACCAACAAAGAACAATTTACTTAAAAAAATTTTTTTTGAATCAAATAAACCAAAAAATCAAGGAAAAAATAACAAATAAACAAAGAAATAACAATTTATTTAAAACAAATAAAATTTATTTAAACCCTTAAAAAACAAAATAAAAAAATTCCAATCAAACAAACAAAGAAATAACAATTTATAATTAAAACTAATTAAATTTATTCGAATAGAAAAAAACTCATGTAATAAAAATTAAATACACCAAGAAATAACAATTTATTTAAAACAAACATAATTTATTTGAATCATTAAATAATTAAAAACCAAATAATAAAAAATACCAAATAAACCAACAAATAACAATTTCTTAAAAAAAAATTTATTTGAACTAAATAAAAAACCAAAAAAAGAAAAAAAACATCAAATAAACCAATAAATAAAAAATTTATTTAAAAAAATAAAATTGATTTTTGAATTAAAAAAACCAAAAAATCAAGTAAAAAACGGAAAATAAACCAAAGAATAATTAAAATAAAATAAATTCCAAATAAATCAAAAATAGCAATTTATTTAAAGTAAACATAATTTATTTCAACCTTTAAGAAAACAAAAAAAATAAAAAAATTATAAACAATATCAAAAAATACCAACTTATTTAAAACATTTAAAATTTATTTAAAACAAACAAAAATTTGATTATTAAAAAAAAATAATAAAAAATACCAAAAAATAACAATGTCTATTAAAAAGAAATTAAATTATTTGAATAAAAAACCAAGAAAAGTCAAGAAAAAAAGGAAATAAGCCAAAAAATAACAATCTGTTTAAACCAAATTAAATTTATTTATAAAAAATAAAAAAAAACAAATTCCAATGAAACTAAAAATAAAAATTTATCTAAAACATTCAAAATTTATTTAATTATTAAAAAAATAAAAAAAAACAATAATGAAAAATACCTACCAAATAAACCAAATTAAATTTATTTATAAAAAATAAAAAAACACCAAATTTCAATGAAACTAGAAATTAAAATTGATCTAAAACATTTAAAATTTATTTAAAACAAACAAAATTGATTTAATTATTAAAAAAACATTTATTTATTTTTATTTTTATTTTCTTTCTCTTATCTCTTTCTTTTTTCTATTGTATTATTACCTTGTATACACTAATTAATATGTAATTCAATTCTGATACCCATTTATGGTCCATATGGATCGCGGGGAATGTATAAATAAATAAATAAATAAATAAAAATAAATAAATAACCAATAATGGAAAATATCCAACAAAAAAAACCAAATTAAATTTATTTATAAAAAAAACATCAAATTCCACTGAAACTAGAAATAACAATTTATCTAAAACATTTAAAATTTATTTAATTATTAAAAAAACATTTGAGAAACTAAAAATAACTAATAATGAAAAATACCTACCAAATAAACCAAAAAATAACAATTTATTAAAGAGAAATTAAATTATTTGAATAAAAGATAAAAAAAATCAAGAAAAAAAGCAAATATGCCAAAAAATAACAATTTGTTTAAACCCAATAAACTTTATTTGTAATAAATAAAAAAAATACCAAATTAACAAATTCCAATTAAAGTAAAAATAACAATTTATTTAAATCATTTAATATTTATTTAAAACAAACAAATTTTATATTTGAATAATTCAAAAACAAATGAAAATATACCAAATAAAGCAACGTGTAACGATTAACTTAAAACAATAATAAAAATTTTTTAAAAATTATATATTTTGTGTTAAATAAAAATGTTATTCAGCAGAAATAGAATTTTTATTTTAACCAAAAAAACAAACAACAAAATTGCAAATTAATCCATCAAATAAATATAATATGATTGAAATAAAAAAATATAAAATGAACCAAATAAAAGAAACCAATAAAAAACATAATAAAAAATACCAAAGTAATTAACAAATAACAATTGATTTAAAACAAATAAAAAAATATATAAACCAAATAAATTTATTTAAAACAAATAAAATTTTTTTAAACCAAATAAAATTTATTAAAACCAAATAAAAATTTTTTGTAACTAAACTAAGTTTTTTTTTAACCAAATAAAATTTATTTGAAACAAATAAATAATTTTTTAAACTCTCAGTTAAATATTTATCTTTTTTTTCCGGTTGTAAGTTTCATAAAAATTACATCTAAAAACACACATTTTAAAAATCTGTTTCCTTCAATTTTCGAAAATAAAATTTTTTGCACCTAATTACGACTCTTTTATATGTGTCGCATGAGTATCGAATCGTATCAATTTTCATATAACCACACTAATTAATGGAAAAATATATAATTTAGTGATTCATTTCTAGTTATAAATGCGCACACAAGTTACGAACACACACACAAACACAGACGTATATAAAAACAGGATTTATTAATAAGAAATATTTTCACGATTTGACTTTAATTATCGTTATGTACTTTGAAGAGGATCAATTTTCAACCTTGGAGCAGGTGTTAAAATGGTGACGCGCATTGGCGCGTTCCCAGAGTCTCGCAAATTAAACGACATTAGTAACGTGTCTGTGCATTTAAATTCACTAAAGCAGAACCACTTAGTGTAGGACGTGATGTTGAACACTTAAATTTAAAAATGTAGGTTGCAGTCTCGATAGCAACACAAAAAAAATTAATGAATAATAAAAAAACTGATAAATTCACAAAATATAAACTCCTACTCTCATCAATTCTTCAAAGAATATTTATATCCTTTTTTACTTCCCATAAATAAATTTTATGCTTATGAATCAGGAAATTGTTTCATGAAAACGAAATTAATTTTTCCAATAAAGAAAAAGTGTTTTTTTTTTTAATAAAAATGTTCATACAACTATGTAATCTATGTAATAAGGTAGCAAAATAAAAAAACGAACCAACTAATAAATTACTAGACACTTGTTTCGTTAAAAAAAAGCCACTAATTAATTTCTTAAGACGAGAATTTGAATATCAATTTTATAGTGAAGAAATTAATTCTAAGTGTGTAAAAAAATTGAAGAGGATAAAAATATCGACGAGGAAAGTAATTAAAAATTGAAATCCGTTTATTTAATTGTCAAAATCTGTAAATTTGATAAAAAATAATTATAGAATTACGATTATTTACAAATATCTTGAGACTCAATATGGAGATGCTTCTCTCCACCTGCGAACGTCAAGGTCACCGCTAGATGGCATTTTAGTTGCTTCTTGGAATTTCTCTTGCCTCCTGGTGGTGACCTTGGCGTTCTCAAGTGGAAAAGTGAAACCACCATTTTATTCCTCAATTTTTATCATTTTTATAATTAAAAAACTATTATTTTGAGTATGACACTCTTGATACTATTTTTTATTTCTAAATTCAGTCAAAGGTCTGTGAAATATTTAATATTTGTTTTTAATTTTTAAAAATATTTAACATTTCTTTGTAATTTTTATTCCATTGATGGGTAATTTTTTGAAAATATTTAAATATTGAAAAAATATTTCGTTCGGAATTTTTTTGTAACATTAAAAAACAACAAAAGTACTGATAATAGTAGCAGAGACAATAAAATTCACCGACAAATAAAGACATTACATAAAACTGAATTGTAACTAGAGGTAATAATTAATTGGGTCTAAAACGATTTTTAAAAAAAAATTACATGGGCGCGCCCACTGCATAACGTATAATAGTGTCTTCATTGCAATCATTTAATTAATCCCTGACTCCCTCACGTTAAGTCCATTATCAATTAACATTTTAAGGCAATAAAAATTAACTTCTGAATTCCTTGAAAACATTATTTAAAACAAATATTGCAGAGTATAACCATCAGAGAAATGTTTTATTTAAACCAACTATAATTTGTTACAAATAAAAATTTTATTCGTTACAAAAAAAAATTGTCATACAAATAAATTTTTTTTTTTGCATAAATAAATATTTTTTGTCACGAATAAATTTTGTTAACATAGATAAATATTTTTTGGAACCAAATAAAATTTATTTTGTATTTTTATATTTTATTTTGATAGGTAAAAATTATTTAAAACAAATAAAATTTATTTAACGCAAGTAAATTTTTGTTTGGTCTTAACTAAAATTTATTTGTAACAAGTAAAATTTATTTAACGCGCAAAGTAAATTTTTTATTTACTGCAAATAAAATATTCCAAACGCAAGCAAATTTTTATGTAGGCAGAACTAAAATTTTTTATTTGAATGAAATAAAATATAACAAGTAAAATTTGTCACAAATAATTTTTTTTGTGCAGAAATAAAATTGTTATTTTACTTAAATAGAATTTAATTGTAACAGGTAACATTTTTTGGGACAAGTAAATTTTGGTTTAAGCTCAACTAAAATTTGTTTGTAACAAGTAAAATTTACTTACAACAAATAAAATTTATTTATAGCACAAGTAAACTTTCTTTTTAGCTGAACAAAATTTTTTTATTTGATAATAATTATAAAAATTTATTTCAAGAAGCAAAATTTATTTACAACAAATAATTTATTTATAACAAATAAAATTTATTTAAAACAAATAAAATTTATTTACAACAAATAAAATTTAATTGCAAAAAATATAATTTATTTTCTACTAAATTAATTCCCATTTGACTGTGAAAAAAATATTTCTTCTCTCTGGATGTAATAAAGAAAAAAAGTAATTAACTTATATAAACCAATTTCTTCTCCAAAAAAGGGAAAATAATCTTCTTCCCATTTTCTTTTTCTCCTACCAAAAATATTGAAACACACATAAATTAACCAAAAAAACAGGAGAAAGAAGAAAAGTCATAAAATAAAAAAATAGAAAATCATATTTTATTTACAAAAAAAGAACATTTCAGTGATTTTGAAATTATCACAACGTATTTTTCTTACTTCTTTTTTTTTAATGGAAATGACAAGACGAAACTATATATATATATAAATATATATAATAATACAATACATATATTATATACAATATAATATAATCATTATACAATATATTATATATATTATATTAATTATTAACTAGTCACAGAAAAACAAGAACTGTCAAATCGCAAATTAAAGAGAATTCATCATCATTTTTTTTACCAAGAACATTTTGTTCTTTTATAAAAATTTCATATTTTTTTTTGTTCAATAAAAAACAATAGCAAAACTGGTATAAAAAACGTTTAATTTTTTCTCTCTCTCTCTCTCTCTTTCTTTCTCTCTCGAACAATTTTTTTCGTACTTTCTCTTACTCTCTTTAAAAAAAAAATATTATTTTCACAATGGAAATAAGTCATATAGGCCTCTGCCTTTTTTTTTACTCTCACGCACGCACACTCGTAGTACAAAATTTTTTTTTTTTTTCAAATACAAGGATGAAAAATATCGCAATTAATTTGAAAAATTACTTTTTCTTTCTTTCACGCGCACTCAATCCGGCTCAACTCTCACTATCTTCGTTTAAATATATTATTAGTTACAATAAATCGTAAGTTGGCATTGTTTTTTTTTTTCGTGATTCTATAAGTACGGTATGGTAATTATTCTATATATACGGCTTGTTAAATCTATAAATCTGAGAACTAATTAGTTCGCGATTCTTTTTTTAAAATTATTTCTGCGTGTACCTTCGTTTTTTCAGTTCGTACTTTAATTTTAATTTATTATTTTTATTCGAAAAAAAATTATTTTGCTATTTATTAATCATTTTGTTATTAATTATTATATTATTAATTATATTGATTATAATACATAAATATAATATAATAATTTAATATTTAATAAATATTTAATACGACAATTTAATATTTAGTAAACATTTAATATAATAATTATAATTAATTATAATAATATAATATACTCGAACCCTGCTGTGCAGAAAAAGAGAGAGTCAATCAAGTTATTATAATTTATTATTAATTAATTAACTAAAATAATTACTAAATAATTACAAAAAATGTTTTTTAGCTTTGAAGTTTAATTATTTTTAACTTTTGTTAATTAATTAAAAACCATATCCTGTTTTCATGATCAAAAAGAAAAAAGTGTTTTAATATTTCATAATAACTTTATAATACAATTTCCAATATAATTTTTAATTAAAAAATTTTCTTTGAACGTAAAATTAACAGTTATCTATAGAGAAATATTTTAAATTAGAAACTAAATTAAAATGTAAATCGAAATCGTTATATATAATAGACAGAAAAAAAGGTTTTTATATTAAAATTAAAATTTCGTAAAAAATGGAACAGAAATTATTAATGGAAAATTAATTATTCGATGACGGAATTTTTTTTTTATAGTTTTGCGAATTAATGCCGTTCGGCACGAGCTTTTTTTAAATTAAGCAATTGACTAGTTGTTGAGTCGGTCATTCACCGACAATATTAAATTCAATATTGACATACTGCCTAGAGAATTCAATTGAGGAAACTGTTGACAATTTAATAGACTCTAAAGATAATAAATCCGAAAAATGCGATAATTTCACTTCAATTAGGTCAGAGAAAAGATTTTAATTTTTTAACTTCTTCCAAATCGAAAGAATTTCAATTCAATAATTTAATTCATCAAAAATTAAATGAATTATTATTTTACACATTATTTATAGATTATTAATTAATTATTAATAACTTATTTCCAATTAATTATTATTAATTAAAAAATTACAAAAAAATAGTCTCCAAAAAAAGAACTTTAAAATAATATTTATTGGAGCTTGAAAATAATTGAGATTTAATTTGAAGAGTGAAGTTAAACGAATAATTAAACTGTAACAATAATTGTTAATTAAAAGATTCGATATTAATTAAAAAATGACCAAAATAATTCGTCTCCAAAAAATCTATAATATGATTATTGGAGCTTGAAAGTAATTGAGATTTAATTTTCAAGAGTGAAATTAAACGAATAATCACTCTAAAAATGATTAATTAAAAAATTGGCTATTAATTAAAAAATACACAAAAAAAATTTGTCTTTAAAAAATGTAATGCACTGGAGTTTGGAAATAATTGATATTTAATTTCAAGGGTGAATTTAAATGAAAAATTAATTTTTTAATTAATTAATCGAAACATTTATTAAATTTATTTTAAATTCCTAAATAAAAACACTATCATTAATTAAAGTATTCGATATTAATTAAAAATGTATTGAAAATTAATTAAAAAATGAATTAAAAAATAAAAAAAAAAATTTCCAAAAAAGAAATTGCAATGTTTATTGAAGCTTTGGAAAATAATTTCGAGATTTAATTCTCAAGAGTGAGAGTAAAGTCGATCGTTTGTAAAACTCGACAAGAATGAAGTTTCCCTATTACGTTCGAGTCAACTATTCGAACGATTTCCTCATTTTAATCCGATTTATCAAACTGGTGTTAAGTGACTTTTCAAATGAGTCTTGAAACTTTAAGGCTTCACAAACGCGTAACAAAATGTTTACAAGATATTTTTATTGCAACACTTTCAAAAAGAAAATTTCTTTTTTTACAAAATAAAAAAAAATAAAAAGTTTTTATTTATTTATTTCCAGAAGGAAATCTGATTGAAAAATTAAAAGTATTTTTTTTCTTTTGTAAAATATAGTGTTTGTTGTTGTTTTTCCTTTTTACTTTATCTCCAAATTTATTTATCAAAATTACAAAAGTAAATTAAATTAAAAAATTATTTTAAAAAAATATTCTGATAAAAATTTTTAAACACATTTGCTTTTTATTTAAAGACAAAAAAAAAATTGAGATAATTAATTTCTATGCATTTTTTAAAATGTTTTTAACAATAAAAAATTGGTAAACATTATTAGAATTCACCCCAATTTTTAAATTATTTTAATTATTAGGATTTAACCTAATTAATAAATTATTTTAAGTATTAAAATCAACCCTAATTTATAAAATTAATTTTAATTTTTAGGATTCACCCTAATTTTTAAATTATTATTGTATTAGTTAAAATAATTATGTTAATTAATATTAACCCTAATAATTAAATTATTTTAATTAGTATTAACCCAAAGTATTAAACTATTTTAATTATTAGGTTTAAAAAAATTCTAAATTTTGCAGTAATAATAGTAAATTTAATAATAATAATAAAAAAAATAATTGCATAATTTTCAAATTTTACAATTATTACTTTTGTTTGAAAATAAATTCCGAGATAAAATGAGAAATTTTTTTTTTACCACTGTAATTTTTCAAACAATTGTTTCAAAGTAAACTGCAATATCCTACAAGCATTACAAATACATGACAAAATTTGAAACACATCGAAAATTAAATATTTAAAGATAAATGTTTAAAAAGATAAAAAAAATGAAAATTTCGAAAAAATTTTACAAACAGCAACAAAAGATAATGAGATTTCAAAATACGAAAGATAAGTCCCATTTTTTGCCGCATGAATCATTTTTGACGAAATTTTAATTTAAAGAATTTCAATAAGAGAAAAAATCGAAAAAAGGCATTACGCATAGGCGTAGTGTCTTTTTTTACTATTGTGAATACTAATTAAAAATTGTACCTTAAAAATATTTTTGAGGTTAGATTATCCGTCTATGAATTTTGAACATTATGGCACTCACTTAACAACTTGGACATTTTTCACTTTGTTTTCTCTGATAAATAATTTACACTTGAATTGGAAATTTAAATATTAAAACACGTGTACGGGAAAGAAATGCTTTCACCATAAACTATAAGCGAGTTGAGAGAATCATGGCGTCAGGCGTCACGTGACTTTAATGGGCACGTGCTCGCCTTACGCCATATTAATTTTTCAATCAAATTTCCTTGCGGAAATATTCAATCAAACTATATGTAGTTGAAGTTTCCTCTAAATGAAATGAAATTAAAATACAGGGGGGAAAAATGTTCGAAGTTATAAAATAATTGTGAAAAATTGATATATTTTTGTGCAATTTCGTGTAATAATTCTTTGCTACAAGTGCGCGTGAGCAGTTGCCGCACATGCGCAGTGAGCTAAAATTCGAGACATTTCTCGAGCATTACACAAAAATATTTTTAATTTTTATTTTAAAAATGACGGAGAAATAATTTTTAATATTAATAACAAAAAAAAAAACTAACAAATTTCAGTTTTAATATCAAACAAAGGAAATAATTTATAATTATAATAATAAAACGCAAAAAATTTTTAATTTTAATTATAGAAAAAAAACAATTTTTAATTTTACCCCAAAAAAACGAACAATTTTTAATTTTACCAAATAAAAAAAACAATGGTGTGAATTCAAAAATACAACTTTTCAAAAATAATTCAGTATTAATTTACAAATTTCATTGAAATAATGGCACACATAAAGCATTTTGTCTGAATGAAAATTTCTCTGTATATCTATGACTTTAATTTGACTAAAAGCATTCCCAGAGGAAGAGTGTGTTTGTGACTATAAAGATAATATGTTTATAAATGGATTGGCTACAAAAAACAACGAGTAACCAAATAGAATTTCTATTCTTATGGCAAAGAAATAATTCACGCGAAAATAAGATCAAGGATGATCATTATTACTAATTAGCAGACGAAACGATACATTTTACTCAAAAACTTTTTCATAATTTTTCCACCGCTCACTAATTTTAATGCAAAAAAAAAATTATTTTCCTGTTTAATAATTATTAAACAGGAAAATATACTTTAATTAATAAAGATCTTAAACTTTTTATTTGGCCTAATGGCGTAAGCCATTAGGTCAAACAAAATGTTTAAGATCTTTATTAATTTTATTAATTATTATACATATATGTATAATAATAATAATATAATAAAATAATAATATAATAATAATAATAATATAATAATTTATATTAATCTGACTTTATTGATCAAATAAATTTCGTAAAAAAATATAATTATTCACTTTAGCAAAAAGAACGTTTATTATACTCCGTCCACATAATACCGCTTGTGAGAGAGTTTACTCGCCACCTAGCGGCCCCTCACTTATTTTGGCGAGAAATTCAAATGGACTCAAAGAAAATTTTCCTTAAATTCAAGAAAATTGTTTTTAATAATTAGAAAATATTTAATTATTTGCTTTTATAATTATTTGTAACTATTCGCTGCTTTTCAGCAAAATAATTGTAAAAAAAAACCCGTAAAACGTTATTTAAGGAAAAATCTACCGGATTGTCAAAACTAAAAAAATTTTCTCTCGAGAAAAAAGAAGATACACGCAGAAATATTTTCTAGGCTGATCACAGCTGCTTTTGCTTGGCCACGTTCAAGTATAGACGAAAGTATACGCTTACAGTCTAACGATCACACTTTAAAAGAAAAAAAAATACAGCGTCTGACCATTAAACATCATCTGTTAATAAAGTCATTTTTTTTCTTGCTAATAATGTCGACAGTATTTTTTTTTTATATACAAATATAATTAATAATTGTCTATACCATACTTATCGTCTACGAGAGAATGATTAATTATACGTCATGTCTTAATATTTTAAATATATTCACTGTTTTTCTTCATTTTTTTTTTTTTTTTTTGCTTTTTTGTTTTCTTTTTAATACAAAGCGGATTAAATTAGGAAAGTTTTTTTTGTCGCTTTCTAAAACCGGACATTCTCAGAGACATTCATGCAAATTTTTGTTTTTTTTATATTTGTAAAATTTTTTCCTCACTGTCACTTAAGAGAGGTGTAAAAGAAAATAGAGAATCGATGAGAGATAATCGCCATTACATGATTATGTACAAAAATGATGAAGAACAATTTTTCGCATACCTATATAATATACATATATATACAATAATTCGCTGAAAAAGCGAGATAAAAGCTCTAGATATTTAGATGTATTAAACACTTATTATGTAGAAGCTCGCAAGCTCGATTTTTTTTAAAAGAAGAAATCAATTTTTTTTTTTGCATTTTTGTATAATTTTTTAATGTCAATTATAAAAAGTAATTAAAAGAAAGTATATTTTTTGCTTGATGATAAGAAACTTGTTTTTTAATTTTAAATATTAATAATGATAATAAATATTTTTTTAATTCTACTAAAAAAAAAATTTCTCGAAAACATTCATTTCTTCTTTTAAAAGAAAATATTCATCAAAAATTTGACTGCATTTAAATGAGAAAATTTCCCTTAATAAATATATTTGGTCGAAAATTCACAATTTGAATATATACTAATTTTTTTTTTATTTTGCCATTTTCTCTCATATCGTGACGATTTACATTTAATATTTAGATGGTACAAGATTGTACGAGTCGTTCGATCGAAAACGATATGAAGGTGCAAAAAGGAGAAAAAAATGTCATATTTTTTCATTTGAGAGTAAAAATTGCCATTATTTTCTAGAAAAAAAAAATTCTTTTTCTCCTAATTACATAGGTATGCGTGTACTTATCCGTTTTTCTTTATCAATTTTTATTTTTTTCCCCACACAAAATTTACCAAGTCATTCCAGATCTTTTTTTTTTTGTAAATCTGTCAAAAGCTATTTTTTTTTTTTTTTTTTTTTTGGTTGATGTAGCATCTAAATTATTTTTTTTATTATATAATTATGTAAAATTGGCCACCATTGGTGTTACTTAATTTTTCTCTCAAAATATCTTTTTTACAAGATTTTGAAAATAAAAAAAATAATTTTTTTCTCCTGGTAAAAGCAGAAACATTTTTGTCTTGGCGAGAAATGCAAAAAAATTTTTTGATATTTTTTTCTAAAAATTGTCCTAGAATATTTATTATATAATTAAAAATTAAAATTTCACCGCCTTCTTCAAGGTTTTTTTTTTGAAAATAAATTTGAGAAGCTTGGCAAGAAAATACCATTTTTGCAATTGAGAAACATACATAATATACAGAGCTAAAATTATTTTTGACTTGACAATCATATAGTGGCAGTAACGTATACATATAAAAACAATTTATATAATATAAATAATTAAATCTCTCCTCTTCACAATCAGTCGCCGAAATTAAATTAACCGTTAAATTAAACTATAAAATAAAGGTTCGCTTTTAATGTTTATTTACAAATTGCAATTATAATGTAACTGTACAAAAAAAAAATTTTTTTTTTTCATTAAAGGTACGCGTGTTTCTTAAAAATATCGAGACAAGTGCTGGTTTTTTTTTCTTTTAATAAACGCGTCGATATTATTCGAAAACTTGCCTAAAAATCGTTTACGTGAAAAAAAAAGAAGAGCACTTCGCAAGAGCAAAAGAGGAATGTCGCATTATTAATTATGTATTCGAAAATTATTTCATTCTTTACTGATTGATATCGTATTTATTTATTTTTATCAATAAATTATTAATTAATAAATAATTAATAACTAAATAATAATTAACTGATAATTAACAATTAATAAATTATTATAATTAAGTAAATTCTAAACAATTATAATTGTTCAAAAATTATTTAATTCTATACTAATTTATCTTGTAATTATTAATATTATTAATAACTTATTAATAATTAATTAATAATTAATAAATTATAATAAATAATTAGTTATAATTGTAATTATTAATTAAATATAGTATAATAATTAGTTATTATAAATTAAATATTTTAATTAATTGCTATAATAATTATTTTTCTAAAGTTTCGAAGGTTCAAATTTTTTTGAACATTTTTTCTATTCAAATATTTTTGAAAATTATTACAATTAAATGCAAAATAGTGTTATAATAATTAAACATTTTCTCTGTTAAAAATTATTTTCTTTTATTAAATTCATATTATATTTATTATTTTGTCAAAAAATAATTTAATAAATTGATTAATTAATAAAAATAAATTAAGATTTATTTTAATTTATTATAATTATTATAAAAATTAAATTATTAATGAATAAATGAATTGATAATAATTTAAAATAAATAAATTCATTAATAGTTCGAAACTTTTTAGTTTTTTCGAAAGTTCGAAACTTTTAGTAAGATTAATTAATAAATTAATTAATAAAACATTAATTAATAGATTTAATTAATAAAACATTAATTAAATATTTTTATGATTATTAAAACATTGAACAGATCGTAAAAATAATTAATAAGTCAATAATTAATAATTTATTACGTAATTAATCATTTATTTTTGAAAAATTTATTCATTCGTAATTAATTTATCAATAATTGGAACAATTTTTATAACAAGTAATACATAATTAATAGACGATTAAATTTATAAGACATGCAATTGTTGAAAAGTGTAAGAAATATAAATTAAAAACTCGAAGTTGTGTAAAAGGAGGAGAGAAAATAATATTTGCATAAATGACGCTGTTGATTAAATTCAATTTTTTTTTCTTTTTGTGGAATTCATCTTCTTGATTATCGAAACGAAAGGGAGTAATAATTAAAATTTAGTGGAGAAATAATATTATATTACATTAAAAATAGAAAAATAGAAAATAATAACAATATTAATTCCGGGAAAATTTAAATATTATTGTTATTAATATTGGAATTTAATCTTCTATAATTTAATGATTTTTTTTTATAATAATAATAATAATAATAATAATAATAATAATAATAATAATAATAATAATAATAATAATAATAATAATAATAATAAAAATAATACAAATAATAATAATAATTTAAATTTTGTTACATTTTTTATTAAATTTTATTTTTACTATTATTATATTTTTATTAATTATTTTATTACTATTCTTTTTTTTCGTGCGTGCAGCAAATTTATCGTGAATTTTTTTCTTCATCGCCTTCAATAAATGAGAAAAGAAAAAAAATGATTAGAATTGTAATAATAGAAGATTAAAGTGATATTTTTGACAACAATTCAGAGAGTGAACGCGAGAGATTACAATGAAAAAAAAATCAAAGAACTTGCTATCAATGTATAAAATTATTACAATATTAATTGTTGTTTGGAATAATTTGACAACACTATTTCAATGATATTTTGTAACTTAAAGCCTTTCTTTGAACGTTCCTGCGGTTTGTGTCTCGTAACCGGATACAACTTGGTTTGTATTTAGTTACCAGACGTATTTATATGTTGCAATTCGCATTTCATTTTTTTTTCTTTTTTGCTTTTTTTCACAATAGAAAAGTTCATTGCATCCAACGGAAAATGTGGAGCAAAAATTTTATCTACAAGATAACAAGTTCTTTTTTTTCGAAAAAAAGATAATTTATAATTTTTCTTTTTCTCATTCAGAAAATAAGATTTTTTACCACGTTGAAGTCCACAACGTTTATCAACGAAAAAAATTGTTTACTTGATAAATTATTAAAATATATCGCAGCAATATTGACACAACAATATTTAGAAAAAATAGATTGATGTTTATGTTCTGATAATAATTGTTATACAATTAAATATTAAATTAAAAATAATATTCGAATAGATGAAACAAATTTTTTTCATTGATCAACGTTGTGGACTTCAACTTCGTGATTTTTTTCACTATTTTTCATAATCCAAAAAATTTTTTTCGCTGTTCTTCATAATCAAAAAATATTTTTTTTTTCAAACAATAATTTTACTTTTTTTGCATTTCTTTCTCTTCTAAAAATAATTTACGGTAATTTATTTTTATAATTTTTCTCTCTTCTGAGTCTACAAATGATTTACTATTTTTTACTATTATAATTATTATTTATTTTTTTTCGTTTTTCGTTTTTTTTTTGGTAATTATTTCCCCTTCGTTTCGATGAATCGATCGAAAATAGTATAGTTGCGTATGAGTGGAAAAAAAGAAGATATGATAATTTTGGAGAAGCGTAGACGCGTCTGGTTCCAGACACTCAAGCTTTCAAGGATGGTAGCAAAACCTTTAAGGACACTTGTAAAAAAGCGAGTGTCACGAAAGTTGTTGCCATTATTAAGTCAAGAAGAATAAGAAGAGGAAGCCACTTTTCAAAGGTCCCGTTGGTGCACGAAGGGAAGTTCGTGAATGGCAATGTGTTCAAGAACAAAAAGGAAAAATAATAATGGAGTTTGACGGGCGTTATAATAAGAATCAAAGGTCGAGACAAGGGTTAAGTGTCGGCCAAAAAGTGGTATGTACCCAAGATGCATTGAGAAAAAAAGGTCACTCTCGAAGTGGAAGATCGAATCACTTGTGTGACGTCAATTATTGTGCAAGGAAACATCATAATCAGTGACTAAAATTTCAAGCCAAAAAAAATTCAATTTCGCAGTAAATTTCAATTTTCAAAGTATTTTCCTCTCAATTATTTTTTAATGTATTTTCTTTTCATTTAAATTCATTCAGTCGAAACAAATTTCTATATTTTTTTTTTAATTCAAGTCAAAAATTTGAATATAAATAAAAATATTTTCAATTCGAATTAAAATTTTCTATTTTAAATATTTTTCAATTAGAATAAAAATATTTCCATTTCGAATTGAAATTTTCCGTTTTAAATATTTTCCAATCCAAATAAAAATATTTTCAATTTCAAATCGAAATTTTCGATTATAAATATTTTTCAATTCAAATAAATTTTTCCTAAAGTTTTTAAAAGTTCATATGAACGAATATTTTTTATCCCTTTAAATATTTTCGAAAATAACAAGAATAAAATCAAAACTATAATAAATTTGATATTTAGAGAGAGTAATTAATTCTCTGAATTAGCGAAAAAAATTATTTTTAACAAAATGCTTTCAAAAATGATTAGAATAAAATCAAAATTAAAATAAATTAGACAATTTATAGAGAAAAATTAATTTTCTAAATAAACGAAAGAAAAATATTTTTGTAACAAAATTCAGAGTTGATCGAAATGAAAAATAAAATTTTGAAAAATTACTAAAAAAATCAAGAGTAAATTAAATTTAAACATTTTTAGAGAGAAATTAATTTTCTAAATGAATGAAAAAATTATTTTTGAACAAAATTCAGTTGCTTGAATGAAAAAAGAAAAAATCGTCCTTTCATTTGAGCGTTTGGAATTTTTTTGGGAAATTAAATAAAAATATTTCCAATCTAAATATAAATATTTTCAATTTTGATTTAAATTATTCAATTCGAATTTAAATATTTTTATTTTGAATTTATTTAGTTTTGAATTGAAATTGATTGAATTGAATTGGATTTGAATTGAAAAACTGAAAAAAATAAATTGAATAATTGAATTGAAATTGAATAATTGAATTGAAACTGAATAATTGAATTGAAATTGAATAATTGAATTGAAACTGAATAATTGAATTGAAATTGAATAATTAAATTGAAACTGAATAATTAAATTGAAATTGAATTGAAACTGAATAATTGAATTGAAATTGAATAATTGAATTGAAACTGAATAATTGAATTGAAACTGAATAATTCAATTAAAATTGAATAATTCAATTGAAATTGAATTATTTTTACACAAGTTTCAGTCACTGACAAGAAAGCGAAATATTTTAACAAACATTCAATAACTACTCGCCCGGAAAATTATTACACAACAAAAAACCGAGTTTCACATCTAAAACAGAGAAAATAAAATTGAAAGATCTGATAATGCAAAAGAAAAACCGTTTAAACGTACGTATTAAGCTAAAAGCGCGATTCCTTTAAAACAAAAAAAAGACTTTTAAAATAGATTTTAATCTTCTTGGTAATTTGTTCTCATTTACAACAATATCTTGGTGTTTCGAAGCAAAAGCTTCGACCTCGTTTCCATTTAAAATTGTAGTAAAACCAGCCCCTCGCGCCGACAAAATATATAGGAATAAAGCCTGTACTAAAATCGCTCGAGTATCTGTTCAGCTGCTCTCGTCAAGACAATCACAATTGAGTTTTTTTCTTTTTTTTTTCTTTTACGAATTCATTATTATATTCCCTTATTCTGTCTCTCTTTCTATATATATATATATACGACTATTTCTAAAAATCTAATTAGAAATGAGGTACATCCGAAGTGATATTTCATTGTCATAGGCAGACGGTTTTGACTCATCGACAAATCAAGTGCAAATGCACTTATTTTTAATTAGGAAAGAGGTGGAGAAAAAAAAATTCATTCGTCCTTTTTCTCATTGAGAGGGAAATCGAAATTATTTTTGGAAAAGTACATTCGAAATATCTGACAAATTTTACTGTTAGAATTTTTTTTCTTTGCATTTTTGCAACGAATTGACAATTAATTTAATAATTGATATTTTAATTTTTAATTGAATTTAAATTTAATTTTTTCCAAAAAAATTGTCAATTTCTGTTATAATTACATTTTAGGATGTCAATCAACAAATTTTATCATGATAAAATTTTTCAATTTTATCAATATTTTTTATTTTTAACAAAAAATTAAAAGCAATCGAAATTTTAATTTCTTTACCATTTTTTTCACCAATCAAAATGGCTAGATTTTTGTTTCAAATAAAAACAATTGTTTGAAATTATTTCCAATCAAATGAAATTTTCCAATAAAGAACTATTTTACGATATCAAATTACTTTCTTCAATGATACGATTTTTTAATTTTACCAATATTTTTTACTTTTAACAATAAAAAAATTAAAAACAATTTGATTATCAAAAAATTCAAAATGCAATTTTGAAGGAAGGACGAATTACATTTTTGTTCTCCTCTCAAATCTATGGTCGATGACATTGTTTCAAACCTACTTTCTTTACCTAACATTGACCTATCTAAAATATCTAATTAAAAACTAGAAAACTCGATAACAATAAAAAAAAAGAAATAGTAATAAAAATAATTTTGACTGATTTGAGCACTGTTTTTTTCTATACAATTTCCTCACAATTTTTTTTGTCTGCTACTTTTGTGCTCCTTTTTTTGTTAAATTTACTAAATTACAATTTAATTTAATATTTATTTTTTTTTTCATGAACACAACGATAAAATGTAACTATCCTTTTTTGGTTGTTATGTACTTTTCATTCTCTCTCATTCTTTCTCTCTTTAGAACTGTGATATAGCAAGATTTAGGCATGAAATAACTACGGAAATAAATAACATTCCTAGATTTAAATTAATATTTTTGTTTTTTCTTTCAAACAAGTACCTATTATAGGTAAAAAGATTTCTCGGTTCATTGCACTAGCATTCTTTTTTTTTTCTATTTTTTGAGCATACCATAAGAATTATTTTGTGAAAATTAATTTGTTAATTTAATTTCTTTAATTACGATTCGCAAATACGATTCTTATTTTTTGAGATTCTTTAAACACATACAATTTAATATGTGTGAAAAAAGAATTTTTTTTCTGTCTCTACTTTTTTTTTTCTTCCTTCCTTCGTGTATATAATATACGTATACGTATATGTATGTTGAATATGCATCATATATATGTGACTTTATATATGTACATATACATACATAATTTTTGTGTCTCTTATCCATGAGCTTTTTAAGTACAGAGATGATTCTTCTCCTCAGTATTTGACTTTAGCCTTGACTTCCTCGGCAATTCCACCCCATTTTAACTTGTAGACTCGCGATCTCCACTGAATCAGGGGATCAAGAACTGCCTGCAGAAATAAATACGGCCTGAAAATAAAAAATTTAACATTTAATTTCAATTCAACCTTTAGAAGAGTTTATATATGCAAATTTAAAATATAAAACAACCTCTCTTTCTCACACGGATTCATCTCACATTTTATATACACGTTGAGGATTAAAAAAACAAAAGCTTTGAATTTTTCGACCATTCTCAAATTAAATTTTTATATTCCTTCTTCTCTTCTTTAGAATAAAATTATTCACGTTTGCAATTTTTATTTCGTTTTCAGTTGTTCCGGTTCTTTCTATTTATGTCATTTTTTATTTTTATTTTTCTATTTTTGGTATTTTTTTTATGTTTATCAATTTTCTATTTTTGTCGTTTCTTTATTTTTGTCATTTTTCTATTTTTGGTATTTTTCTATTTCTGTAATTATTTTTTATGTTTGTTATTTTTTTTATTTTTTTATGTTTGTTATTTTTTTTATGTTTATCAATTTTCTATTTTTGTCGTTTCTTTATTTTTGTCATTTTTCTATTTTTGGTATTTTTCTATTTCTGTAATTATTTTTTATGTTTGTTATTTTTTTTATTTTTTTTATGTTTGTTATTTTTTTATGTTTGTTATTTTTCTATTTTTGTCAGTTTTTAATTTGTCACAATTTTTGTATTTGAAATTTATTTACTTGAAAATGTAGAAGCTATATTTTATTCTATATATTGAAGGGAAAATTAATTACGCTTTTCGTATTATTATCGAAAGTAAAATTAAATTACGAATTTAGGAGAAAAGTTTTATTTGCGTAAACTTTCTGTTAGAAACATAACAAAAATGTCAAAAACAGAAATCTGTTTCAGAGTGAAAATTGTTTTCGATAATTTTACTATTGCACACAAGAGAATATAAATTCAAAGCAAATTGATTTCTGTCGATCTTGAACTTCAAGGCAGTTTTGTATTTTTAATTTACTAATTATTTCAAGATGTTCGTATCGCATTATTATTTAAACACTTTAATCCAATTCTTAAACATTTTAAAATTATAAATCTGGAATGTTATGAAAGTAAATATTATTAAAGTAAATAATAAATTAAATGTTAAATTAAATTAAAAAATAAATTAAATTAGAAATAAATACTTGTTAATAATAATTGACTCTAATTATTATTTTTTTGATTGATAACTAATTTGAAAAGATAATTCTGACAAATATTTTCCAATGCCCAATTAGAACTGTACTAAAAAATAATTGTCGAGGAATTAAAATAAATTCGGAAATTAAGAAATAGAGAAAAATATGTCACCACTTGAATGAATCATTGTTGACAAAGTAGCGAGTAATTATTTACAAATTTTAAATTACTGTAGGCATTTTCAAACTTTCTTGTTTGGCTGTAACATGAAATGTAGTTTGTAAAAGTTTGTTGCAGGGAAAAACAAGAACTATCTAATAATTATAATTCTAATATTACCAATATTGATGAAATGAAATTTTAATTGCCATAACCACAACAATTTTATTCCATGTACTCACATTATTTATGTACACACGCACACACAATGAAACTGTTGTTAAATGCTCAAGGTGAATCAATAAATTATGAATCGATTAGCTGTTAAAAATTTCTACTTGTTCAAACTGAAATGAAATTCGTGTCAATTTAAAAAAAAACTATTTTCAAACTCGAATTAAAGATGGAAAGAAAGATAAAAAGAAAGAAAGATAGAAAAAAAGAAAGAAACTCACCTCGTGGTTTCACTAAGTAACCAAGCGATAATAAACTCGAGTTTATTAAAAGGTAAGGGTCCATTTTGCACCACGCACAACATGGTCCAGTCAAACATAAACCACAAAAGTATGTGAACTAAATAAAAGACTAGGGAATCCCACTCAAAAAGTACACTAGCTGCCCATGAAGTGCAAGCACCCAGGACTAAACACTCACTAAGTGGCTCAAGCACAATAGTCAATGGAAGCATGGCAACTCGTAATTTTGCCCATCGTCTCAATCTCGCCTGAAACGATTGCACTTCACAGTGTCCACTATTTTGCATAGCCGGCTGCGAGCACACTGTTATCCTCCAGCCACGAGTCGTTAACGATTTAGCGTAAAAGAAATCCTCCGCCAAATAAACACCAAAACTCTTCAAACCTCCAACCTCCTCCAAAGGTGCCTTCCTCAACAGCGCCGACATTCCCGTATGACAATTAATCCTCAACAAATCAGCGGCCAAATACATTCGCGATTGTACAGTGCCAAAGAATATTTTCTCATAAACCGAAGCGAAACCCTCTCTGTCACACGTGAAAGGCATTTGATGCACCAATGCAACATTATCAGTCATATAATTCACCATATCCTGTAACGTATCCTCCTTCATTCTAATACCACTATCACTTATTAATATTAAATCATGCTTTGATGCCTCATAAGCCGGTTGCATGTTGTTGATTTTTGGATTAACACCAACGCCACAACCACCGACAAACAGCCTCGCGTCAACCTGCGGATATTTCTCCATTAATTTATAAACGAGCATAAGAACAGGATCAGTTTCGTCCTCAACGCAAAATAGAATCTCATACATTGGATATTCCAATAGGAAGAACGTTTCCAAATTGCCAAATAAATTTGGATCAACACCCATTAGAGGTTTTATTATTGAAACACCGGGCCAGGGCGTTTCGTAGATCGGCACTTGCGCAACTTTTCGATGCAGCTTCCAACGACCGGCCACCAACGCAATAATATGCACTAACCACATTGACAGCCAAAATATCATAAAGAATATCGCGAACCCATATAGGGTACATAGCATGTAGTTCATTTTTCTTCGAGATTTCCACAATCTCACGTCATAAGGATGATCCTCTCGCTACTTTTTAACCGGCCGGTGGGGTTATGTAGCACTGTCATCCCTATTTCCGCGATTAATTTTATCAAACCTATCTTTCTCCATTTGGATTTATTCTCATTCTCGCCATGAATTTTCTCCTTCGATACATCATTGTACTGAGATGCAGTAATGCCGGCGTACGCGTCATTTGAAATAAATCAGGAGAGAGAGAGGTACACACCCCGTTGTTCCGCACTGCGAAATTCACCTGTGATATAAAAGATTCTGTCGATTCTCTGTCAAGAATAATTTGTGATTTACTTGTAATTTATTTCTCTTTATAGAAGATACTTTTTTGAATAATCACAGCATGGAAGGCTTTTGGGATTTTTCTTGGTGTGTGTGTGTGTATATATATTAAAGAGAGGAGAGAATTCGAGTAACGCGGCGAAAGGGCGACTCTTTGGAAGCGCGTCACTTTGACTGACACTGGACCCGGTTTCATAAGCATTCATCGAGCTTGACACAATATTATCATATTCCGTGTAATCCAATTAATATTAAACATTGTTTACCGGCACTTATATTTGTTGGAAGGGCGAAAAACTCAATTCAACGTATTTTAACAACACCTTGAACGAGAGGGGTTGATGAGCTGTGAACAGTATGAAAAAATAATAAACTATCACACACCGCACAACGCTTCGCGAACGTTGACTGCGAGACTGACTGGCATCTGCAGGTGACAGTTGGTAGTAGTAGTAAACTTGGCGCGGTCGATTCACTTTGAACTATCGAATCCCCCTTCCACCAATTAAAACACTGCGCGCGCTTCTCTTCAAAATATGAAATTTTATATACACGTGTTTTTTATTTAAACAATTTTTTATCAATTACCAAAAGTTAAAAATTAAGTACAACAAAAGAATTTTAACAAAAATAGGTCATTTATTATTTATCTCTAGAAAAAATAAAACAATAGAAGAGTAAATAAAAATATTTGTACTGTTTCGAAAAAAACTCGATTTTTAATTATTTAAACTATTTTTAATTACCTTTTAATTATGACCGATTAAAAAATTTACAGAACAATTAAATATTGCTTTTTTTACTCAAAAAAAATTTTCTTTTATTTTTTTTTCTTTTTATTATTTTTTTTTTACTTTTTTTATTATTATTATTTTTATTATAAATGTTGCTAAATCAAAAGTGGTTTAATTTTATTTTCCCTTTCGTAACAACAAGATAGCAAGAATTTTGTGATTCATTTATCTTATCAGCCGGTGAAACATTATCACATTTTGCATTTCCACGAGGGAGATTTTCTACAAAATAATATTCAATGATTCATAGATTTCTTTTTTCACCCGATTCTTCATTTTTGTCAAAATTAATGCTTTTAAATCTAAATTTATTTTTTAAAGAATCCAAACTCTGTAAATAATAATTAGAAAAATAATTAATTAACAATTAATAATAGTACCAAAAATAATTAGATAAAAATTGATACTAATCTGAAATAATTTTTTTTTGTATAAATTAATATAAAAAAATTCTGATTTGTTTATTTAAATATTAATTTATTACTATTTATTATATTTACTATTAAGTAAAAAATTTTTTTCTTTTTTAAAGTGAAATTAATATAATTATACGAATAAAGAAGATAAATAAAATCTAATAATAATAAATAAAATAAACAAAATAATAACAATAAAGAAATAAAATTTTTTAAAGAACGTAAGAAAAATAAATAAAAATAAAATAATTGGAATAAAGAAAAGAAATTAATAAAATAAAAATAAATAGAATTAAATTAAAAAAACAAAAGTAGTAACACAAAAAATATTGACAAAAAATTGCCACTAATTTGAAATAATTTTTTTTTTGTATAAATTAGTATAAAAAATTATTATTTTTGTTTATTTGAATATTAATTTATTACTATTTATTTTATTTACTTTTAAGTAAATTTGTTTTTTATTTTTAGAGTAAAATTTATATAAATACGAATAAAGATAAATAAAATCAAATCTAATAATAATAAACAAAATAAATTAAATATTAAGAATAAAGAAATAAAATATTTTTAAAAAAGGAAGAAAAATAAATAAAAATAAATTAAAAAGAATAACAAAAAAATTAATAAAATAGAACTAAATAGAATTAAATAAAAAAAAAGAAAACTAGTAACACAGAAAATATTGACAAAAATTGACACTAATCTGAAATAATTTGTGTAAATTAGTATAAAAAAATTACTATTAAGTAACGAAAAGTTTTTTTTTTAATTTTTAGAGTAAAATTAATATAAAAACGAGTAAAAATGATAAAAAAAATAATAATAAACTAACTAAATAAAATATTTTTAAAAATTCATAAAATAAAAATAATCGAGAATAAATTTAAAAAATGATAGAAAAAATAAACAAAATGGAAAAAAGAGTAAAATAATAATAAGAAAGTACAATAAAAATATAAATAACAAAAAAAACCATCCTCTACATTGTTGAAGAATTTAGAAATAAAAAATTCCCTCGCACATGAAACAATATAGGCACTTATTATTTATTGAGAATATTAAATTAAAAACCGATAAATGCCTCTAAATTACTCCAAATGTCTTTTCCTTGTGAAAACCGATTATTACTTTATTTTTTTAGGCCAAGGACTTGTTTTCATTTTATGAAAAAATTAAATGTACTATGAACTATCCCAAGTGCATTGCTTTATCCCGTCACGCGATCTTGTATAGTTATTTTATTTTTTTTTGCATACTACTGTTGATTCAATTTTGAAATTAGAAAAAAATGCCTACCTGGTGTAATATTTCCAGAAAAACTCATTTGCATAAAAGTTTATTTTGTAAACCTCGCTGCCTAATTAACGATAGCAACAATTTGTTTAAAAAATTCTCGTTGACCATTATTGTCGACTTAAGTTTCACATTACTTTTTTTCTCCTCTTATTTTCTGCTGACGCGCCTCTGATCTGAAACTGTAAACATTTTTTTTAAATGAATCCTTAAATTATAATTCAGCTGATAAAATGAAATTTATTAAATTAATTAGTTAATTAATCCAAATCAATTCAAATTCCAAATTAATTCAAATTAAGCCAAATTCAAGTTTAGAATTAAAATTAGTTGAAAGAAAATATTTAATCTTCAATTTATTTAAGACGAATTGAAATAAAATAAGAATATTAAATCATTAACAAACGACGAAAATTATTGTTTAATTTTTATATTCCGAACTCGAAATAAATATTAGCTCCCAAAAAAAAATAGAATAAATAAAAAATGTACCTCATTTTCCTAAAAGTGTTTATTTCTCTGCAAAGTAAATATACTCTCGTTTTTCAGAGCGGTGTATAAAATAATACAATATTGTGTTAAATACTAAATTATAACATTATCAACATTACATCGTACTCTTGAAAATTCAATAAACGATATATTTATACTCCTGAAATTATGTTTTTAAGTCCATTATCAAGTAGCGATTAAATTTCCATTTAATAATTGAAAAAAAAGAAAAATTCGTCAAGATTCATTTGTTTTTTTATCTTCTCCTAACTTTGAAAAAAACTCACCCAAGCAATAATTTAAATCCAACACTCACAGAATACAAGTCTTTGGCAAAATTGTCACAAGGATCATTTATAACAATATTCCAACAATAATGATCATAATAATAATAATAATACTAAGAAAAACAAAGTCATATAAAAATCGTTGTTTAATTTTCTTTTCTATAAAATATATTATAGAAAAAGAAGTACAGTAACATTGTAAAATTGATTGGAAGACCAGAAATATATAATTATGTGATTAATGAAGCTTTTAAATATTCTCAATGATACAATGAATTCGTTTGTCAGATCATAAAACACGTAACAAAAAAATGCTTCGAGATTTTTTTTCTTTTTTCTTTCGAAGGAATGGAAAATATTTTCAAAAAAAATGAAAAATAACATTTTCTTCCCCTATGGAAATATGAAAAGTAAAAAAAAAATATATATAAGAAATAAAAATTTCTTGACTTAAACCGAAGAAAATATTGAACTATGTTCATATATAATACATTCGTCTTCGAAAAATTGTTCTTTGTTTCAAATTCTGCGTTTGAAGCTTGGGTAAGTACAATCTAAGTAATTAAAGTCGTTTAAGTGAGTAATATTAAAATGGGCTTATGAAATATCAGGCCTCTGCGAGTAAAACTTTTTTTTTCTGCCATTCGATAAATGGCATTTTTTTTTCCTTCTTTTTGTTTTTTAGAATCTTAATTGGTAATTTCCTAGAAAACCTACATTTTTTTCGAATCTTTGTCATATATTATTATTATATACATGTTTATATGCGACGAATTTCAAAATCGCTTGAGCCTATTTTTTTTTCACCGTGTGTACTATTTCTTTCTTTCATTTTTTTTTTTTTTTGCTTTAAATCTTTGATATATACTCGACACTTTCTTATACTTTAAAATATATCCCACGACGAATATCATATAGTAAATGCTTTAAATCACTTTTCCTATAATTTCCTAATTAAATTATTTACATATTATACGTAACTAATTGTTTCTCCGTATTTTTCATTTTATGTATTTTATTTTACTTTATCGCTGTCATATATTTTTATTTCGTCGTCAAGGAACTAATATTCTTTCATTAATATAGATGTTTCAATATATCAATAATAATGTGTCTTTTTTAAAGATAAGAACTTGAACAATATATCTATCGATATAAGATCTCTGGAATGATTAATAATTAAAACGTAAATTAGACTTTATAAAAATACTTTGAACGGCCATATTCATTTAACGTCCTTAATACAATTCCTTTTTTTCCCCTTTCTTTCTATTTTTATAATATTGTTTTGGAAATTTTAACAACTAAGCGTCTTTTATTTCTTTCGTCTTTTGCCATATGTTTTTAGTTCTGGGTCTCGCACCAGCGGCAAAAGTATACACAACTTTATAATTAATACACCTAGATTCCAATTTGGAAATCTAGACCATTGCAGTTTATATTTTTTTTTACAAAAAAAAAAAAATAGAAAACAGAAAAAAGTATAGAAGAAATTTAAAAAAATAGAAAAATTAAAAAAAATGCTTATCTAAAAAACAAAAAAAAAAAGAATTTACAAAAATGAAAAGTATAAAAAAATAGTTTACTTGATTTTCAAGCAAAGGAAAGTCAAAGTAGTTTAAAAAAAAGAGAGTTACGCCCCTTTTAACCGGAGTTTAAGATATGAAACATCAAATCACAATTTTGATTATATACATAATACAAATTTTTCGTTTAACAATAACAAGCAGACCCAGTGCTTGATTTCTTTTTTAACATAATACCATTTCAATACCATTAATATTTTTCTAAATTTTCCCAAGATTTCCTAATTTTTCCTTTCATTGTGTCAATTATTTTTTTCAATATTGCTAATTAGTTTTGTTCATTTCGAATTTTTTGACGCATGGCTAATTATCGTTCAATCTGACAATAGGATTGGCTAATCTTTCATTTTGACAATAGAATGGCTAATTTCAATTAGACAATAAAATTACTAACTTCAGTTAGATAATAAAATTTCCAATTGAAATTAGACAATAAAATGGCTAATTTTGAATTAGACAATAAAATGTCTAATTTCAATTAGACAATAAAAATGACTAATTTCAATTAGATAATATAACGACATATTCTTCGATAGAAAACGACTAATAATTTTTTTTAATTTTGACAATTAATAGTATGGTTATTAATAATAATAATTTTTCAACATGATTGGTTTTCTAAATTTATATGTATATACATGGAAATTTATTTTAAGTAAGGAACTTTCATTATAACAATAATTACAAACGCAGATAGGCTGCCACCGTCTTTGTTTTTAATTTCCTATAAAGCGAATTTCTTTTTCAATTCTGGCAAATTTATTTTCACTACAATAAATTTTGTTTTGCCTTTCCTTTTTTTTACTGTAATTTCTATTCACTAAGAGAGGAGAGAAATATTTACAAAAATATTATCAAAAAAAGGGTAAGAATATATTTTTTATAAAAAAAATTGATTGTCTACAAAATTGAATTGAAAATTTGTTTCATAAATTTATACTTCTAGTTTTGTAAACTAAACTTCAATATAATATTTATTAATAAGTGAATAAAAAAAAAGTTTTTCTTTCTAATTCAAAGGAAGGCAGAACATTTGTTTTAAAATTCCCTTTTTGGGATTCTCGTCATCGTCAACGTCGTCATAATCGTTCTCGTCATAGCCACGTGTTACTACGGAATTATTGTTATTATTGCCAGAATCAAAAACATCATCGGCAATGCTGATTGAACGTGAATAGACTGGACTTTCGTATTGAAAGGGGAAAGGTGGTGGCAGCCGATATTCGTTGTAATTACTATCGTTCTCGTGGGAGTTTCTCATTTCAAATAGATTGTCATGTTCATTTTCACTATAAATGTCTAAATTGACAACGGGAAAAGGTTCAAAATGAAAACTAGCCAGCCTCTCTTGCAATTCGTACACATTATTAACATCGTACATGTCACAATGTTGACGAAATTGCTGATGCTGCTGCTGTTGTTGCTGTTGTTGTTGCTGTAACTGCTGCTGCTGTTGTTCTAGTTTGTACAGAACAATTTGTTCTTCATCATAATCCATTTGCTGTTCTTGTCACACACAATCCTCAAGGGACATTAGTAACGGATTCACATATTCGAAACCCTCAAACTCGGTTTGGTCAATTTTATCTATCACTCGTCTGAAATTGAAATTTTCATTAATTCACATTCGCTTTCTCCCAGATATATTCACAATAATTAAAATACTCTTTTCTTTACTCAAATTACGAAAAGAGAAAAATAAGTAAAAGGAAAATTTGAATTTCAAAACTAAAACTTAGTTAATTAAAAGTTTAATTATAAATTAATAAATTGTGAACCATATAAATTTACTGAAACTATAAATTAATTTCTAATCCCCTTGATTTTAATTTAATTGATAATTCCAAAAATTGACAAATTAATTAAAATTCAAATTTTTAGGAAATGAATTAAAATTAGTTTAATTAGACTAAGTTTGCCGATTACATTAAAATCCTTTTAGAATTAGAAACAAAAAACTGTTTAAAAAAAAAAGGAAAAAAAAGTATAATTACTTTAAAGTTGAATAAAATTTGCGACTCAACTTTTGAATGCACGTGTTTCTTTTATGCTTGAATAATAAAAAAGGAACTTACGGATCATCGGGTGTGAGATGTACTGGTTCATCCGTAAATTCAGGTGGGAAGTTTGCCAAATCGCGATCGGAATCCAAGCGCGGCTTATAAGGCGGTGTGACCTGCTTTTGCTCCAACTGGAACATAATTTCAACATTTTTAGATAACAAATCTTCCGCAAAGAAAAAGAAAGCTTTCTAGACAAGTGAAAAAGTCACTTTTTTTACATCTGTCGAGGAAAAAAAATCCTCTTCATCATTTATCTCTTTTTAGAAAAGAAAATTTCTCTCTCTCTCTCTCTCTCTCTCTCTCTTTCTTTCTTTCTTTCTTTCTTATCACTAATATTTCAGTTATATCACAAATAATTCAAATTCAATTAAAATACAAAACAGAAAATACTAAAAAGAACTTTTTTTTAACTAGACAAATTTTTTAAATGTATTATTTACAGAAGATGGCAAAAAATGTTTAAATAAAATATTTTTGAAAGTAACTTATCTGAATTAATGTTAATTTTTTCAATTGAATTAAAATTTTTAATTGAATTTGTTTTTTAATGATTTAAAATAGAATTTTCTTTTTCATTCAAATAGGAATTAAAAATTGAATTTTTTTCTTAATTGTATTAGAAATTAAAAATTGAATTCTTTTAATGTAATTAACAATTTTAAATTGAATTTTTATATTAAGTACATTAAACATTTAAAACTGAATCTTTCTTAATTGAATGAAAAATCTAAAATTGATGCATTTTAATTGAAATTAAAAATTTAAAAATATATTTAATTTTCAAATGCATTAAAAATTAAGATTTTATTTTCGTAATTAAATTGAAAACGAAAAACTTAATTTGATTTTAATCGAATTAAAAATTAAAAAATAAATTTTTTTTATTTAAATTAAAAATCTAAAATTGATATCTTTTAATTGAATTAAAAATTTTAAACTGAATTTCCTTTTTAATTGCATTAAAAATTGAAGTTTTTATTATTGAATTAAAAATTATAAATTGAATTTTTTTTTAATTGCATTAAAAATAAAAAATTTAATTTTTGTAATTGAACTGAAAAATTTAATTTGCTTTTAATTGAATTAAAATGAAAATGTAAAATTGAATTTTTTTAATTGAATGGAAAATCTAAAATGAATATATTTTAATTGAATTAAAAATTAAATTTTCCTTCTAATGTAATTTAAAATTGATTTTTTTTATTAAATTAAAAATTTTAAATTGAATTTTCTTTTTAATTGCATTAAAAATAAAAAAACTTAATTTTTGAAAATTGAATTGAAAAATTTAATTTGCTTTTAATTGAATTAAAATGAAAATCTAAAATTGAATTTTTTTAATTACATAAAAATCTAAAAATGGATTTTTTAAATTAAAATAAACATTTAAATTCAATTTTCTTTGTAATTGAACTACAGATAAATAATTTAAACCTAATTTCTTTTAAATTGAATAAAAAAAATAAAATTTTTTAAAAAGTTTACTTTTTAAGTGAATAAAAATAAAAAATTGAATTTATTTTCAATACCTAGAATTAAAAATTTCAAACTACATTTTTTTTGACATGGAAATTTAAAATTGAATTGAAAATAAAAAATTTGACTTTTTTAATTGAATAAAAAATTTAAAACTGATTTCTTTGAAATTGAATTAAAAATCTAAAATTGAATTCTTTTAATCGAATTGAAAATTGAAAATTATATTTTCTCGTTAATGGAATTACAAATTAAAAACTTAAATTTTTAATTGAATTCTATTTAAATTGAATAAAAAATGAAAAATCGATTTTTCAAAGTTAAAATAGTTGAATATTTGAAATGATGAAAATAAAATGAAGGAGCAAGCGTACCATTTCCCAATCGATAGCCTTGAAGAAGGGATGTCCGACAATGTCGAGAAAAGCGGTTGGACCACGACCACAGCCAAGTCTCTCCGCGGGATCTTTGCTGAGGAAGCCCTTAAGGACGGACGCCGCTTTCACAGAGAGCGAGCGTGGAATTCGAATTGTCTTTTGCAAAATAACTTGAAATAGATAGTCCTCGGTATTCTGATCAGGATTCTCCGATGCACCGGCAATATCAAATGGACTTCTACCAGCCAGCATCTCGTACAACAATACACCCAACGCCCACCAGTCCACCGAGAAACCATAATCCTCGCCTCGCAATATCTCTGGGGCAATGTAATTCGGAGTTCCGCAAAATGTTGCCGTTGTATCGCCCTCCCTAACACCTTCCTTACACATTCCGTAGTCTGTCAATTTCACATGACCCTCATGATCCAGCAGCACATTGTCCAATTTCAAATCTCGATAGATTATTCCTGTTGGCAATTCATTATTCACTAGATTTATTGTCCATTACAAATTACTGATTCATTACAAATACCAATTAATCAACCTTTTCCCAATCGTACCAGTAATTTCAAAATAAATTAATACATTAATAATCTATATTAATAATCGTTGTATTCCGGTAATTGCTGTTTGCTTTTGTGTTTCCTAAATTTTAAAATAATTTTTCTTTTTATATGTTTTCAATTTTAAAATTAATGTACTGAAAATCATTGAATTCTTGTAAAGTATTTATAAAAAGAATTTAAAAATAACTGAATTTTACGAAGAATTAAATTATTTTCAATAATTCTAATAAAATTCTTTAGACAATTTATAAGTAATAAAAATCTTCGTAAAAAATTCAATTATTTTTATATAAATAATAAAATTCTTATCAGGATTTCACTTATTTTCAATACAATTTTAATAAATTTCTTCAAAGATTTCAATTATTTTTAAAACTCTTGTAAAAATTCTCCGAGAAAATTCAATTATTTTAAAAAATAATTAAATTTTCGCTGGAATTCAATTATTTTAAATATAATTTTAATAAAATTCTTTTCAAAAATTCAATTATTTGTAGAAATAATATATTTTTTCGCAGGGATTAAATTATTTTAAAAAACTTTTAGTAAAATTCTATTCAAGAATTCAATTTTTATCAATAATTCGAATAAAATTCTTTTGCCAATTTATAAATATAAAATATGTAATAAAAATATTCGTAAAAAATTCAATTATTTTTATATAAATAATAAAATTCTTATCAGGATTTCACTTATTTTCAATACAATTTTAATAAATTTCTTCAAAGATTTCAATTATTTTTAAAACTCTTGTAAAAATTCTCCGAGAAAATTCAATTATTTTTAAAAATAATTCAATTTTTCACAGGAGTTCAATTATTTAAAAAACTTTTAATACAATCCAATTCAAAAATTCCATTATTTTTAAAAATAATGAAATTTTCGATGGAATTTAATTATTTTAAATACAATTTTAATAAAATTCTTCTCAAAAATTCACTTCTTTTTTTAAAAAAGCTTTAATAAAGCTTTCTTTAATAATTTTTATTGGAAATTTTGAAAATAATTAATTTTTAAGAAGAATTTCTTTTAAATTTTTAAAATTAAAATAATCGTGATTATTATTAAATGTAATTAACGATTTTCCTATTAAATTATGTTAACATTATTCATAGAAAATTAAATTCTTTTAAACAATTATATAAGAGTTTTTGTAAATAATTACATTTTTTTAAAGAATTTCAGTAAATTTCGTAAAAATAAAGTAATTTTTTAAAGTAATTTTAATTACAAAGTTTGAAAATAATTGAAATTTACAAAGAATTTTGATTAAAAACTTTTACAATTTTTAAGAATAATTTAACCTGTTGGAGAAATTTTATTAACATTATCTTGAATATAATTGTATTTTTTTCCTAGAAATTTAATTAAATTTCTATTGAAAATAATTAAATTTCTGAGAAGAATTTTATTATTTTCAAAAATAATTGAATTCTTGCCAAGAATTTTACAATTTATAAAAATAATTGAATTAAGAATTGAAGAATTTAAGAATTTTTTATCATAATTGTTGAAAATAATTGAATTTTTATTAAAACTCTTGAAAATAATTGAATTTAAACAATATTTTTAAAAATAATTGTATTCTTTCTGGAAATTTTATTAAAATTGTATTAAAAATAATTGAATTCCTCCGAAACATTTTATTATTTAGGATAATAATTGAATTCCTTTGTAGAATTTTATTATTTATGAAAATATTTTAATTCTTCCAAAGAATTTTCTTATCAATGCGAAAATAATTGAATTCTTGCGGAGATTTTTACGATTCATAAAAATAATTCAATTGTTTCGAAAAATTTTATCGGAATTTTTGAAAATAATTGAATTTTTTGAATAAATTTTATTAAAAATTTTGAAAACAATGATTTTTTTAAAAGAATTTCATTAAAATTGTTGAAAATAATTGAATTTATATTAAAATTCTTGAAAATAATCGAATTTAATTAATATTTTTAAAAATAATTGTATTCTTTCGAGAAATTTTATTAAAATTTTTGAATAATAATAAACAAGACTATTTAATATTATGTACTTAATACGTGAATTCGTTAAATTTTAAATATGTACATAATCATTAAAAAATTGATGTTTATTCTTGAAAATATAAAATTTTTTAATTTACAAAATAATAAGCAATGGAATACCGCGTTCCGCGCGCTGGCATGCGTATCATTTGCTAGTAATAATAATAATTTCGCATTAATACAAATGCAATATTTAAAAAATTTGTTTGCAGAAAAATAATTAATATTATCAACTTTTAAAATTAATCGAATCGTGAAATTCTCAAGAGCTCAACTTGAAAAAGAATGTTTCATTTTCCAAAAAGAATGACTTCATAATTAAGCCCTTTTCGAAATTGACGATTCAATTGATTGATTAATTAAAATAAAAAATAAAATTCACCTTTTTCGTGAAGGAAATTTAAGGCAAGGCTGATCTCAGCTGCGTAAAAACGAGCGTGCTCTTCTGGAAGACGACGTTGCCTCTGCATGTGAAACATGAGATCGCCACCGCGAACAAATTCAATGACAAAGAATAGACGTGACGGCGTTTGGAAGCACGAGTGAAGGCCAACAAGGAATGGATGATTCGAGGCAGTTTCAAAGACATGTTTCTCCGTTTGCACCCAGTCAATATCCTCATCGTCAGTGACCAATGCCTTTTTAATGACTTTCATCGCGTAAATTCGTCTCGTACGCTTCAATTCGACCATGAGGACCTTTGCATATGAACCACGACCAATTACTCTAATAAGTTCAAAGTCATTTAAGGAATACTGTCTCTGCATATCGCCCGCACCATCCGCGCCAGCCATTGCGTCCAATGCCAATTCTTCTCCTTCATCGCTGACCGCTCCTATTAAATGAAAATACAAGTAATATCATTTTTATTTCAAAATTTAGTATTTTTCTAATTTCTAATTTCATTTTTCTAATTTCAATAGTTCCGAAAAGGAATTTATGAAAATAATTTTTTTTTAACCTAAATTATTCACTTCTTTAAATTTTTATTTTATCACTCGGTCGTTTTAATTAATTTATAGAACAATGAGGTGAACGATTACTCCGAATCAAATATTCAAAGATTTTAATTTTATTCTCGAAATATTGAATCACGTGTCAAAAAATTATATTACAAAAGTTTCGAAATATTTAATTTTCTTTTTTTTATATTTTTACTGTGATTAATAATTTTTTGAAAGTATTTACAGTGAAAAATTATTCCATTCAATTGAACGTTCGGAAATTTGAATTACAGACCTTTGATCGACTTTAAGATGCAAAAAAAACTGTTTTAGTTGACTTAAAGTAGAAAAAAGTGGATTATTGTATTCCCGAATATCACGAAAATTTGATTTTGTATTTCCCTGATTTTCAGAAAAGTTTTTGAAATGTTCACATATTCCGATAATAACTTCAATTCTAAGTTTTTGTAAAAGTCTTAAATTTCATTACTTCTAAAAAATTCTTGCAATTTAGTTTACAAATTAATTCTTACAATATTTAATTGATTTTAAGAATGTTCAAGAATTTCCAAAAATTTTTAACTAAAATTATTCAAAAGTTTAATCATTTTTTTAAAATAAGTATTTAAAGATAATTGAACTTTTGTATTAATTAAAATCTTCAAAATTTTGAGATAAAACCTTCTGGAATTTATTTATTTCTTAAAATTGCTATTATAACGTCTCCAAAAATTTGATTATTTACTGGAATTTTTAATTAAAATTTTTTTCCAAATCAATTATTATTTCTAAGAATTTTCAAAAAGTTTTTGAAAATTGAATTATTATTCAAAAAAAAGAAAGAAAGTTCACTCAAAATTCATTCTTTAAGTCCAATTCTTTTTAATTGAAGTTTGAGATTATTTGAAAATTTCCCAATTGAAAATATTTTCAAAAATTTGTTTATAAAATTACTAATAAAGAACTAATTTTTCAAAAAAATTAGAATTAAAATTTTTCACATAGAGCCAAGTTGTTTAAAATTTATAAATAAAATTATTCAAAATTCAAATGTTCATAATTTTTAGTTTAAAACCTTTTAAAATTCAATTATTTCTCAAAATTTTCGAAATAACTCTTTCAAAATTCAAATTAATATTGTCCATAATTTTTTATTAAAAATGTTCTCTAAATAATTTTACGGAAATTTCAAAAAATGACTAATAAATAACTACTTTTCAAAAAAATTAGATTTAAAATTTTCCGAAGATCTAAGTTGATTAAAATTTGTAAATAAAATTATTAAAAATTCAAATATTCATAAATTTTTAATTTGTAACCTTTTAAAGTTCAACTATTTCTCAAAATTTACTCTATAACTATTCCAAAATTCAAATATTTTTCATAATTTTGTAATGAAATTTTTCTCTAAATCTACGATTTTTAATAAATTTTTTTGAAAATTCTTCGAGAATTTAATTATTTATAAAAGACAAAAAGAGTTTATTTAAAATCCCTTTTTTAAATTCAATTGTTTTGAATCGAATTTTACAAAACTTTGATTATTTAAAAACTGTTCAATTGAAAATTTTTTCAAAAATTTCGAAAAATAATTAATAAATAACTGATTTCCAATAAAATTAAAATTTAAATTTTCGAAAGATCTAAGTTGTTTAAAATTTGTAAATAAAATTATTCAAAATTCAAATATTCATAAATTTCAATTTGTAACCTTTTGACGTTCAACTATTTCTCACAATTTAAATATTTTTGAATTTCCAGATTATTTTTCATTAAAATTATTCTCTAAATCAATTATTTTGAATATTTCTTAAAAAAATTCTTCTTGAATTTAATTATTCAAATAAAAATAAATCCGTTCTTTTTATAAAAATTGGAACTTCATTGTTTTTTTAAAAGTTTTTAAAGTTATTTTTCTCACTTTGAAAATCAAAATAAGTAGCATTTTTCGAAAATAATTTTAAAAAATTCCTCTTCTTTTGAAAATAATCGAAAAAAGTCAATATCCAAGGCCCGGAATTAAATTATCCAATTGACATAAATCCATTTGGATTTCCAAATACTCCGAATATTTATATTTAATCACGAAATAGAAGTAAAAAATTATCATTTTGAGACAAGCTTTCAACAAAGTTGAGCGACGACAATGAAATGTGCAAACCTAATTTATACACGATATTTGAATTTCAGATCTTTGCAAAGTCATGTTTTGAATTTTCTCTCTTTGAATTTCAGATCAAGATGATGAGGGATTAGTAAGGCTTTTTGCCCAACATTGACAAATGGGGGCGAAAAAAGAGAAAAAAAAGGGGAAAAAAATAGAAAACTTACGATTGCGATACGCATGGTCCTCAACTGTCGACGCCTCGGTTGTGTCATCTTCAAGATGAGTCGGTGGACTCGACTGTGGCGAATCCAATTGTTGCTGTTCACCATTTCTCTCGCTTGTCTGCTGCTCCAAATGCGATTGTTGCTGTTGCTGTTGTTGCTGACTGATGCATGGCGATCGTACCACCTTGTGACATTTCTTGTGCACCAAAAGCTTACATTGTATGCATTTGAAACCTTGTCTACCGAGACCCCAAATTCTGTCGTGACAATAGGCGCACGAGGCTCTCTGAAATTTCATCCAATTATTTCAACTATTTTCGTATTAATTGCGTTCTCCTAATTTCAATTTTAAATCGAAACAATTAAAATCAAAATCAACAAATCAAAATCAAACAAAATAAAAACCAACAAAACAAAATCGAAAAAATCAAAATTAACAAAATCAAAACCAACAAAACAAAATCGAAAAAATCAAAATCAACAAAACAAAATCAAAAAAATAAAAGTCAACAAATCAAAATGAAAAAAATAATAATTTATTATCAAGATTAATACAATTTCAACAAAGAATTTAAAAACGAATAAAAGAAAGAATTAAAAAATAAAAAATTGAATTAGAGTTAGAAACCGAATTTAAAAATCTAATTCATGATTTTTATCTCTATGAATTTTTGATTAAAAGAAAAATTTGAAGAACACAAAACAGGAAAATGAAAAAAAATCAGAATAAATTTGATCGGTAAAAAAAAGAAAAATAGATCTTTTCTTATAAAAATTTAAAGTACACAAAACAGGAAAATGAAAAAAATCAGAAAAAATTTGTTACGTAAAAAAGAAGAAGAATAGAGCTTTTCTTACCCGGTTGAAACGTTTCGCTTGAAATATGTGTCCATTCACTCGATAAAGCTTCCTCCATCTTCGAGCACCTCGTCTATAAATGCTCCCTGAATAGAAATAAATTCATTAATATTTAAACACTATTATCAAGCACAGATATAATATATGAAGAATATAAACTATAACTAGGTCGCTTGATTATATAAAAAAAAGAGGCGAGAGGAAAAAAAAAGAAAAATAGTTATCTGCTGGAACATCAGCAAAAAAAAATATACAAAGTCACTTTTTTCAACAAAGAAGGTCAAAAGAATGAAAATAAAATTATTATATAGACTTTAATGTACATCGCGTTTTTATGTTGTTATTGACATCATCATCATCACTATTGACATTGCCGAAGCACGCAAACATTGTTCTTCATCTAATTCTTAGATTTGGTAAACTGAATAAATGATTATAGAAATTCTTCGATTTAAGCATTTTGGGAATTACGATGAAAACATGACACACGTCTTGAGTCCAATAACAAATACCGCCAGATTTAAATTTTTAATATATATACATATTAATATTAATTGTCGAGAAATAATTTTTCCACTATTTAAAAGAAAAGTCCGTTATTTTAAATAAAAGTGCATTTAAAATAACAATGCATTCTAAATAAAATTTAAATAAAAATCCATTATTTCTAATAATTACAAAAATTAATTACAAAAACATAGAAAAGAGAAAAAACAATAGTAATTCACATTCATGTAATTACATTTTTTTAATTTCAACGGCCGAAAAAATCTCTTTTGCCAAAAAAAGACAAAATAGCAATTCGCATTTTTATAAATAATTACATTTTTACCTCAACGACCGAAAAAAAATCTCTTTTGACAAAAAAAAACAGAAAACAAAAAAATAGCAATTCGTATTTTTATAATTAATTCCTGTTTTATTTCAACAGCCGAAAAAATCTCTCTCTTGACAAAGTATAATTTTAATTGTAAAATTAGCATTTATTATAGGGAAATGAAATTAAAAAGTTCACAATAATTAATTGAAAATTCAAATTTTTAAAACGTAATATCAGAAAATATTATACTTGTTAATAATTTTTGAATGTGAATTACAATATTAAAAAAATAATAGAAATAGTAAAATTTTGTCCAGTGAATTTGAATAAATAAATAAATAAAAACGTCAAAAATAATAAAATAAAATAATACAAATAATAAAAATAATAGCAATAATAAAATTTTGTGCCCGCGAATTTGAATAAATAAATAAATAAACACAATACAATTAGTAATAATAGAAATGATAAAATTATGTGCCCGCGAATTTGAATAAATAAATAAACATAATACAAATAGTAATAATAGAAATAATAGAAATAATAAAATTTTGCGCCCGCGAATTTAAATAAATAAATAAGTAGAAATAATACAAATTGTAATTATGTAAATGATAAAAATAAGGTAAAAAAAGAATAAATAATAAATAATAATAATAAATAATGAAAATAGTAATAATAATAATAATAAAAGTAATAATGATAATAATTTTCAGCATTCATATAGGAGACGTCAATAATGTCATTTAATGAACGAGTTTAATGAGGCTCAACAATGCACGAAATTTAACGATAGGAAATTTAAAAAAGTAGAACGGTAGTGACGCAAGAAAGAAATTACACGGCTCGTTAATTATTTCTTACAATGTCATTTGCACTGACACTACATTACAGATGACTATTTTGATTAATTTTTTGCGAAAAAAGACAAGAAAAAAAAAATTCTCAATACTCACTGTCTTCCCCCTGACAAGGCATACCAGGCGCTGGCGGAACATTTGGAAAAACTGTAACAGAAAAAAATTTCATTTATTAATTACTTCGTTTCGAAAATAATTTAGATTGCAAATATTTTAAGTACAACAATAAATTTTAAATATAATAATAAAAATACTGTTAACAGTAATATTATTGTTAATACAATAATAAATATTAATCTTATTTATTATACATAGTTCATGCCTTTCGGCTTTGAACGAATAATAAATATTAATAAATATAGAAGTCAATATAATTTGACAAGAGAATTGTTAATATAATTTGTCAAAAGGAATTAATAAAATATTACGAGTATACAATGACTAAAGTCATTATTATAACAAATAATTATACAAACACTATTACGATTAAAAGTCATCGTTCTCAAATGAAATTAAAATAATGAAAAAATGAATTTACACTTTTAATTATAATGACTGTAGTCATTATTTAAAAAATACACTAATTACAATAGAGTAATTATTATATCACTGAATATATCGGATTTACACGCTAAATTTAATGGAAATATTTTTTGGGGACAGTACATTGCGTTGATTTAGGTGAAATAGAAATTCTCGATTCTCTCTCGCACAATCAAATCCACTGGAACCTGTCAAGAAATTAATGAATCTTATCAACCATTATCTTGATAAATGCGATACAACGAGCAGAAAACTCAATTCGAAAAATTAAATTTATCAATGAACCTCGAATTAAAATTTAAAAGAAATAAAAGAATCAAAATTTTCGAAAAATAAAAATCAATTTCGAATAATTGGAAATTATTTCATTCATTTCGCTATTAAATTATAGATGAATTTCAAAATTAAATTTAGAATTTCTATCGGAATTTCTTATTTATCGAGATTTTTATTTCATCAAATTTTTATTCAATCACTTTTTTAATTTAATGGATTTTTTTAACGTAATAGCGAAATTTTCTTTCAAAAATTAAAAATAAAATTTCGCGTGACACAAATTTACATAATGAAATAAATTTATTTTCAAATATCAATTTTAATTTTTGAATTATTTTCGAGACAGATTTTTAAAAAATTCATTTTTTAAACTAATTAAATATTATTATTATTTATAATTTTAGAAATTTTAATAAAATTCTTCGCAAGGATTCAATTATTTTCAAAAATTTTAATAACATTCTTGTCAAGAATTCAATTACTAATTTGATAAATAATAAAATTCTTCTTAAGAATTTAATTTTCACTACAATTTAAACTGAATTTCTCAAAAGAATTTTAATTTTCTTCGAAACATAATTCAATTCTTTAAAAAATATTAATAAAATTCGTCGCAAGAATTAAATTATTTTCAATACAATTTTAATAAAATTTTTCGCAGAAATGCACATTTTTCAAAAAATAATAAAATTCTTCTTGAGAATTAAATTCTTTTTATAATAAAATTCTTCACAAGAATTTAATTATTTTCAAAAATTTTAATAACATTCTTGTCAAGAATTCAATTACTATTTTCATAAATAATAAAATTCTTCTCAAGAATTTAATTATTTTCAAAAATTTTAATAAAATTCTGGTCAAGAATTCAATAATTTTCATAAATAATAGCAAAAATTCAATTATTTTCTAAAATTTTAATAAAATACTTCGCAAGAAGTCAATTATTTAAAAAGTTTGACAGAATTCTTTATAAGAATTATTAAATTATTTGCAATACAATTTTAATTAAATTTACAAAAATTATAAAATTTTTTGTAAGGATTCAATTATTTTGAAAAATTTTAATAAAATTCTTGTCAAGAATTCAATTATTTTCATAAATAAAAAAATTCTTCGCAAGAATTCAGTTATTTTCGAAAATTTTAATAAAAGTCTTATCAAGAATTCAATTATTTTCATAAAATAAAAATTCTTCGTAAGAATTCAATTATTTTCGAAAATTTTAATAAAATGCTTCGTAAGAAATTAATTTTTTAAAAAATTTGGAAGCATTATTTATAAGAATTAAATTATTTTCAATCCAATTTTAACTAAAATCCCGAAAAGAATTGAATTGGATTATTTACAAAAATTTTGATACAATTCATTATAAGAATGAAATTATTTTCAAAAATAATCAAATTCTTCACAGGAATTCGATTTTTTCATAAATAATAAAAATCTTTGCAACAATTGAATTATTTTCAAAAATTTTGATAAAATTCTTTACAAGAATTCAATTGTTTTCATAAATATATAGTTGAATGAAAATTCATTCAAAAAGAAGAAACAATACCAAAATTCGTCCTCATCATTCAAAGTGAATATTCAGACAGAAAAATAAGAGAAATACTTTTCGAAAATTCCTAAAATCAGAACGTGTCAGAGTTGAAATGAGATTAAAAGATCCCAAGAGTGTATTGCTCATAATGAACCAAATCTAATTTATCATTCTGTAAATATACATATATATATATATTATAAATGTGAGGTGTAAATGAGCTAGGCTTAGTGTTTACTATTCTGCTGAATGTGCAGGGACGTTGAATATAATATCAATGATTAAGAACTTGAGAGGGCGGCAGTCATGCGCAGCTGCAGATATTTGCTCTGTGTTCCAACAAAATACTAAAAAGGGGTGGAGTTATTCGGCGTTCACCCATCTCAAAGATACGTCTACACGAAAATGTGAAATTCAGAAAGCCGAATATATATAAACTCATGTGATTATATATATGTGAAAGATTCCAAAGTACTTAAGTACATAATGGCTTTCATTTAACGTATGCTCCACCTTCAATTGACACTTCTTCAATATTGAAATTAGGAAATACGATCACCAGATGTATTTAATTTGCAAAAAATAGTTTTCCAACGTGAGTCCCCATCCTTTATGGATTCAGTCCTTTGCTTTTTTTTCCCTCATAACGACGACGACGACGACGACGACGTCGACAACGGCACCTCAAACTTTTCAGAACGCTAATGAGCAAAATGCTTGGACAAGTTTTTTTCTTTTTCCTCAGAAGAAGTCATTTTCCCGTCATATTTTCAACTCTCATTACAAATTAGAGTCCAATTCTGTTCTTTTTTTCTCCTTTCTTTCCCGACGAAAAAAGTCAAAACTCTGGCTTCTTGACTTTTTTCGAAACCTAAAAAAGTGAAATTAAAATTAAAACAGAAATCTTAATTACAATTAAAACAAATATTAATAATTAAAAATACAAAACAAATTTTAGTAATTAAAAATATAAAACAAAAGTTTTGAAAAAATAGATTTTTTTAAGAAACTTTCAATAGTTTTCAGACGAGACGAAAATGAGAGAAATTTCAGACCAAAATTGAAATATACTAATTATAATTATTAATATCTGTGATTAGTAATTATAATTAAAATTTATGAATTTACATTTTAATGGCGTGTCTAATAAAATATTGCGACAAATTTTGTTTATTCACATCGAGTTTTCGAGGCGAGAAAAATTCAAATAATTCGATACTAACGGAATTTTCAATTTGTATATAATTAATGCTAATGATTCAATCTACTTCGATTTCTTGGGGGACTTGAGGTTGAGAGGCTTTGCTCCTAAGGCATCACACTAAATTATTTGATCATTAGTTTTAATTGGCTATCACAAGCTCGTAAAATAATTTAAATTGTTCCAACAGTTCATTAAAGCCCCTTCGATTATTTAATTCATCGCCAAAAAATGGATTACAATTTTTTGGCAATTCCCCTTCATTCATATTTAATATTACTATTTTATTTGTATTTTTTTATTTATTTAAATTTATTTATATTCATTTAAATTTATTTATATTTATTTGTATTTATTCATATTTATTCATATTTATTCATATTTATTTGTATTATATTTTCTGTTTACTCGACAGAAAATATTTATTAATGAGAGAAAAATCGTTGACAATAATTTTTAATCAATAAACAGATAGATATAAACAAATAAAATAAAAAAGAAAATTCTGAAAAAGGAAACGAAAATTAAAAAGAGGAACTATATTTTTAAATAAAATTCCCTTAATTACAGGAAATATTTATCGCGACTATTTTTCCTACAGCAATTATTATTATTATTACTATTATTAAAAAAGTAGACATACTCATTAGCTCGTTTACAGGTCACAGCAATTTTTTTCTAATAAATTAAAAATATATTTCCTTTTTTTTAATATTGGAATTATTCTTTTAAAAATAATTTTCAGTTATTCACAAATTTCCTTATTCTAAAAAAAATTCACGAAAAAAATTATTCTAAAGAAAGAAATAACTCTGGAAATTGAAGAACAATTACACAAAAATTATACAAAAAAAAAATAATTAAATAAAAATAAAAAAATAATTTTACAAAAGTATATTAATCCTACACATATTGTAATTTACTTTAATTTTTAATTAATATTAATAATTCATTTTAATTCGTAAATTGAATTAAAAACCTAATTTCCAAAAATTCCTTTCAAGAAATTCTCTTTTTTTTCAAATAAAATTCTTTGAAATAAATTCCAAATCAATTCATCAAAATTCAAGACAATAAAACTTGGAAACAAAACAAAGTGAATCAATCGAAATAAAATCAAGCTCTAAATCTCCATTTTGTGTTTAAGTGTAAAAGTCGAAGAAGAAAAAGAAGAAGAAGACGAAGAAGAATAAGGGTAGTGGAACTTAACACAGAATTGAATGTGCCAAGGAAATAAAGGAGTACCTTAGGACATCAGAGTCGAGAGTTTGGGACAAGCTTTGTAAAGTTGGTTACTGCAGTTTGTCGCAATATAGCAAATTCAAAAGTGCAAGCTATGTAAAATGGGGAGAGAAAAGTTTGGCTGCAATCTCTCTTCTCCTCATCTCCCTCTCCTCCTTCGACTTCGTGTCTTCTTTTCAATAAAAATACATTCGAAAAATGATTTTCAAGCCAAGAGTCAATCGAATTTCCCTCACAAGAATGTCGCAGAACCAATTTCATAAAATTTGATGAAAAAAATAGATTTAAAAAAAGCGAAGAGCAAAAGTAAATAAGAAAAAAAAGTAAAAAATGCAAAAAAAAACAAAAAAGCAGAAACAAAATTAAATTAATTTCTTGTATATTAAAAATAAAACCGAATCAAAAATTGAAATTAAATCCAGACTAAACAGACTTTGCCATATACAGTTAATTAGATCTGAATGTGCGCAACGATTTTTCTCTCTTTAACAAACAAACATTGTCTACGTCGAGTAAACAGAAAATATTTTATTTAATTCTTTTTTTCGCGAACGTTATCAAAAAAAAAAGAAAAGATAAGCTAGACATACATTTGCTGTCTCAAGCGGACTATTTTTTTTTAACTGCAAATATTTTTCCAATATTGCCGCATATATAGAAAATATGAATAGATACAGAAATTTGAAACTGGAGCTTCAGCTCTGACGATAGTCGTCGGCCTTTTTTCAAAATTAAATAATAACAAAAAAAAAGCTATTGTCTACAATTTCATATTGAAAGCAATTAAACTTGAGTATTCTCTCAACGTCATATTTTTCAGCAAAAAAAAAAAAAAAGAAAAACTTTTCCAACTTTTAACTTTTTACAAAGTTTTATATATGGCAGAAATTCTCACTTAAACTTTTGTTATATAATAATACTTTGGAAAATTTTATCGTTAAGACGAAATGAAGCTCGAGATCAATAAAAAGAATGAAAACTCCTTTCAAGTCAAGTGTAAGAAGAAAATTCATCATCAAAATTAATTCATTCATTATTATTAATTTTATTTCAACACAATTTTAATAAAATTTCTCGGAAGAATACAATTATTTTTAAAAAATATTAATTAAATTCAATTATTTTCAAGAGTTTTAATAAAAAATACAATTATTTTCTCTTTTTTATTCTGATCAAAAGTTCAACGTAACAATTTAATTATTTTTATAAATTCTAACATTTTTTGGCAAGAAATCAATTATTTTTGTAAATAATAAAATTCTTCTGAGAAATTAAATTATTTTGAATACAATTTTAATCAAATTTCTAGGAAAAAATTCAATTATATACAAGATAATTTTAATAAAATTTTTAAAAATTGTAATAAAATTTTTCTAAACAATTCAATTGTTTTCAAAAAGTTTTAATTAAAATTCTTTGTAAATTTCAATTATTTTCAAAATTTTCAATTAAAATTACTTTAAAAAATTACATTATTTTTACAAATTTTAATGAAATTCTTCAAAAAAAAAAAAAAAATGTAATTATTTACAAAAACTCTAATAAAATTGTTTAAAAGAATTCTTCTTAAAATTCAATTATTTTCAAAATTTTCAGTAAAAATTATTTTAAAAAAGTTTATTATTTTCAAGAATATTGAAATAAACTCCTCAAAACAATTCAATTATTTTAATTAAAGAATTTAAAAAAAAATCTTTCCAAAAATCAAATAATTTTCAATACAATTTTAATTACATTTTCTCAAAGGAATTCAATTATTGAAAAAAAAATTTGATAAAATTCTTTAAATGAATTCAATTACTTTCAAATTTTTTTATAAATACTTTACAAGAATTCAATGATTATTATCAGTACATCGACAATTTAATTATTTCTTAAAATAATTGAATTTTTGAATAGAATTTTATTAAAACTTTTTTAAATAATTGAATCCCTGCGAAGAAATTTATTATTCCTGCAAATAATTTAATTTTTGTAAAATTTAAGAAATAAGTGAATAATTGAGAAGAATCTAATCAAAATTGTATTTAAAGTAATTGGATTTGTGGGAAAAATTTACTATTTATTGATATTATTGAATTCTTTTGAAGAATTTTAAAAAAAATGTTTAAAAATAAATGAATTTTCCCTGGAATTCAATTAAAATTGTATTTGAAATAATTGAATTTCAGCAAAAATTTCATTATTTATGAAAATAATTGTATTCTTGAATTAAATTTTATTAAAGGTTTTGTAAATAATTGAACTCCTGTGGAAAATTCAATTATTTTTTTAAAATAATCTAATTTTCTCGGAGAATTTTTACAAAATTTTTAAAAATAATTGAAATTTTTGAAAAAATCAATTAAAATTAATTGTATTGAAAATAAGTGAAATCCTGATAAGAATTTTATTATTTATATAAAAATAATTGAATTTTTTGCAAAGATTTTTATTATTTATAAATTGACTGTTTGCAAAGAATTTTATTACAATTACCTATTGAAAATAATTGAATTCTTCTTAAAATTCAATTATTTTCAAGAATATTGAAATAAATTCGTCTAAAAAAATTCAATTATTTTAAAGTATTTTAATTAAAATCTTGCCAAGAATTATTAAATTTTTTTCCAATACAATTTTAATTACATTTTCTCGAAAGAATTTAATTATTGTGCGATTCCATGGGAGATTTTAGTTTTTTCGGAGTAAGTAAACCAATTGCAATGAAATTTTGGAATTTAAATGTACACATAAAAAGACATATTTCCACCAAATATTACGTCAAAATATTCAGTAGTTTTTGAGATGTCAAAATTTTGGAAAAATTTTGAAATCGTTATATCTTCTTTTCATCTTAACCAAATCACTTAATTTTTTTTGGAGAAAATTCAGCATAAAAAAACGAAAAAGTTTTTTATATTATGTTTATACAAAATTTTTATAAACAAAAAAGTTATTAAATAATAATTGAATAACTTTTGAATAGCTTCACGGAATTGAATGAAATAAACACTAAAATAATCTTACCTTTGATTTCTTTAAGATTCCGAAAAAAATACCTGGCAACGAGATTGTCTTCATATAATATTTTTAATATTTTTGTTCACTTTTGAGAGTAAACATTAAAAGTTTCTGCTACTTTACGTGCAAATTCAGGTGCGCGCGCAGACCTCTCTTTCTAATCATCTCCGAATTTCCGGTTTCAGAGAGAGATGTCTGCGCGCGCACCTGAATTTGCACGTAAAGTAGCAGAAACTTTTAATGTTTACTCTCAAAAGTGAACAAAAATATTAAAAATATTATATGAAGACAATCTCGTTGCCAGGTATTTTTTTCGGAATCTTAAAGAAATCAAAGGTAAGATTATTTTAGTGTTTATTTCATTCAATTCCGTGAAGCTATTCAAAAGTTATTCAATTATTATTTAATAACTTTTTTGTTTATAAAAATTTTGTATAAACATAATATAAAAAACTTTTTCGTTTTTTTATGCTGAATTTTCTCCAAAAAAAATTAAGTGATTTGGTTAAGATGAAAAGAAGATATAACGATTTCAAAATTTTTCCAAAATTTTGACATCTCAAAAACTACTGAATATTTTGACGTAATATTTGGTGGAAATATGCCTTTTTATGTGTAGATTTAAATTCCAAAATTTCATTGCAATTGGTTTACTTACTCCGAAAAAACTAAAATCTCCCATGGAATCGCACTATTGATAAAATTCTTGAAACGAATTCAATTATTTTCAAATTTTTTTAAAATACTTTACAAGAATTCAATGATTTTCAGTACTTTAATTTAAAAATTTTAAACATTTGAAAAGAAAAATTATTTAAAAAGTTAAGAAACGAAAAAGCAAAGAGCAACGAACTTCAAACTGTGAACAAATTACCAGAATACAACGATTATTAATATAGATGTGATGACTAATTTTTTGAAATGTATTTTAATAAAGACCCATCGAAATAATAAATTCAGTCTTATTTAATGTTTATTGAATTTAATTTTCCAGCTCAGACTCACTCGCCAAGTTCTACGCTAATTCTGGTCAAATGTTAATTGTTTAATTCGCTGAAAAGCGAGTCAGTGAACTATAAACGGCCTTAAGCTGTACTCGCGCGCGCGGTGGCTTCAAAGTGAATGAAGTAATTTTCTAGAAAGACGAAAAAAGATGAAGAGAGTAGGGCAACTCTTTTTTTCTCCTCCTCCTCTTCTTCTTCTTTTTTTCTTGATGAACTTTTCTCTAACCACAAATTTTTATTATTCAATAATATACCTGACTTTCAGAGACCTTGTATATTATTATCATTATTGTGGAAGAAAGCAGCCAGCAGGTCGTGACATAGCATTGGATAGGCGTACATTAACGCCACCCTAAACATGATATCGCGCAATTCCATGCTCATCGTAAATTCAATTCATCCATTCATCCCTATTCAGAAAGCTTGGTGACATAAGTTCCTGCGTGTCGTGTATATAGACACACTCTTTCGTCTAATAAACCCGTTTTCCACGGAGAAAGACGGAGACACAGACACTTGAAAATTACACAAGCGAAAAAAAAGACTCTGCTTTTCATCACATTTTCCCACTGTTAATGCGGCTAATTAGCAAAAACAAGTCAATTTTTCCCCCTTTTCTACGGCATTCAAATCTAAAAACAAAAAAGAATTTTTTAACTCTGTTATATTTAAACAAAAACAATAATTTCACAATGAAAAAAAGTAATTAACAAACAAAAAAAAAATAAAAAAGTAATTAAACAAAAAGAATTTTTTTAACTCTGGTATCTAAACAAAAACAATAATTTCACGATGGAAAAAAGTAACTAAAAAGTAATTAGCAAACAAAAAAAATAAAAAAGTAATTAAACAAAAAGAAAAATAAGAAAGTAATTAAACAAAAATAAAAAAGTAATTAAACCAAAAAATAAAAAAAATAATTCAACAAGAAAAAAAAGTAGTTAACAAATAGAGAAACTAAAAAATAATTAACAAACAAAAAAGTAATGAAATAAGAAGACCAAACATGAAATTTACAAATAGAGAAACTGCCAGAAAAACAGACAAAATAAATACAAAAATTGAGAGATAAATAAAAAAAAATTATAACCAATTAATTTGAAAACGAAAATAAAAATAAAAATCGTAAACAAAATCGTTAAATTGTTTTTCGCGTAAAAAAATCATCGACGACGCCTTTTAAATCGAAACACATTTATAATCTGTTTACGAAAACAAATGAGAAATTCAATTGGCACGGAGTAAATCAACGGGAAAACGAAAGAACACTGACTGACACTCACAACAGAGGAGATTTTACGATAATACAATAGGATTAGTTAAAACGCTATATATCTCTTATCTCCCGATTGTAAAGTGTATTAAAAAAAATACCTTTTCTTCTATTTCGCAAATAAAACTCTAAATAAAATTCTATTCTTATTTTACCATTAAAAAAAATTTCCAATCAAGAAAATAATTCCCAAAAATAATCAATTATTCAATTCTTCATATTTAAGATTTTACGAATTTATTTTCTAGGAAATATTTCTCAGTTAAAAAGCACAGAAATTTGATGAAAAAAAATTCTCGAGTAAATTTTCTTATCACGCTTTCTTGCGAAATTCCATTGTACATTATATTATGGGGAAAAAAAAGAAGTCCGCTATACGATTTTTCCAAGACAGAGAATACTCTCTCACCATAGGATCGCCTCAAATAGATTCTATCACGTTTTCAATGAAATGGAACGTAGCAGCATTTAATCGAATATTGTCCCAAAGGAGTACAAATTTTCACTAGCGATCTTTATCAGAAAATTCGTGGATGAAAAAAAAGCGAGAGAAAAAAAACGAAAGTACAGTCAGAGGGAAAATAAAAATAGAAAAAACGAAATGTTTTCAAATCGAGGAAAATTAAATTATTCGATTTCGGTAAATTGTGAACAATAAGCAAACAAAAATGATGGTAAATAAAAACTTCGAAACGTTTATTTATATGAATTTGCATAAATGAAATCTCGTTATTTAAAAAAAAAAATAATAAATAAGTACTAAAACAAATAAAATGAAATGTAAAAATAAATAAACAAAAATTGAAAATAGAAATGAAAATAAAAATTAAAACTCAAAAATTAAATTAAAAAATAAAATTAAAAATTAAAATCAAAAATTAAAATCAAAAATAAAATTTAAAATTTACCTAAATAAAAATTAAAATCAAAAAGAAAATTAAAAATTAAAATTAAAAATAAAAAGAAAATTAAAAATTAAAATTAAAATAAAAAACTAAAATTAAAAATCAAAAAGAAAATTAAAAAGAAAATTAAAAATTAAAATTAAAATAAAAAACTAAAATTAAAAATCAGAACAAAAATTAAAAATTGTAAAAATAAAATTTAAAATCCAAAAGAAAATTAAAAATAAAAACTAATATTGAAAATCAAGAATAAAATTAAAAATAACAAATAAAAATTAAAATAAAAAATATAAATAAGAAATTAATATAAAAAATAAAAATAAATAAGAATAAGAAATAATTAAATTAAATTAATTATAGGTAAATAATACAAAATTAAAATAAAAAAAAAATAGTAGAAATTGGAAAATTTGCTAACAGGTATTGATTCTAAACATTTGCAGTAAAAAATAAAAATAGAAAAAAAATAAAAAAATAAAATCTAGTGTTGTTATTTTTTTCAAAATCCAAAAAGTAAATTAAGCTAATAGAGAAATAACTGCCGGCGATGAGGTGAGAAAGGCAAAAAAAACGATATTGGAATAAATCTCTTCCGATCCGTTTATTGAAGCAGTGAAGAAAATCTCAACTCGGCATAATGTGGCGGCATAATTGCAAAGAAAAAAAAAAGAAGAAAAAAAAAAATCCCCGTTGAATAGACGCCAAACGTTTTTCAACACCGAATAATTTGCCCCAGATTTCGAAAGCTAGGAAAGCAACTCTTAAAGAAATTTTAATGGATACTTTCCTCAAACCAAAAATCGTTCATTCAATTTTGTGTTCACAATATTTAAACTTTTCCCCTTAAAATATCGAAAAAATCGAGCGTGAATTTTTTCCCTTACAATTCACAGCGATAATTTTAATTTCCAATTATTCCCAACTTTTAAACTCTCATTTTTTTCACGAAAAACACTTTTTTCAAGTGAAACGAACCCTAACTAATGAGATAATAGATTTCTTTAAATGCCTTTGAAAAAAAATATTATCACTTCGAAGGAAGGAAAATTTATATAATATAAAAGAATAATCTTCTGCATAGCCTTCAAAATCCCAGAAGGACATTTAAACAGTTTATCATGAATTATTCCCGAGATATTACCAGAGACGACGTCGACGACGACGACTCGACGAGAGAAATAGTCAAGGAGGGCTTTGTCCAAACAATTCTGACCCTTTTATATTGACACATTTTCCCCCTTGGCTTGATTAATCATAAAAAGAGCTTCTCTACTTTTATTTAATTTCACTGTGCACTGAATTTTTATTCTCTTTCCAAATAGTAGAATAAACATAACTAATTAAATTCAAAAACAATTCAAAGCAATTTTAATGAACTATTTCTTTCTCTACTTTTATTCAACTTTACAGTACTGTAAATTTTTATTCTTTTTCTAAATAGTGGAATGAATAATAAAATAAAAAATAATTTTTATCCTTTCTATAAATAGTGGAATAAAATATAATTAATTAAATTCAAATACAAAATGAAAGAATGTTGTTGATGAAAATATCAAACATTTTTTTCTCCACTTTTATTTAAATTTTAAATTTACTGTTAATTTTTACCCTCTATTTAAATATTAGATTAAATGTAATATTAATTCAAAAAGAAAAAAGTTTTTTTTAATGAAAATAGTAAATATTTTTTCTCTACTTTTATTTAATTTTACGGTAGGTACACTAAATTTTTATTCCCTTTTTAAATATTAGATTAAATACAAATAATTAAATTCAAAACAAAAAAAATTTTCTTTCAATGAAAATAAATATTTTTGTGAATTTCAAACTCTGAATTTTGTAAATAAAAAATTTATCTACTAAAAATATGGCAAATAATAAATTTAATTATGAAACGAATTTTTTTATATTGCAATAAAAATATATTGGTGAAGTTCACAACGTTTATAATCAACGATTTAGAAGAGAAAATATTTCTCTATTTAAATTTTTATATATTTTTCTATAAAAAATGTTTCGCATAGATTTTTTGTCAAAAAAATTTGTAAACAAAACTTTTTATTATTTTCAGCATGAAAAATATTTTTTTCTTTTCAAACGTGAGCTTCGCCGATGTATAAATAAAAAAAATTAAAAAATTAAAATAAAATGAAAATAGTAAAGAAAAAAAAGAGAACAGTAAAATTGACAAATTTTCCTAAATGATATTAATGATTCTAAACATTTACAGTAATTTTGGAGAATTAACAAGAAGATGTTCGTCACCCTTGGAAAATGTGGATCATCATCAACTTCACCACAAAAGGAATAGAAAAGAAGAAAAAAAAAGTCACCCTTGCCAAGTGATCAAAATCCGATTACTCAAATACAGCAGTCGAGATAATAGCTACAGAGGGGCGCAAATAGACGAAAAACAAAACAGGACCTAATAAAACAGAGTTCGACAACAAAAAAGAAGGGAAAAAGTTTAAAAATAGGTTTTCTAGCTGACCTGAATTTGAAATCAACTGGGCTTTCAAGAGGAATTCGACTTTTTTTCCACCCTCAGGTTCGTATTCGACCGGGGAACGAATGTTGACATTCTCTTGTGATATATTAAATAAATTATCATATTTTTGCCAAATCGAATGAATTCATCATTTGGAAAACATGCTTCTTTGAATATTGCATAAAGTTCTCAATTGATGGTACTACTTTGGTTTCAATTACAAATTACAGGCTTTGCACTCGTCAATTAATTGAAAAAAAAGTATCAAAAAATATTTGTAATTATTTTCGAGAAAATTGAACTGTTTTCAAAAAAATTTCATTAAATAATTTTTCCAAAATCTAATTTTTTTCAGTTTCTAAATTAAATTATTCAAAATTTCGACAGAATTGGCAAATTTAAATATTTATTTTATTTATTTATTCATTTGAATATGAAAAATTTTAATTAAATAATTTTTGAAAAATCTCATTTTTTTCAGAGTTTCTAAATTAAATTATTCAAAATTTCGACAGGGTTGACAAATTTGAATATGAAAAATTTTAATTAAATAATTGTTTAAAAATCTAATTTTTTTCACAGTTTTTAAATTAAATTATTCAAAAATTTCGACAAAGTTGGCAAATTTGAATATAAATCCTTAAAATTTTTTTATTTCTGAAAATAATTTATTTATTGAAGAACTATCGCAAAATTCTTACCATTTAAATTATTTAACGAATAATTTTACTTAAAAAATTTAATACTTAAATTTTCTCAAAAAATACTTAAAATATTTTACTTAAAAACAAAATTTTACTCAAAATTTTACTTTCATTTTACTTAAAAATCCTACTTACGAAAAATAATTGAATTTCAAAGGGTTTTAAAGTGAAATTTTAGAAAATCTATTTCTAAATAATTTTCATTAAAAATTCAGTTCATTATTATTATTATTATTATTATTATTATTATTATTATTATGCAAATTACAAAATTTTTTATTTACAAATATAAATTTTTAAATAATTTTATAATCAAAATATAAAAAATTCACTTATCAAGTACATAATTAATTATTATTGTTTATATTTTCAAAAATTTCAATATAATTCTTTGCAAAAATTAAATTATTTTCGTAAATAATAACATTCTTCGGAAGAATTCAATTAAAATCAACAAAATTTTAATAAAAATTTCTCGAAAGAATTCAATTATTTTCTAAAATTTTAATAAATCCTTCGAAACAATTAAATTATTTTTTGAAATAGTAAAATCTTTGCAAAAATTCAGTTATTTTCAACAAAATTTTATTAAAATTCAATAATTAAATGTTCAATTTCAATTATTAAGAAACACGATTAATTTAAAAACTTGAAAGAAATTTTTCATAAAATTTAATTACTTTCAAAATTTTCAAATAAAATTATTAAAGAAACTCTATTATTTTGAAAAAATTGAAAGAAATTCCTCAAAAGAATTAAATTACGATATTTTTTCAATCAATTATTTTCAAATTTTTTGAACAAAATTCTTTGCAAAAATTCAATTAAAAACAACAAAATTTTAATAAAAATTTCTCGAAAGAATTCAATGATTTTCTAAAATTTTACGAAAGAATTCAATTATTTTATAAAATTTTAATAATCCTTCAAAACAATTCAATTATTTTTTGAAATAGTAAAATCTTTGCAAAAATTCAGTTATTTTCAACAAAAATTTAATAAAATTCAGTAATTAAATGTTTAATTTGAATTATTAAGAAACACAAATATTTTAATAAATTCTTCGAAACAATTCAATTACTTTTTTAAATAGTAAAATATTTGCAAAAATTCAGTTATTTTCAACAAAATTTTAATAAAATTCAATAATGAAATGTTCAATTTGAATTATTAAGAAATTCAATATTTTAAAAACTTGAAAGAAATTGTTCATAAAATTCAATGACAAAATTTAGATTAAATTAATTCAGTAAAATTTGAATTACAGATTCTAATAATAAAATTCAAATAAAATTTTTAATACATTAATAAAACAAAGTGAATATGTGATTCCAGAATTTATGATTATTCTGAATAAAATAATTTTTTTTCTCTTCAACTATTAGTGAATTTAAAGTAGCGTGAATTTTCAAAAAAAGAAAAAAGTAGCTTTTCGTCGTACAAATCTAAAAAAAAATAGTAAAAAAGTAGTAAGTAGTAAATTTTAGTAGACGAGTGCAAAGCCTGCAATTATTTCGGAATCACTCAACCTTTTATTTTCCGTTTCAGGTCGAGTCATTTCAAGAAGAGCCCAGAATTTTAGAGTCTCGGGAAAATCCGATTTTTCGCCAAATTCGACGAATTTCAACAGAAATAAACTATTCAAGTTTCAAGAGGAAGAAAACTCCAAGGCCTTATTTTTGTTTTCAGTTGCAAAATATACAAAAATAGCTTTCAGTGCACAGTGAAGATGACAACGACGAAGTAGATGATGATGATGATGATAGTTTGTGGATGTTAATTGTACGGGGGCTTAGGTGGCAAGCCATTACCGTTAATCTGCTAACTCGGGTCAATAGGCTGCTGCTACACACGATATTCCTTACATGCACCTAGGATGGCAACACATTATAACCACCTGACAGTAACACATAACCGAACAGCAGCCAAGAAGAGCTTAAAGTGCATTTTGAGGTTGTTTACCTACGCATATATGCACACACATTCCCCACGTGTCAACCTTCACACTTATATAAGGTTCCAAGCAAGCAATTGGATCCTGAATTTGTCAACTTGGTAAGCCGAGAGAGAGAGAGAGAGACCGCGAGACGTGATAATAAACTTCTCACACATCCACAAGAATAGATATTATAAAGACATCAATCTACCGTCAATTTATATTCCGCCAAATGCCTTCTCTCAATTCCAGAAGTAGAAATCTAAAACATTTCAAGGATGAAAAAATTGTTCTTTAATAATTGTTCAGAGAGAATTTTTCCTTTCGAGAAAATAATAATTGCCACAAATATTTAATTTTATTTTTCCCTGACTTTTCTCTGACTTCCAGAGAAAATTTTCACTTGTTCCCTGACCCTAAAGAATATTCTGATTCACTCTAAAAATTATTAAATACTCAGAAAAATGTTCTATTACATTTATTTACAAATTTCTTCAAAAGCAAAATTATTCGAAAACTTCAATAACTTCGTTTTTAAATAAATATTTAATCATTATTATTTTTCCATAGGAAATAAAATTCTTTAAAACATTTAAATTCAAACCTTTTTGAAAATCAACAACTTATAAGAATATTATTACAAAATTTTTCAAAAAAAGTCAATTATTTACAAAAACCCTAATAAAATCCTTCGCAAGAATTCAATTGTTTTCATAAATAAAAAATCAAATTCTTCGAAATAATTCAATTATTCTCAAATTTTTTGACATAATTCTTTGCAAGAATTCAATTAAAAGCAACAAAATTTTAATACAAATTTCTTAAAAGAATTCAATTATTTTCTAATATTTTAATAAACCTTTCGAAACAATTCAATTATTTTTTAAAATAGTAAAATCTTTGCAAAAATTCAGTTACTTTCAACAAAATTTTAATAAAATTGAATAATTAAATGTTTAATTTGAATTATTAAGAAACCCAAATATTTTAAAAACTTGAAAGAAATTGTTCATAAAATTAAATTATTTTCAAAATTTTCAAATAAAATTACTAAAGAAACTCCATTATTTTGAAAAAATTGAAAGGAATTCCTTAACAGAATTTATTTAGGACTTTTTTAAAATTTTAATAAAATCCTTCGCAAGAATTCAATTATTTTCATAAATAATAAAATTCTTCGAAGGAATCCAATTATTTTCTAAAATTTTAATAAATCCTCTGAAACAATTCAATTATTTTTTGAAACAGTAAAATCTTTGCAAAAATTCAGTGATTTTCAACAAAATTTTAATAAAATTGAATAATTAAATGTTTAATTTGAATTATTAAGAAACCCAAATATTTTAAAAACTTGAAAGAAATTGTTCATAAAATTCAATTACTTTCCATCAAAAATAAAATTATTAAAGAAACTCCATTATTTTGAAAAAATTGAAAAGAATTCCTGAAAAGAATTAAATTAGAATTTTCGGTAATTAATTTTTAAATCAATTTTTATTAGAAAATTATAGAAGAATTCAATTATTTAAATTAAAAAATAAATAATTTATTGAATAATTGAATGTTTGTTAAAATTGAATTCTCGTAAAGAATTTTATCATCAAATTTTTAAATAATTGAATTCTTTTGACAAATTTTAATAAAATTTTTAAGAATAATTACATTTTTCGAGGAATTCGATTAAAATTGAATAAAAAATAATTAAAATCCTGCGATGAGTTTTATTATTTATGAAAATAATTAAAATATTCCCGAGAATTTTATTAAAATTTTTCTAAAATAATTGAATTTCGGAGAAGAATTTTATTATTTTGCAACGAATTTTATTTAAGTTTATAAAAATAATTGAATTTCGGTGAAGAATTTTATTATTTATAAAAATAATTGAATTCCTGAAAAGAACTTTGTTAAATTTTTTAAAAATAATTGAATTCTTGCGATTAATTTTATAAAAATCTTTTTAAACAATTGAATTCCTGAGAAATTTTGACAAGAATTTTATTAAAATTTTTAAAAATAATTGAATTTTGAAGAAGCATTTTAATATTTATATAGATAATTGAAATTTTGACGAGAATTTTTTTAAAATTTTTGAATATAATTGAATTTCTGCGAAGAATTTTTATAACTTATGAAAATAATTGAATTTCTGGAATCATTTGTAACTTGTAATTTGAAAAATTAAATTATTTAAAAAGAAATTATTGTCACAATTAGAAAAAGTTTAAAGTTTTGTATTCAATTCGTAGTAATTTTTATAGTTTATGAGGCAAACAAAAAAAACATTAAAAAAAAGACAAATTTTCAAATAAAGTAAAAAGAAAAATTGTCGCAAAATTCTGAGAGAAATTTTTGAAAATAAAAAATAAAACGAAAATAAACCATGAATGAACACGGTGTAGAAAGAGATATTTAATAAATGTCAGAATCAATAAACTGTCAATGTGACATTTATTAAAAATCGATAAACAATCTTTTAGAAAAATGAAATACTGAATATTCGTTTATACAGCGGATTTAAACTTCTTGGTTTATTCAATACAGTTTAAAATCACACCTATTTAATCCATGCTATTTTATTCAATATCCGTCAGTAGAAATCAAATTAACCAGAATATAACAGTTACACAAATATTCTTCTTCCCTTTCAATTTATTTGCTACTATTTTCATTTTTTTAATAAAAAAACTTATTTATTCTACTTTTTTATCCAGTCAATTTGAAATGTCACAAATTCTGTTTAGCTAGAAAAAAATTTAATCTTTTCCAAAAAAAGAAATTTTTTCTCTTTATAGAGTGAAAAAATATGATCCTGATTCAAATAAACGAAAATTATTTAATTCTTCAAATTAAATTTTGATTACAATAATTTTGCGCCACGTCTCCAAAAAAATGATTATAAAGTTTTTTGAATGTAAAATTAAGATTTTAAACTTTTATTGCAAGCAGTTATTTATTTCGCTATTTTATATTATTTATTAATTTATTTTATAATTTATTATTCGAACAAAATTCAAATGAAAATTTATTATTCAAATAAAAAATGTTCATTTGAATATGTTCAAAACTTGTAGATCATTAAAAAATTACTATCCAGATAAAAAAAAATGTTTTTGCAAAACAAATTAAAAAAGAAAACAGTTCGAGATAAATTTTAAATTCACTAAAAACAGCGATTTTCAAATTAATTTTTTTTATTACAATAATTATAATAATTTTGCGTCCCGTATCAAAAAAATTAATTGAAAAGTTTGTTGAATGTAAAATTTTCGTTTTTATCTTTTATTACAATCAGTAATAATTCAATTATTTATATATTAAATATTTATAATTATTTTTCAATTTATTTTACTAATTAAATAATTAACTAATTAATTAATTAACTAATCATTTAATGATTTATTAAAAAAATATTCTCCATAAAAAATATTTCGTTCATTTGAACACGTTCTAAATTTGCAGATCATGAAAAAATTACCATCCAGATAAAAAAAAGTTTCTTATCAAGAAAATTAAAAAAAAATAGTTCGAGATAAATTTAAAACTCCCCCAAAAGCAACGATCTTCAAAAGAAAAATTTCAAAATCCAAGGAAGATAACTAGCATAAAAAAATATTGAGAAATAGAAGTAATCGATGCGAAAGCCGCAAATTTCAGGTAAAGCTTTATTTCCTCTTTTCGAAAAAAATCCAATCAACTATTTCCACGGTTTCCTGAAACAAAAAGCACCTGGCTTATATATATTTAGATAAAATTGCAAAAGCCCCAAGTGGAAAAAAAAGAGAGAGAGAGAGAGAAAGAGGGAAGAAAAGTCGAAGCTCTCGGAACTATAATTAAACTCGGATGTTCTAAAGTGTTTTCCCATCAAAGGCACACAGCTATATATACTCAATATCAGTTACTGTATAGGAAGAAAATCTCACAGTATAAAATTTGCTGAAAAAGCAACTGAAACTTGAGGCTGGATTCAGGCCAAAAATCTTACACTACTCCACTTAATTAGTTAATTATCGTTAACTCAGCAATCCCTTTATGTTTACACAAAGAAACTAAAATCAATAAAACTATTATATATATATATTACACAAGAAGAAATTTCCTTTTGTTTAAGAAAAGAAAACTTTGTTATTATGACGATGAATTCACTTGGTCAAGAATAATTTTACCCTACATTTTATTCTACAGCTTTCAAAAAAAAAAAGAGAAAAAAACATGTCTTTTGTAAAGCTTCTTAGCTTAACGCAAGTGCAAATCAATACAAAAGCGAATATTATTTTCTCGATAATTTTATAGTTTATAATTCCCGACAATATGGAACAAAAGAATATTTCAACTTTTATATAGACAAATATACAATATTTATGGACAATTACACAAAATCTTTTAAATTTTACGACAAGTAAAATATACTTTTATCTACATTTTTTTATTCTTTTTCCTTCTCTTCATTTATCAGAAAAATAAAAAATTTAAAAACTCTTGGAAAACATTCCAAAAACATGAGAAAGCATTTTTCATGTACGAATTGAATTAACATAAAATTATATAAATCACATCCCTTCGAAAATTCATAAATATAGGTCGAATGTAAATTATGAATTTATTTTACTCTGGAAAGTAAATTTATCATTTCTTTGATAGACTCGCGTGTCATTTTCTTCATCGCAAAGAAAAAAAAATACAATTTCGTAACAAGCAACAATTTTTTTTTTTTTAACGGAAATAAATATATTTCAATATAAAAGGAAATGAAATTTATAAGATGAATAAGATTTTATAAGATGAGAAAAAAAACCTATAAAAGGGAAAAAGACTTCATAGGAAGAAAAAATCCATAAAAAAGTAAAAGACTTCATAAAATGAAAAACTTCTGAAAAAAAAGAATAAAACCGAAAAAAAATTTATGAAGTAAAAAAACTTTGTGTAGGGGAAAGAAATTATAGGATGGAAAGAAATTGCATTAAAAAAACAGGGTTGCCGCAAAAATTTGATTTTCTCTGACTCTTCCCTGATTTACGGACAGAATTTCGATTTTTTTCCTGAACCAAAAGATTTTGATTTGAGCTAAAAATTATTAGAGAAAAAAATGTTTCTCCGAAATGTTATTTAAAATAAATATTTAATTATTATTTTTCCACAGAAATTAAGATTTTATTCAAATTCGATTATTTATTAAAATTGCAAACACTTCAAAAATTCATGTTAAAAAATTTCTCAACTTTTCAATGAATGAAATATTTTGTTTCTAAAGTTTTGAACTTTCAAATGAACGCCGATATTTTTTTTTCACTACTTTTAATTTGTATTTTGTTAAAAAAATACCTATTTTTACATAAAGAAAATTAATTTTCAACTAAATAAATGTTTAATTTACAGAATCAGAAAGTTTTGAACTTTTAAATACATAAATAAAATTTTTTATCTGCATAAAAGTTATTAAAAACTACTAACAAGAAAAGGGGAAAAAATTCAAATGAAATATTTACTTGGTTAAGAATTAATTTTTTTAATAATGCATAATAATTTTTTTGCAAATAAAATATCAATTAGGAGAAGTAAAAATCGTCCTTCATTTTAACGTTCAAAACTTTAAGAACATGAATTTACATTTTTGTAATTTTTGAAAATATTTAGATAGAAAAAATTTCGTTCATTTGAACGTTAAAAATTTCGTTGGTCATGTTCACAACAATTATAATCAACGATTTAGAAGAAAAAATATTTTTCTGTTTCAATTTTTATATATATTTTTGTACAAAAAAAAAAATGTTTTGCATAATTTTTTCATCAGTAATTTGAAAATGAATTTACAAACAAAACGTATTTTTGTTTAAAAAAATGTTTTGCATAATTTTTTCATGAATAATTCGAAAAGGAAAAATTTCTATATAAAACATTTTATCATTTTTGTCAAAAGAAATATTTTTTTCACTCAATACAATTTTTTTTAATACAATTTTTTGCCACAGTTGAAAATTTTAGTGAAACAATAATTTCTCGCTATAAATATTTTCAAAAATTACCGTTTGCATTAAAAATAAAAAACGCAATTAAAATTTTATAAATTATTTGAAACTTTATTAATTTTAAATTCGCGTAGCAATAATTTTGCAATAAAAAATTTAATTTGAAGAAGAAATAAATAAATTTCGTTTATTTGAACGTTCAGAACTTTCGAGGAAGGAAAATTCAATTATTTTTCGAATTTTTATGTAAAATTATTCCCAAAATAGTTAAAAATAATTTGTAATTTAATTTCGAAAATTAAATTATCTAAAATAAATTCAGTTTCATATTCTGTAAAATAATTCGGCTATTGGTAGAAGAAAATGAAATTTAAGATTTTGTATAAAACTTCGTGGTGACTTCAAAATTTATAGAAAATAAATCAGGAATTAAATGTTTCTAATATTTTTGTTATTTAAATATTAATATTTTTTCTGCACAGAAAAAACCAGGAATTTTGTTCATCACTTCCAGAAATTTAATTCTTTTTCCATTTTTGATAAAAGATTTTCCATTCTCTGATTTTTCCCTAAATTCCCTGCTTTCCCTGAAATGTGGTAACTCTGAAAAATTACAAATAGATGAGTAATTAAAAAAAAATCGCGATATTCTGAAAGAAGAAACAATTTTTTCCTCGATGCATTAGTGAGAAAAAATAATAATTGGTCAATTAAGACATATATAATAACAGTTGGCAATAAAAGAAAAAAAGTAGTCGGAAAAAAGCGATGAAGACAAATGGTAAAAAAATTGATAAAAAATTCTAAATGTTACACGGATATTTGGAAGCAAAAAAAAAGGAGGAAAAAAAATGAGGACAAAAGTGGATATTTCAGAGTTGGAGTAGAGATATAGAAGACGATATGACAAATGGGTGTGGGAGGGAATCAAATGACATCCTTGATGACAACGGTTTCAAGTTGCCACTACGTGCTCAAATAGCGGAATGAGCATTCGAAAGAGAAATGCAGAACAAAAGGGTGTTGCTTTAAGTTGACTATGACTGCCGGTGTGACATTAACGATTAAATTCTATTTATCACTTTACACCAAAAGCTTTTGTGGGAGTCGTAAGTCGGACCCATGAAAAGGAACAATGAAAACCACGTGCTCGCAAAATACATGGATTACGCTCATCAAATAGATTAAGGGGTATTATCTTTTATCAACCTTGAAATTTCCCACATTACTGTATTGTCATAAACAATTTTCATTCTCTTTTCAACGTATTCCATTAAAAAAAAATTTTCAAGCATATTTTTTTATTTAAAAAAAAATCTACTAATTTTTCCCCCCTCATAATTTACTGTCTGGATTTGTTTAATAATTTCAATTCCTCTAGAGAAAGTTTTTGTATTTTTACGCTACATAAAAAATTATTTACCATACAAAATAGAAACAAAAAATTTTTTTTCTAAAAAAATTATTTTCTAAAAGAAAATTGTTTAACAATTATCTTTTGGTAATAAATTAAAAAAATAATTATTAATCAACTAAATGAATTCGATAAAGAATTAAAAAAATATGGAAAACCTAATTTCAAAATCGATAAATTCAATATTTCAGAATTTCGATAGGAGAAAAAAAAATTGCTGACGCGTCACTTTAAGAAAATTTCCTCTTTTCATCATTCAAGATCCAATACCAATAAATATTATCCACAAATGACAAATATCTCTTCATTGTTATATGATCAGAAAAATGAGTTTGGCTAAAATCCATCAAATACAGCGAACAATCTTTCTCATTCATTGTACATTTTTCTTTACAATCGTGAAATAAGAGAAAAAGAAGCGAAAAAATTAAAGACAGATTTCTTTAGACTAAAAACACGTTTTTTTCTCTCTCAATAAACAAGATTATTTGACTTGAGACTCAGACAAAATTCTTTGGAATTAAATAAGATTTATTTCCACAATTCAATTTAATTCCAGAATTCAGAAAAAAGACATTGAAAAAAGTATAGTGAATTAAATTAAAGAATCTCTCTTCAATTTGTTTTTTTTTAATTTAATTTTTATTTTCAAATGACACAAAAATATTCAGCAAGTTCTCTAAATGTAAAAAGATTCTCTAGGTAAATATCAATTTAAATTGTTAATAAATAAACAAATTGACATATATAAACTACTTGAATAAAATATTATTTAAAGATGTTTTTATCAATAGAGAAATTATAAAAGAAAAAAATAATTGAAGAGACTGCTTGAATTTTAAAAAAATTCCACAAACATTAAAGATTTCTTTAAATTCAAAAATCCCTTTATAATTTAAATTTCTTTGAAAATTTTTCTTTTCAAAATATTTTTCAATAGAGAAGAAACTTTTTTAACTGGCAAAAAGAAAATGCTATTGATCAAATAATAATTACTTTACATCAAAGTAAAATTCTTTTCGATCTCAAAAAATGTAAGTCAAGAATATTATCGCAAAAGAAAAAAAAATTTTGTAAGTAATTAGCAAGTATTGTTCTCTCTTAGACTTTTGTATTTAAAATTATTGCAAAGTTTCCTTTACATAAAAACTGGAAATTAATTTAAATTTTAAATTTCCAAACTCGATGTCTCTATAAATTTTTGTTTGTCTTTGTTCAAATGAGAGCGAAATTCATTTCATTTTTATTACAATAATTTTGCTGCAGTATCGAAAAAACTAATTTTTCCCTCTAATCAGAAATTTTCTAAATATAAAATTTGAGTTTTTAACTTTATTCTAAACAGTAATTTATGAAAATATTTTTACCAATAAAGATTTCGTTCAACTGAACGTTCAAAATTCATGGATCCTGAAACTTTTGAACGTTCAAATTAACGAAATATTTTTTATTAATATTTTCTTAAATTACTGACTTGAATAAAAATTATTTAAAATTTATTGTTTTCATTTAGAAACTTTATAATTAATTTTAATGACAGTAACGCTAAATTATTGTAAAAAAAATTTTTTTAAAGGAGAAAAAAATAATTTTCATTCATTTTGTACATTCAGAACTTGTGGATCATATTTTTCCAGTAAATTATTTTTTTTTTTTGAACGTTCAAATGAACGAAATTTATTTTCTATTGTAAATATTTTTATAAATTACTGACTGTAATAAAAATTAAAAATTTATTCTTTTCATTAAAAAAAACTTTACAATTAATTTTAATGATAGTGACGCAAAATTATTGTAATAAAATTTTAATTTAAAGAATTGACTGCAATAAAAATTAAAAATTTATGGTTATCATGTAGAAATTTTTTTCTTTTATACATTAAATTTTTATTGCAATGAACCTTCGAATGAACGAAATGTTTTTTATTATAAATATTTTCACAAATTACTGACTGTAATGAAAATTAAAAATAAATAGTTTTCATTTAGAAACTTTATATTTAATTTTAATGCCAGTCAGTAGTTTATAAAAATATTTCATTATTTCATTAGAAATTTAATTTACAGAAGAAAAAAAAATTTCGTTCATTTGAACGTTGAAACGAATGAAATTTATTCTTTTCTTCTCCAAATTAAATTTTTTACAATAATTTTGCGTCACTGTTGTTAGAATTAATTATAATATTTCTAAATAAAAACTATACATTTTTTTATTGTTTCCTACAGTCAGTAATTTATGAAAAGATTTACAATAAAAAATAAATTTCGATCATTTGAACGTTCAAAAAAATAAATTACTGGAAAAAAATCCTCCACAAGTATTGAACGTTCAAATAAACGAAATATTTTTTCTTAATAATATTTTCTTAAATTACTGACTGTAATAAAAATTAAAAATTTATGGTTTACATTTAGAAACTTTATAATTAATTTGAATGACAGTAACGCTAAATTATTGTAATAAAAAATTTTTTTTAAATGAGAAAAAAATAAATTTCGTTTATTTCAACTTTCAAATGAGGAAAATTAATTTTTTGTTCTATAAAAAAAAATTTTTATTACAATGGACGTTCAAAATGAACGAAATATTTTATAAATATCTTCATAAATTACTAACTTTATTAAAATTTTGAATAAAAAAACTAAGAAAAACAATTTTTATAGAAAAATATATAAAAATTGAAAAGAAAAAGAAGAAAAAAATTTTCCGTGTCATTTAAAACTTTAAATTGATTTTTATTTACTTTTTTGGAAATTAAAGATCGAAAAGCTATCCCAAAAATTATTTTTATACAAAAATATATAGAAAAATATTTCTTCTTTTGAATCGTTTGTTATTTGGCCAATGTAATTAAAAAAAGTTTCTTCTTTCAGTAATGAAAAAAAATTCACACGTAAGTTTAGATTGATTCTATGGATAGAGGAGAAAAATATCTAAAAATAGATTGATTTTATGGAGATAAATGTCTAGAAAAAAAGGGAGAATTCTCATACGTGAAAAACATACCCCATGTGATATCATTGAACCAAAATTGCGAAGCGGACGAGCCACCATGTTCAGTGACAAAGGAGGGGAGCGAGTGACCTGTCTCACTTGAAGGATAAGGTCCATGAACAAGACATCCAGTTGATCCAGGTCTTAAAAGACGATTATTCGATGCATAAATAACGTCCGCACTACTCATATCCTCAAATTCAGTCTCCGAAATATCATCATCTCCATCGTCGCGCAATAATTTAATTCTGGAAGACGTTTGCACAAGCACATCTCTTGGATCATCGTGATGAATATAACTATTAAGATGAATTGGCTGTTCATATTCCGCCGAATCACTGCCAGGCGATGGACTAAAATTACTAGTACCCGGCCTCGGCTGTATATCCCTAGGGAACACGTGGATCCCACCCGAGGGTCCTTCCAAATTCGTTGGCAGAGTTCGCCGTTCAGCGGCAGCGGCAACAGCGGCGGCAGCCGCCGAATATGAATAAAACGATCCACCCTGAATCATTCGACTCGATGGTGGATCTTCGCCAACACCAACACCACCACCACCGACACCACTAGCTTCCAATTCGCCTTGAACTTGCAGAGTTGACGAGCCTTGCAGTGAATCAAGTGTCTGATACTGTTGGGGTTGTTGCTGAAGTTGATGATGAATGGCTTTATCCTTGTCACGACGAGGTGACCGACCCCTGTCCCCGACGGAAGTTGCGCTCCAGTAGCCCCACGCCATTATTTTGCCTGTGTGCTGCTCAAGGTCTGCGAAAAATCACGTGTAAAAATCGACTAACAAAAAAAAGAACACAACAGATTATTTACGCAAAATAAAAAAAAACCGGTGACGGATCAATAAATGTTTTTTTCACTCCCAGAAAAGAATTTTTCTGCTTTTTCTATTTTTTTCCAACTATCACAAACACGAGAAATGAATTTTTGATCGGACTCGCCCTCTTTCGTCCTGGATTCCTCGAGTAACAGATGATTCACGATGAATCCAATGAATTGGACCACCGCAGTTGTGGATATTGACTGCAGCAGAATTGTTACTGCCGCCGCCCGGCTCACGCTACCACCAAGGCAATCCCGGAGAGCGCAAACGCCAAAACATTTCTATCCTTGTTGCTTGATGGAACTTTCCCCGGTTCTTGGTCTTCCTCGCTCCTTGATAAACCCCCAACGCAAACACCAACAAAAAGTGGGCATATAACACTCTCCCTTGGATCTCTTTCGTTGTCCACCACCACCTCCTCCCTCTCCTGATAAAACGTGGTTTACAATTGTTTCACCAACTAGGTAGTAGGCCACCAGGTATTTCACTTTGCGTTACACACCAAACAATCTCCATACGAGGCGTTCTCTAATTCCATTTTTTAATCAATCTTCCGAAAATTTTTCTGTTATTAAAACCATTTCTTTCCTAAAACTGCAAAAAATTCCAGAAATGAATTCTTTTTTTCTAATTTTATATAAGCCAATGGAATAAAATGAGGGAACAATTCCCCGGGTGAGAGACAAAACAGAGTAAAGCCGGGATGTGTCAATGATTTTTTCCGGAAAGGACTCAGGCGTGGCTCTTCCTCTCAATCACTCTCAGCAACAATAAACCTTTTTTTTCCACCGAATTCTTCACAATTCCACAATAATTCGATTATTTTAATTCCTATTTAAACAATGATTTTCGTAAATAAAAATCAATTTTCCCACAAATGGATTTTTTCCTAACAGTAAATATTATTCGAAATATTCTCCTGGCTGAAATTTTAAATCCAAATTGACTATTTCAAGAGTCGAAAGTCGCATTTTTTGAAAATGAGTCAACAAAATCGTATCTTTGAAATGTAATTGAAAATTTTATTCGAAAACTTTTCCCCACTAGAAAATATTATTCGAAATATTCCCTTGGCTGAAATTTTAAAACCAAATTTACTATTTCAAGAGTCAAATTTCGCATTTTTTGAAAGTAAAAAAAAATCGCTTTCTTTGAAAATTAGTTGAAAAATTTTATTCCAAAATTCTCTTCCCACCAGGAAATATTTTTCGAAATATTCTCTTGGCTGAAATTTTAAACCCAAATTAACTATTTCAAGAGTCGAAAGTCACAGTTTTTGAAAATAAATCGAAAAAAGTCGCTTCCTTTCAAAAATTAAATGTTATTTGCTTCAAATTCTGAAATTATTGGTTTAAATAAAATTTTTTGAGTCAAAATAAAAATTATTAGATTCAAATAAATTTTATTTGTATAAGTATTTAATACTTATTTTATAATAATCGATTATTTGAATTAAATAAATATTTTTCAGCATGACTTCTAAATACTATAAATCAAACATTCAATAATTTTTATAAATAAATATTTAAATACTTATTTTTTTCACAAAAATTACAATTATTTCAATTTTAATTTCAAAACTTTCTGAAATTTAATCACTACATACTAAAAATGACAACTGGAACCCTTCCAAAAATTAAATTAAATTCTACAATTTTTAAGAAGACAGATTATTTTTAATAATTTTCCGAAAGTCCTTCGAGAATTCAATTAATTCAGCACAAAAATTAAATCTTTTATAATAATCGTAACGACAAATCTTGTTTTTCACTCTTTTATTAATTAAGGTGAATAATTGAAAATTTATAATCGAAAATATTGAAAATAATTCAATTGATTTTTAAAAACCCACAATAAAAAAAAATTCTTAAAATTTATATTCAAAAAATATTAAATAAATTTTGAAAGATAACAAATTTTCTAATTATTTAAAATTGAAAAACTTGTAAATAATTAGTAATTTAGTACAAAAAATGTTAAATAACATTTTGTAAACAAATAAATATAATGAATTGAAATTTAGTAAAATCTTTAAGAAATAATTTTATTTCTCAAAAGAATTTTCGAAAAATATTAAAAAATAATCAGGTTTTTGAAAAATTTTAATTGCAGATATAAAAATACAAGATTTTTCCAAAAATTTAAATGATAAAATCTGAAAAAGTAGATTTTTTAAAAAAGTTTCTTTAACTTTTCTCGAAAATAATTCATTTTTAAAAATTATGCTTAAAAATTCTAAAAATTAGTTTTTCAAAAATAGTGTAATGGAATTTTTTCGAAAATAATTGAATTTCTTAAAAGAATTTTTGGACGATTTAAAAATAAATTTTTTGAAGAATTTCAATTAAAAGTTTTTAAAATTAATGATTTTTCAAAGATTTTAATTAAAATTTTTTTAAAAAATTAGACTTTTTCAAAAAAATGTTAATTAGAGCTGTGCAAAATAATTCGAACCGAACTGTTCGAATTTTTTCGCCTAGTTCGAATGTCGAAAATTCGACATTCGAGTTAGCCTAGTTCGAATGTCGAAAAACCGACATTCGAACTAGCCCAGTTCGGATGTCGAATATTCGACATTCAAGTTACTACAAAATTCGAACCGAACCGAGTTGTGTTCGGTTTTAGTACGCTAAAATGTCGAATTCTAAAATTCGACATTTCAGCGCCCCAAAACCGAACTAAACTCGGTTCGGTTCGAATTTTGCACAGCTCTAATGTTAATGTAATTATTTTTTGTACCTAGATATTTGCATTTTCGAAAAAATGAAATTAAAAATTTTGAAAATAATTGAATTTTAATTAAGCATAAAAAAAAACCTCTAAGAATTATTTTTTCGAAAGTATTTCAATTTTTACTATCTTTTTTTGAAGTTAATTTTCAATATAATTTACATTTCAAAATTTTCATTTAAAAATTGTTCATTCAAATTTTTGAGAATTCAATATTATTTTTAGAATTTGCTATTAAAATTCTTTGGAATATTTGAATTTTCAAAAATATGTAAAATCGAAAATATTGGAAATAATTGAATTTCAAAGAATATACCTAATGAAAAAAAATTCTAAGGAATTAAGTTTTTCGATAATATTTTAATTAAATTTTTTTGAAGCTAATGATTAATAATAATTTATATTTTCCAAATTTTCATTCGAAAATTATTCACTGAAATTTTTGAGAATTCAATATTATTTTCACAACTTACTATTAAAATTCTTCGAATATTTAAAATTTTGAAAATATATAATTAAAAATATTGAAAATAATTGAAATCATTGAATTTAAAAAAATTATAACATAAAAATTCTAAAAATTATTTTTTCAAAACAATATATTATTATAATTTTTTGAACCTAATTTCCATTACTTTGCATTTTTGAATTTTCATTTGAAAACACTTTATTACAATTTTCAGAAATTGTTATTAAAAATCCTTTAAATTTTCTAGTTCAAAAAGTTTACTTTCAATCATTTTCAATAAATTTGTACAAGATTTCAATTATTACAAATCTTTTTAATTACCTATTTCGAAAATTTAATTATCTAAAAAAAATTATTCAACAATAATTTTTGAAAGATTTGATTATATTTTTCAAACTATAAAAATACAAATTAATTTGTATCATACACCAAAAAAGTAGGTAGTATTTTGTTGCAATATTTGGAAAAGTTGCAAAATGTCTCTAATTTTGAAAATAAATCGAAAAAAATCGCCTGTTTTGGAAAATAGTCGAAAAAAGTGCAATAAGTCGCCTTTTTGGAAAATAATCGAAAAAAGTCCAAAAAAAAATTCAAAATTGCCTTTTTGGAAAATAGTCGCAAAATGTCAAAATATCCGAGACTTAAAGTGTACGGATTAAAAAAATTCAAGTAAGAGTGTAAAGAAAGAAACGAAAAAAGAAAAATTTTGTCAAAGAATGCGTAAATCTAAATGATCATAGAGCAAGGAATAAATTTAATGCATGACACGTAAAATGCGGTCATGAGAAATGTAAAAAAGAGAATCTAGAGCTCAGTTTCAATAGTTCAGTATTAAATGCGGTACGGTTCATGTTACACGCTAGGCTCGACGATGAGGAGAATCGATCAAATTTAGGAGAGCGAGCGAGAGAGAGATAGAGAGCGACGTATTCCCTCGAATTCATCCGCACAATGGTTGATCTCAGTGAATTATAGTGAACCACTTAGCTAAAATTTGCAGTCGAAAAGTGACCTTAATAGCGAACGCTTCCTTTAATCACGCTAATTATCTGCCCTAATTTTCAAGAAATTTATCAAATTTCGAAAGAAAAATTCGAAAAAAAATTCCTCTATTAAAACAATTTAAATTTTGTCACTCAGATACTATTCAGTCTTCTTTACAAAGAATATTTTTTACTGTTCATTCTTTTTTTATTCATGAAGAAGTTAATTTCATAATAATTTACTTTGTAAGATTAAATTATTTAATTGTTTCAAATTTAACAAAGAGTTTCTAATAAAAATAATTTTCTCTCTAATTATAAATGAAAAGAATTTTTTTTAACAATTTATTTTAATTTTTCAATTTTTTTTTACAGAAGAAAAAATAATTTTCAGACGTCTAGTTAAAAGAGGATGATTTAATTAATTTTTTTCTCTTCTAATGAACAGTCTTCAGAGGAGTAATCGATTTTATGTTATTCATGATACACAGGAAGTATGTACAAATGCACGTTGAGCACACTTGATTGAAGCACTTGCTATACTAATGCTTTCAGTCTTCAGTCACGCGATACCCCTTTTATCCCGCGTCTTTTTTTTTGGGCTTTTTAAAACAAACTTTTTCCAAAAATGAAAATTTTTATTTAAAAAAAAAACTACAATCCAGGAAGAAAAATTAAAAACTTCTCCAAAAAATAAATTCTTAACACCAAATCGAAAAATCCGAAATGGAAATATCAAGAAAAAATTGTGAGTGAAAAAATTTTAACGAGAAATAATCCGAAAATACTTTATGAAATAGATTTTTTTCTCGCTCATTTAACCCGAACGAATAAACGAGAGGAAAAAAAAAGCTTCTAGAATAACAATACATTTTTAAGAAAGATGTCAAGGTCGGAGAAATTTAAACCGACGTTTTGTCCCCCATATCATGAATAATTATTTACTTTACTCGCAATTTTTTTTTATTTTCACTCATTTATAAATAAATGATGGAAACTTTTATTAAACGGACAAAAGGTGAAATATTTTGATCAATGAATGTGAGAGAAAGAGGAGAGAATGTATTTATCGTAGAATAAAAATAATAAACTGCATCTCTCTAATTGTTTACCTTTCAGTTATTAAATTTCACTCTCACTTTAATTAATAAATTGATTATCATTATTTTTACTATCATTTTATAATCCTTGTATAATTAAATTTATAAATTTATAATTATTTTCTAATTATTAATTTATAATTAATTAACTATATTAATTAATATAAAAAATGTACAATTATTCAAAAGTAGATAACGTTCTATTAAAACTTTCAAAACCACTTTAATTATTTATCACTTCCTGGAGCTAACATTTGAACTTTTCAAATGAAAATCGATAAAATGATAAATAGATGTTTACAAATAGCATCATTGACTGGAAGTGTAAATATTGTTTTCAACAAAAACCGAAAAACGACAAAAAAAAAAGGGGAAAATTTCGAAGAAAAACTGTGAATTTTAGAATATATAGGTAAAATTCTTTTTGTTCACTGAATCCAAACTGTCTGTTTTTGCATTACATCAAAAGAGATGAATAGTGAATTGAACAAGAGAAAAGAATTTTTTTTTCTCATCTAACTAATCAGAATTGTGTCAAAACGTGACATTATGAAAAAACAAAAATTTCCACAACCTATTCTAATATTTCAAATACAATCATCACAATTTCCAGAGTCAGATAAAATATGAATCAGTGAATTTCAAGAAGCGAGGAAAATTTCTGAAGAAAATTTGTCAGCGAATATTTCAAGAAAAGTGAAAACTAAAGTTTTTGAAAAAATACTTTTCGGGAAAATAATTATTCGAAGGAGTAATTATTCAAAAGAAAGTAACTACCTATTTGGATTAATATTTTTCGCAAAAATAGTTTTTTGGAAAAAGTAAATATTCGAAAAAAATTAACTATTTGGATTAATACTTTTTTTGAAAATATTTCTTGCAAAAATAGTTTTTGGAAAGAGTAATTATTCGAAAAAACTAACTATTTGGAGTAATACTTTTTCGTGAAAATATTTTTTGCAAAAATAGTTTTCGGAAAGAGTAATAATTCGGAAAAAAGTAACAAATATTTGGAAAAAGGGTAACTATTTGCAAAGAAAACGAGTAATTATTAGGAAAACAATTTTGTTTATAAAACTAACAGAATCTAATCGAGATAAAGAAGCGAATTTGAAAAATATAATCAACTATATTTTGTGTAGTGCACCGAAAACTTGAATTATTATTGCAGATCTTACGGACAAAAAGAAGGAGAAGAGAGGAGGAGGAGGGGAATGAGAGGATTTGTAACGAGAACAGTGTACTGGGTTTGCATTTTGCTAGACTTTACTCAACGGGCATGTATGTATACCTATTCTATTCCTTTGTGGTTTTCTCCGATATCCAACCATGAATACTTCACGCGTTCCTGAAAGCGCAATCATTGTTCCTGCAGATGAAAAGTGCAAACAAGGACTTCTGCGGACGGCAAAACAGATACAAAGTTACGTTACTTGTGCTCAATTCAAAAATAGCTCAATAATGTCGTGTAAACCTTGAAAATTAATCGATATTTATATGTATTAAAAAAAATAATAAATAATTTTACAAGCCGATAAACTTTCATTATTTCTAAATCTCAAAACATCTCTTCATTATTTTCACATATCTCCGTTCTTTTGAATTTTAATTTAAAATCAAAAAAATTAAATTTTAAATCTTTAAAAGAAAATTTCAATGTGAATTTACAATTAAATTCTTAATTAAAATTACAATTAAATTTTTTATCAAATTTTAAAGAAAATTTAAAAGAAAGTTTAAAAGTAAATTTAAAAGAAAATTTAAAACTAATTTAAAAGAAAATTAAATTTCAGAGTAAATTTTAAATTTAGTTAAACAAAATCAATAGGAATTAAAATAATATTAACATAAGATAATCCAAAAGTTTTGAGCGCTTAAACGAACGAAATATTTGCATAAATAGTCATAAATTCATTGCGAAATTAAAAACTTAAAGTTCACATTTCGAAACTAGAATTAATTTTTTTGACAGTACCGCAAAATTATTTAAATTAAATTCGAAGAAAAAATAAATAAATTTCGCTCGGAACTTTAGGATTAGAAAACTAATTAAAATTAAAATAATTTAATTAATTTTGATGTATGAGAAATTATCAAAATACCTGAAGGAATATTATATTTATCATAATATTCAAATATTTTCGCTTAATTCTCATACAACAATTTATCTCCTCGAGATGAAAAAGCATATAGGCTATAATGCCATGAATTCATATTGAATGATGTTGACGTTAACCTATTAACCCACTTTTATTGCCCTATCTATCAAACTATTTGTTCCTGAATGCATAATAATAAAAATTGAGAAAAAAAGGTACGGGAGAAAAAATCAACAACTGTCAAATAAGAAGAAAAACTTTCAAGAATCTTGATTCTTTCCAGTTTCAACCCGTTCTTTAAACGACACCAATATTGCCAGACGAGAAATATTTCAATTCAAGTTTCGAATAAAAAATCCCCCCCTCATTCTTAAATGATGATTTTTCTAAATTATCCTATTACTTTTCTGGAAAAATTTTTTATTCACATTCTCAAAAAAATAAAATATAATTATACATAAATAATATTATGTAAAGTATTTATAATATTATATTATATTATATTCATTTTTTGTGAAAAGAATCTAAAAAATGAACCAAATGGAGTTTAATAAGATGATTGAATTAGAAATAAAAACTAAAAGTGAAATACTTGAAACAAAAAGAGAAAAGAAAATATAAAATATTATTTCTTTATGTATTATTGCGTTTTCTTTTTTTTTTTTGAGAAATAAAAGCCGATTTTGCAACGAAAACTATAAAGCTCGTTAAAATGTAAACTTTTGAGAGAACTCGGGAGAAAATAAAGGGAAGTCAATATATTTTCAGTGCCATGAAGAGAATACTGCAGTACATTAAAGTACCTGCAATGTAAAACCACCAGAAAGCTTTCGAGCAACGTCTAACTAAATCAAATGAATTTTATAACGTACACATAGCGATATATATATATATGCATGTTACCTTCGAAATCATCCTTTATAAAGTAGTGACAGAATTAACTGTTATTGCATGTGAAACTTTATGATCAAGTAAGTTAACGATCCAATAGAATTATTAAACTTTTCTTTCATTTGACGCAGCTAATAAAAAATTTTACACTATTAATCAAATCCATCAAATTCATTTAGATTCGACCAAAAATATAAATTTTTTTATTACACGATTCTTTAGAAGAAACAAAACTTTATTTAAATTTTCGTTCGTTTCTATTTGTATTAAAATGAAACCAACGAGAGAAGGTTACTTTAAAATCAAATAGAAACGAAGAAAAGATTTTAAAAACAAGTTTCATTTCCACAATAAAACTATGCGACAATAATAAATCGTCGTAAGTAATTATAATTATACTAAATTATAATCAATTTAAATTCTTTTTTTGAATATTTAACAAATTTTTTAAATATTTGAAACTTCCTTTAAAATTAAAAATTTTACAAATATTTAAAACTCTTTTTAAATATTTAACAATTTTCCAAATATTTTAAAACTGTTTTTAAAGATTTAACAATTTTCCAAATATGGAAAATTGTTAAATATTCGACTTGAGGAAATTATTAAGTACGAACCATGAATTGTAATTTCTGTGTCCTTTTCAAGCTCATAAAGTCGCAGAGCCTCGTCAAGTTCCTGTTGAGAAACAATTCTACATGGATCACCCTCGTCGTCGACCCATTTCATCGTGAACTGATCCTGTCCTGATCCAGAGCCCGCTCCAAAACCGCAAATTGTCCGCATCTCCTCACGCAAAGTATCCACCGAGATTCCAGCGGTGATATACGTAATTTGAACTTCTCTACAAAAACACATGTAAACGTCAGAATTTATCTCTCTTTATATAAAATATAATTTCGTCCACAAAAAAACACTTTTCTCACTTTTTTTCATTTTCTAAAGAAATTAACATTTTTCTGTTTTAAAAAAAATTTCTATTTTATTTCATCAAAAAAACAAAAAAACAAAAAAACAAAAAAACAAAAAGAAAGAAAGAAAAAAATAAATAAGAATAAAAAAAATAATAATAATAAACAAATAAGGAAAAATAATTTAGAAATATATTTGGTTTTTAATTTGCAAATCTTACAGGATTGCCACAAATATTTAATTTTATTTTTCCCTGACTTTTCCCTGATTTCCAGACAAAATTTTCACTTTTTCCCTGACCCTAAAGAATATTCTGATTCACTATAAAAATATTAGATACTCAAAAAAAATATTCTTAATACATTTATTTGCGAATTTCTTTAAATGTAAAATTATTCGAAAACATCAATAACCTCTTTTCTAAATAAATATTATTTAATCATTATTATTTTTCCGTAGGAATTAAAATTCTTCAAAACATTCAAATTCAAACCTTTTTGTAATCGCCTTCTTCATGTTTTGTAATAATTGAAATTACCATAAAATTTTTCAAAAAAAAGTTAATTATTTACAAAAATTCTAATAAAATCCTTCGTAAGAATTCAATTATTTTTAAAAATAGTAAAATTTCTCAAAAAAATTCAATTATTTAAAAAAATGTAATAAAATTCGTTGCAAGAATTCAATTATTTTCATAAATAATAAATCGATTATTTGGTAATTTATTTTTAAATTAATTTTTATTAGAAAATTCTGGAAGAATTAAATTATTTAAATTAAAAAATAAATAATTTATTGAATAATTGAATGTTTGTTAAAATGGAATTCACATAAAGAATTTTATCAACAAATTTTTAAATAATTGAATTCTTTTGACAAATTTTAATAAAATTTTTAAGAATAATTACATTTTTCGAGGAATTTGATTAAAATTGTATCAAAAATAATTAAAATCCTTGAAATTTTGACAAGAATTTTTTTTAAATTTTTGAACATAATTGAATTTTATTCAAGTTTATAAAAATAACTGAATTTCTGTGACGAATTTGATTATTTATATAAATAATTGAATTCTTGCAACGAATTTTATCCAAGTTTATCAAAATAATTGAATTTCGGTGAAGAATTTTATTATTTATAAAAATAATTGAATTCTTGAAAAGAACTTTGTTAAATTTTTTTTAAATAATTGAATTCTTACGACGAATTTTATAAGAATCTTCTTAAATAATTGATATTTTTCGAAAAATTTTATGAAATTTTGTATTTTAAATAATTGAATTCCTGTGAAATTTTTATTACTTATGACAATAATTGAATTATTTCGAAGAAATTTATTTAAAATTTTGTAAATAATTCAATTCCTGTAAAATTTTGCCAAGAATTTTATTAAAATTTTTAAAAAAATTAAATTTCAAAGAAGAGTTTTATTATTTATGAAGATAATTGAAATTTTGACAAGAATTTTTTTTTAATTTTTAAACATAATTGAAATTCTGCGAAGAATTTTTATAACTTTTGAAAATAATTGAATTTCAGGAATTTCAATTTTTTCCAGTACTTTTACTAAAAATCCCAGACTTTTCCCTGATTTTCCTGACCTATGGCAACCCTGCCTTATATCTAATCCCGAGAAAAACGTCCTATTCGAAGTAAAAATACAAAACTTACAAACTTTTCTAATTTTAATTCGAGTTTCTGATTTTCCTTTTCGATGGACTTAATATTATCCAAGTTTTGAACTCTCAAATGAACGAAAATATTTTCATACTGATTTAAAAAATATTCAAAACTGAAATTCGACATTAAGAAACTTTGTATACAAATAATTTTTTTTTTTTGACACGTGACGAAAAAATATTGTAATAAAATTTTATTTTGAAAAAGAAACAGACAAATTTCGTTCATTTGAAAATTCAGAACTTATGGAGCGTCAAATTAATTTGTGATCAAATGAGAAAAAATTCTCCGTCTCCAAAGGAAGTAAATTAATAATTTACAATTTTACTGCTTGAAAAAGAAACGAATTGACTAAAAACTTAAATTTAGAGAATAAAAACAAACATTACCTTTTCTGTACTAAAAATATGATCGAATAATTAAATTCACTTTCTCAAGAAATAGTAAATAAATTACAATTTTACTGATTAAAAAAGGAAAAGAAAAAAAATTCAATTGACTAGAGACTCGAAAGAATAAATTTAGAAAATGAAACCTTCTCGCTGTACTCAAATTAATTTATGTTCAAGTAGCAAAAAAATTCTCTCTAAAAAAATAGTAAATAAATAAATTACAAATTTACCGAGTGGGAAGAGAAACAAAAAAAAAAACTTAACAGAATAAATTCGTAAAATAAAAACTAAAATTGTAATTCAGGAAACATCGAAAAATCGAAAAATTACAAATATTGAAAAAATGAATCTATATTCAGCACAGGAAGTGCGAAACTAATTAAATCTATTCAAATAGTTAAAAATTCAAATTACCCATTGTATATAATTTTCACTCTAATGTCGTCGTTTTCTGTAGTTTGCGTGGGCATTCTTGTTTTCTGCAGCCGTAGTCCTTTGCCTAAAAAAAGAAAAAAAAACAAAATCAGTAGGTATACTTGTTTTTTTTTCTCTCTCTCTCTCTCTAAGTATTTAAAAAAAGAAATATTCTCTATTTCTCCAAAGGAGTAAACGTGAAGTTGTAGTATCATATTATTAATATTTATGACATAGTAATTTGAGTGACGTCACGTGTCCGTGATTTTTTTTAAACGACGTAGATGATGTGAGACATTTGCGAATTGTTCCATTTAGATTTGCAATAGACCTTGCAAGTTCTTTTCATTAAAGAAAAAAAAAGAATAACATTCAACCAACAAATAGCAATTAAAGAAATTTCTCTATGAATTAAAAAAAAACATCATTTAAAAACTATTTTTAAATAAGATTCTACTCTTCCTCTTTCTTGACAAAATAAAAAAAACCCTCGAGCTTGAGAGCATGAGAAAAATAATTACCCCCAATAAAATGAAGTGGAGAAAACTAAAAGAGAGATTTAATTAAAATAATTCGAGAATAAAGAAAAAATTCGTTCCTTCGTAATTAATAAACAAAAAATATGTCTTATTCAAATAATAAGAAAAGTTTCAATTTAAGAAACAGATATAAAGAAAAATTTATGAAATTTACTATTTTACTCCTTATGCAATGAGGAAGAAAGCATTAAAAATAGGTACAAGAGCATTCAAGAAGTAGGTATAATAACCAGGAAGAAGGCTCGGCTCAAGTAAAACAAAAAATAAAAAAAAAGATAAAAAAAAGGTAGTTGTACAGTAACGTGTACTCACCTTTAAAAACCCGGCGCAAAGACATTTCAAGGGAGAAATTCGCTTTAAAAAAGAAAACTTCACTTTTTCTGGTTTTACTGAATAACAGTACAAAGTGAGTGCCGGTAGTCATGTTCGTTAAATGTTTATGAATTTCTCTCTTCTTTAGAAAATTGTAAATTATTCACATGTGTAGGAAACGGTTTTTATTGCAAAGACAATAAGACCCCTTTCGTATGTCGAAATAAAATATTCATGAATATTTAAAAACCTCATGTTTATTTCCACTCATTTAACGATTATATTATTTAATAATTAATAATAATAATCCCCAATTTCGCCGAGTAAACCAAGTAAACTTAAGAATAATTAAACGTTATGTAAACTAAACGATTCGAAAGCCACGAGGAAACGGTGCATTGACACAATAATGAACAAGTAAAACCCAAATTGTATACAATTTTTATGTAACCATTTTTAGAAAACAATAGAATAATTAGATAATTGTCGTTTTCCTTAAGAGCCTTCAGATGACAATTACCACTTTTCTCCAGTGAAAATAATTTGGAGAAAATGCAAACTCTCCACCTTAATCTATTTGAACTTAAAAATAATGTAAATTACATTTTTTTTTCAAAAATGAGAATGTAAAAATTTCTTAAATATAAATCAATGAATAATGAAACAACGAGTCATGTTAAATTGTAACTGTCAATCGTCCCCGACACGTTAGGAACTGTCCTGCGACAACTTGACATTAGAAAACCAGAAATCAAACTGGTCTTAGTCGGAGAGAACAAGCGTTTACATGTTTTTAAATTGATGTTATTCTCTCAGACTTTAATTGTCCCCTCTTTTGTACCAATTAACCTCGTTTATATTACATTTACCCTTCTTGTCAAAGATTGACTCACCGTGTTCGTTGAACAATGACATAAAACAATTTCTGTTGCTTCTGGAATTTGGCTATGAATTTTTTTTTAATTTCTTTTAAATGTACTCTTGCAAGTAAATTCACTAGATAATTTTTTATACTAAGGCACGAAATATCTAATAAAACAAAAGTAACTCAAAGTAAAGACATTAAAATAAAATGCAAAACACTATTAACAAGACGCGTTGTCACTTGGCTGCCGCCATTTTTAACTCTAGTCAGCCGATGTTTTGCGAGTTTCAAGACAGATGTCGCGCTACTTTAACGCGCCATTTTTTGAATTTCATTTAATATTCCACAAATTTTTCTTATTTTAATTTCAATTATTATTAATATTAATAGAAAAGAGAAATAAAAAAAGAGACTATTATGTTTATGAATATAAAATTAATCTTAATATTTGTTTTAATTTTAGTATTTAAAATAAATATGAAAAAAATAGCCATGGATAAAGTTCGTTTTTGCTAATTTTTGATTGGTTTCTACTTATGAAGAACTGTTAAAAAATTCCAATTTTTTGAAAATTCGCTAAAAGTAGAACCAATCAAAATTAGTATAAAGCACAGTGGGTTTTAGCGGGAAAATTCGAGTCAATATTCAAATGTTCATTACAATGTCACGTGATCAAGTCAGCTGATTATTGAATTTATTTACAAGAAGCCGGCGAGCGTGGTTGAAGTCTGTTTTTTTGGATCAAAACAATAATATGGATTATTTACAATAAATTGATGCTGTCAATTAATAACTATATCCATAACTAATGTAGTGGTTATTAGTTCATAAAGTGACGAGTTTTCATCGAAATATTAAGGATGTCTACTGCAAAATCAAAAATGCCTTTTCATTCAGTAAAACGAGTACAATTTGGAATACTCTCTCCTGATGAAATTGTAAGTAAATATAAATTTTTTAACAATTTAGATCTAATATAAGAGTAAGAATTCCTGAAGTGTAACAGCAAATTTTGAGATTTACTGTATTTACTTGGTAATACATGAAAATGAAACATAATTATGAGTTAATTAAATGCCTTGAAGGATTTTTCAAAAAAATTAAATTTTACTTTGTTATAAACAATTGAAGTTTTTTGCAGTGTTTTATTAAAAAATTAATATCTCGAAACAGAATAAACGAATCATTATAAAATTTGGTATGTATACTCAGAAAATGATTTAGTTTCAAATGAAATAATTAAAAAATTAAATTGTTTAATTTTTGTAATTGTTATTGCAAATTTAATTGTTTATTTGTAAAATAAACAATGTTCTTAACGTCGTAGGAAGTTCGTTCAAATTTCATCGTAAAGGCTTTTTTATAACGATTCCATACCCGTTTTGAAATTTAGTGTCCCGCAATTAGGAACAAAGTTATGAATTTTTTTCTGCCGGGCGACACGTTTGTTTACCGCGCGGCATGTCCACCGTTACTGCCGCCACAGTGGGGCCAAATGTACTTTTTGTGTCAAAATCAGTCTAGAGGTCACAATTTTCATTCAAATTAAACAATTTTTTTTTTAAATCTTCGTTACTAAATTCTTTATTGATTCCTCCAGGCCGATTTTTTAATTTTTGTTTATTTATATTTATTTGTATGAAAAAACAAAGTATGAAAAAGTCGATATGTTGCTAAAAAATAAAGTTTTTAACATTCAAAAAATTTTTAAGTACATTAGAAATCATGTTTTAGTATTTCTAAAGTAAAATTTTTTATATAATTACACTTTTATTAAATAAACAATACGCTAATTAATTAACTTTTGCAAAAAAGAACATGATTGAAAAAAATTCAATTTGTAGTATATTTCTTCGAGTTTTTTACCCGAAATTTAATGGGTAATTAACATATAAACATGCAGTATTACTTTAATAAATATTTAAAATGTTTAAACAATTTTTTATTGTTAATTGTAAATTATTTCAACATTAACCAACAAAATTTTATTTTTTTTACATTTCTCAACATTTTACGCAGGAAATAATTAAATACAAAAATAAAAGGTATTGTGTAAATATTTAACAATTGTTTAAACAAATTAATTGTTTTTTGGTAAATTTGATTTTAAAAAAATTAAAATTTTGATTTCTTTTTATTTCTGAAATTTTTTCTATTTAAATGAACTAAACTAAAAATTATGGCTTGCAAATGCTAATTTTTATACTTAATTATTTATACTAATGTACTTAAAAATTTTTTGAATGTTAAAAACTTTATTTTATAGCAACATATCGACTTTTTCATACTTTGTTATAAACAAATAAATATAAATAAACAAAAATTAAAAAATCGGCCTGGAGGAATCAATTAAGAATTTAGAAACGAAGATTTAAAAAAAAAAATTGTTTAATTTAAATGAAAATTGTGACCTCTAGACTGATTTTGACACAAAAAGTACATTTGGCCCCACTGTGGCGGCAGTAACGGTGGACATGCCGCGCGGTAAACAAACGTGTCGCCCGGCAGAAAAAAATTCATAACTTTGTTCCTAATTGCGGGACACCAAATTTCAAAACGGGTATGGAATCGTTATAAAAAAGCCTTTACGATGAAATTTGAACGAACTTCCTACGACGTTAAGAACATTGTTTATTTTACAAATAAACAATTAAATTTGCAATAACAATTACAAAAATTAAACAATTTAATTTTTTAATTATTTCATTTGAAACTAAATCATTTTCTGAGTATACATACCAAATTTTATAATGATTCGTTTATTCTGTTTCGAGATATTAATTTTTTAATAAAACACTGCAAAAAACTTCAATTGTTTATAACAAAGTAAAATTTAATTTTTTTGAAAAATCCTTCAAGGCATTTAATTAACTCATAATTATGTTTCATTTTCATGTATTACCAAGTAAATACAGTAAATCTCAAAATTTGCTGTTACACTTCAGGAATTCTTACTCATAAATAAAATTAATGTATTTGACACCCTTCTAACAAAAGTTCATAAGTATAGTAAGAAAATGTTAGGTTATGTTTATATTTTTTCTCGAGTAAAAAAATCAGAAAGAGAATCAATTATTACACTGTAAAAAATGATTTTGTGAGAATTCACTAATGAAATTGTAAGGTTACAAGGATTCTGTAAATTGATAATGTTGGACGTAGTTTGAAAGCAAACAATTTGAAATAAAGCGACGTCTAACGTTGTAATTTTACAAAAAATTTGTTTATTTCAAATTGTTTGCTTTCAAACTATACGTCCAAGATTTTCAATTTACAGAATCCTTGTAACCTTACAATTTCATTAGTAAATACTCAAAAAATCTTTTTTTAGAGTGTACTACAATTTAATGATGTCCAAGTCTGCGTTACATCTACAAAATGTAAAACAACTGGTAAATCGAGTAAATGTAATTAAAATTATATTAAAAATAATTTAATTCATGGCAAGATTTTTACTAAAATTCATTAATTGAATTGTTTTAAAAAATTTATTTCAATTTTCTTAAAAATAATTGAAATTTACAAAGAATTTTATTAAAAACTTTTTAGAACAATTGAATTGTTTAGAAAAATTTTATTACAATAATAATTAAAAAAATAATTTAATTGTTTCGAAGAATTTTATAAAAATTGTTGCAAATAATTGAATTCTTAATAAAACTCTTGAAAATAATTTAATTTAATTAATATTTTCAAACATAATTATATTCTTTCCAGAAATTTAATTAAAATTGTATTGAAAATAATTGAATTCCTCCGAAACATTTTATTATTTATGAAAATAATTGAAATGTTTCGAAGAATTATATCTGAATTTTTGAAAATAGGTAATTGGATTTTTGGAAGGAATTTTATTAAAAATTTTGAAAATAATGATTTTTTTAAAAGAATGTTATCAAATTTGTTGAAAATAATCGAATTTAAATAATATTTTTTTAAATAGTTGTATTCTTTGCAGAACTTTTATTAAAATTGTATTGAAAATAATTGAATTTCTGCAGAGACTTTTATTATTTATGAAAATAATTGAATTCTTACGGAAGATTTTAAGATTCAAAAAAATAATTGAAATCTTTCGAAGAATTTTATGTGAATTTTTGAAAACAATTGAATGTTTGGGAAGAATTTTGTTATCAATTTTAAAAACAGTAATTTTTTAAAGAATTTCAACAAAATTGTTAAAAATAATTGTATCCTTTCGAGAAATTTTATTAAAAATGTTTTGAAAATAATTTAATTGCATTAAAGAATTTTATTATTTATGAGAATTAATGTTAATTCTTGAAATTATAGAAATTTTTAATTTACAAAATAATATAAATCAAACCCTTCTTGTTCAAGAAAGTAAATATAAATTTTACTTTGAAAATTTTATTTTAAGAAAGAATTAAAAAAAATATTTAACAAATGACACAAATTTGTTTTTCTGAATTGTTATTTAATTAGCGGCGTATGTCTGTCACTGAGGAAGGAATTCGATTTACGGAAACATTGGAAAATGGAAAACCAAAGCAAGGAGGACTCATGGATCCAAGACAAGGAGCTATTAACGAGAAATCACGATGTCAAACATGCGATGGACAATTACCTGAATGTCCAGGTCACTTTGGTCATATTAATTTAGCCAAACCTGTCTTTCACATCGGCTTTCTCGCAAAAACGATAAAAATTCTCAGATGCGTCTGTTTTTTCTGCTCGAAACTCTTAATTTCTCCAGTGAGTAAAAATTGAATTTATTTAAAATGTTCTTTAATTCTATACGGATTTCACTTTCATTTTTGTCTTGATATTTTAGAGCGATCCAAATATCAGGAAAATATTCACCGAAACGGAAGATCAGCCTGGTAGACGTCTGACACTAATTCACGATTTGTGCGTAACGAAACGAAAATGTGGTGATAATTCAAAGGAACTTTACGGTTGTGGTCAGTATCAACCGAATTTCAAAACATCTGGTCTCGACCTTCATGTAAAATTTACACAAACTGGAAAAGAAGAAGAAGTACCGCTAACTGCAGAAAGAGTTCATGGAATTTTCAAAAATATCACCGACGAAGTTTCTTTGATTCTTGGTATGGATCCAAAAACCTCACGTCCCGAATGGATGATTTTGACTGTCCTGCCCGTACCTCCATTGTCAGTTCGTCCAAACGTTAAATCGAAAAATTCATCTGTTACGAAACAAGACGATTTAACAACAATATTATCAAACATCGTTAAAATAAATCAATTACTAATCGACAAAAATGATAATAATCCAGAAAATGTAAAACTACTGCAATTTCACACTGCCCTTCTGATTAATAAGGATCTTCCAGAATTGTCTTCAGAATTAAATCCAGAAAGAAATTTAAAAAAAAAGAAACCTTTGAAATCTCTAACAGAACGTTTTAAAGGCCAGAAAGGCAGACTTCGTGGTAATCTACTGGGTAAAAGTGTAAATTTCACAGCACGCTCGATAATCACCCCGGATCCCAATCTGCGAATTGATCAAATAGGCATTCCTCCAAGTGTTGCCAAAAATTTGACATTTCCCGAAATTGTCACACCAATAAATATCGAAAAATTACAAAAGATTGTCAAAAAGGGCGATAAAAGTTATCCAGGAGCTAAATATATTGTCACAGATAAAGGCGAAATAGTAGATCTCAAATCAAACAAAGAAGATTGCGAAATTAAATGTGGATATAGAGTTGAAAGACACATTTGTGACAATGATTTAGTTGTTTGTAGTGAAAAATTTAATATGAAGGGTTACCGAGTTAAAGTATTACCTTGGAGTACATTTCGATTAAATGTCAGCAGTGCATCGGCCCACAATGCTCTTTTCAATTCCGACGAAATAAACTTGCACGTTCCCCAGTCATACGAAACTATAGCCGAAGTGGAAAATCTTGATATGATAGCGGGTCAAGTTAAGACACCAAAAACGATGAAATCGATAATAGGTGTTGTCGAGGATGCATTACTTGGCGCGTTTAAAATAACACAAAAGGATGTTTTCATTGAAAAGAGTGATTTCATGAATCTTCTAATGTTCGTCTCGAATTGGAACGGAGTGATACCACAGCCTTGTATTTTAAAACCAAAACCCCTTTGGAGTGGAAAACAAATAGTTTCTCTATTAATTCCGAAAAATTTTAATTATGATGAACATGATGCAATGGAGAAAGATGAAGGCATTAATTACTTCCTAGAGGAGAGTACTTTTCCGGAGGATGCTTTTCTACTGATCAAAAAGGGACAACTTCTAACCGGTGTTTTTCGTCGATACACAATTGCTCTGAAATACGATTCCATTCCATATTGTTGTATGATGAATTTTGGTCATGAAGTGTGTGTAAGATTTTGTCAGGATCTTCAAAAAGTTACAAACAATTGGTTATTACTTGAGGGACATTCAGTTAGTGTTGGTGACACTATTGCCAATCCTAAGAGTTATAGAGAAATCCAGAAAATAATTAAAAAGGCCAAAGACGATGTTAATGAAATGATGGAACAGTTTTATTATTCGGAAATAGATTGGAGTTCTTTTCATTTACAATCCTTTGAAACTCTGCTATCAATAAATAAACCAATTCGCCTTGCATTGATAGAACATTTACCAAAAAAGAACAATTTTTTGATAATGGCAAAAGCAGGATCAGCTGGAAACTATAAAGAACTAGCAAAAATTTTTGGCTGTCAAGGACAACAAACTGTGCAGGGTAAACGTGTACCTTTTGGCTTCTGTAAACGTACTTTACCACACTTTGTAAAGGATGATTATGGTCCAGAGTCAAGAGGTTTCGTTGACAATTCCCATCTCTCTGGTTTCACACCTTCGGAATTTTATTTTCACGCTATGGAGGGTCGAGATTTTCTCATTGATTCTTACAAGAAATCTGAAGATGTTGGACGCATGCAACGTAATTTGGTGAAGGCTATGGAATCAGTAATGATTCATTATGATGGAACGGTGAGGAATGCAGGAAATCAGTTGCTTGAAATCGATTATGGTTTTCATAATGAAGTTATCGTAGATAAAAATGAATATTCTGTTCTATTGAAAAATGAAGAATTTGAAAAAGAATTTAAATTCGATCTTACGAATGAGCGCGTGCGTGATAAATTTAATGAAAACATTTATCGCGATATGATGAATTCGGAGGAACTTATTTCCGAATTGAAAAAGGAATTTGATCAATTGTGTGAAGATAAAGCAGTGTTTAGAGATAGATGGTCTTATTATCACGTTACACTTCCTTTTAATTTGGAACAAATGATTTATGTTGCACAAAATAATTTTCATACGAAAAATGTGCCTTGTGATTTGAATCCGTTGATGGTTATTCAAGGTGTTAGGGATCTTCTAGAAAAATGTGTTATTGTCAATAGAGATGATAAATTCATCAGAAAAATAAACAAGAATACATTTTTTCTATTTCGATATATCGTGAGATTAAAATTGTGCACCAAAGCCGTCTGTGAAAAATATCAACTCTCAAGCCAAGCCTTCGAGTGGTTGATTCGTGAAATAGAAAATCGGTTCCATCAGGCACTTGCTCCACCTGGTGAAATGGTGGGTGTTTTAGCTGCACAATCAATTTGTGATTCTCTTCCATACATGAGATATAACACTATTGTCCATTACCGTACATCAGAGTTCAGGAAGATCCATGGCGTAACTAGATTAAAAGAAATTATCAGTTGCAGTAAAGTGCTGAAATATCCATCATTAGAAATTCATCTGAAACTTGAGAATTTATCAAATGCCGAGGTATTTTTAGCAGCTCTCTCTCGTATTGAACATACAACACTGAACAATTTGTTATTAAGTTCTGCAATTTATTACGATCCTGATATCAACAATACCGTTATTCCTGAGGATCAAGAATTCGTAAATGTCTTTGAAGAAGTTGACGACCTCGATCCATCGAGTTTATCGCCGTGGTTGCTTCGCTTCGAATTGGATCGAAATAAAATGTTACGAAAAAGAATAAAAATGGAAAATATTGCTGGTAAACTGCATTCAATATTTGGTGACGATTTGAATGTCATGTTTAATGACGACAGTGCGGAGCATTTGATTCTTAGAATTCGAATAGTCAACGGTGATGATGAACTTGATGATAAATTTGAAGAGAGCAGGAAAACGACTGACGAAGTTGAATGTGAAGATGATGTCTTCTTGAAAGGCATCGAGTCTTTTATTTTAAATGACATTTCCATTCATGGTCATGAAAAGATTAATAAAGTGAACATACATGAGGAATTTTTTGAACTGAGAACAGAAGGTACAAATTTAATGAAAGTATTGATCGATAAAGATGTTGATTCAAAGAAAACAATTAGCAACGATATTCACGAGATTTTTAATGTACTGGGTATTGAGGCTGCTAGAAAATCTATAGAGAATGAGATGTCTGAAGTTCTTCCTTACTATGAAGATTATAGAAAGCGGCAACATTTTATTCTGCTGAGTGAAATTATGACTGCTTATGGCCATCTGACGCCTATCAGTCATCATGGATTTGATAGAGAAGATATTGGAGCATTCCTGAGGTAATTTTGACTCTTCGATAATAGTAATTATCTAAATTATGAATAAAATAATTGATAATAAATTAATAATTATACAATAATCTATAATAAAATTGACAATATACTTTCGTTCTAATACCAAATTTATCAGACTAAGCAAATTAGATATTTAATATTCTATCATATTTTCCCTTTTTCAGATGGTCTGCGAAAGAAAATGAAGACGTTTTGTTTGATGCTGCTTGTCATGGAGTGGTCGATCCTCTGAAGGACGTTACAGGAAAAAATATTCTGGGACAATTGCCTCGCATTGGCACTGGTGAGTTCTTTCACTATTTATTCTCAATTAAGAAAATTTTAATAAACGAAAAAAGCTCCGCAAGTTAAGCATTTATTTAAATAATGATATTCATTTATATTTTCACAGGTTGCTTTGATTTGTTACTTGACAATAAAAGTCTACAACGAGAAACGGATGCACAATAGCTGCTTCAGATAACGCTATTAAAAAAATAAGACTGAAGAGAATGTCTAAGTACTTTTTTAAAACAGTTTTAAAAGAAGCTGTTATTTTATAGTTTTAATTTAATTTATGTTTAGTAAATAAGGAATACTTTATTGATTATTTATTTTCATAACAATAAAATAAATAAATGTTTTAAAAAATATAAATTTTGATTCATAATAAGCGTTTTATTTTTTAGTATATAAAAAATTAATATTTTCTTCGACATATTAAAATTTGGAAATTTCTCTTTGATAATACTTTTATTCTACTAATTTATTTAATTGGTTCATTACTTAATTTATTTTGTAATTTCAATATTATTTATTTTATTTTATTATTTATTTACTATTTCAAACAATATGTTTGTTTGTTTGTTAGCAAACCAAAGCAAAGTAGAATTTGTTTTCGCGGGAAAATTGCAAAAATTATTCAAATGGATACGATTTAATGTCACGTGATCAAGTCAGCTGATTGTTGAGAATTCATTGTTTGGAAGCCGGCGTGAGGAGTGATTGATGCGTATTTTCTTTTTATATCCAAACAATAATGGATTATTCACATCAAGTTGTTGATGACAATTAATATAATTATATTCATAACTGATGTAATGGTTATTAATTCATAAAGTGAAGAGTTTTCATCAAAATATCAAGGATGTCTACTTTAAAATCAAAAATGCTTTTTAATTCAGTAAAACGAGTACAATTTGAAATTCTCTCTCCTGATGAAATTGTAAGTAAATATAGATTTTTTAAACAATTTAGATCTAATACAACTAAAATTAATATATTTGAAACCCTCCCAACAAAAGTTCATAAGATAAGCAGCAAGCAATGTTAGGTTATGTTTATAATTTTTACCACTTCTTATAAACATAAGTGTGTCGCACAAGTAAATATACATTTTCCTTTGAAAATTATATTTTAAAAATGAATTTCCAAATATGTTCAATAAATGTCACAAATTTATTTTTCTGAATTGTTATTTAATTAGCGGCGTATGTCAGTCACTGAGGAAGGAATTCGTTTTACGGAAACTTTTGAAAATGGAAAACCAAAGCAAGGAGGACTCATGGATCCAAGACAAGGAGCAATTGACGAGAAATCACGATGTCTAACATGCGATGGACAATTACCTGAATGTCCAGGTCATTTTGGTCATATTAATTTAGCCAAACCTGTCTTTCACATTGGCTTTCTCCCAAAAACGATAAAAATTCTCAGATGCGTCTGTTTTTTCTGCTCGAAACTCTTAATTTCTCCAGTGAGTAAAATTTAAATTTAAATCAAATCTTTTTTAATTCTATACTTATATTACTTTCGTTTTTCTATTCATATTTTAGAACGATCCAACTATCAAGAAAATATTCACCGAAACGGAAGATCAGCCTGGTAGACGTCTGACACTAATTCACGATTTGTGCGTAACGAAACGAAAATGTGGTGATAATTCAAAGGAACTTTACGGTTGCGGTCAGTGTCAACCGAATTTCAGAAGATCTGGTCTCGACCTTCATGTAAAATTTACACAAACTGGAAAAGAAGAAGAAGTACCGCTAACTGCAGAAAGAGTTCATGGAATTTTCAAAAATATCACCGACGAAGTTTCTTTGATTCTTGGTATGGATCCAAAAACCTCACGTCCCGAATGGATGATTTTGACTGTCCTGCCCGTACCTCCATTGTCAGTTCGTCCAAACGTTAAATCGAAAAATTCATCTGTTACGAAACAAGACGATTTAACAACAATATTATCAAACATCGTTAAAATAAATCAATTACTAATCGACAAAAATGATAATAATCCAGAAAATGTAAAACAACTGCACTTTCACACTGCCCTTCTGATTAAGAAGGATCTTCCAGAATTGTCTTCAGAATTAAATTTTGAAGAAAATTTTAAACAAAAGAAACCATTGAAATTAAAAGAATGTTTTAAAGGCAAAAAAGGAAGACTTCGTGGTAATCTACTGTGTAAAAGTGTAAATTTCACAGCACGCTCTGTAATCACCCCGGATCCCAATCTGCGAATCGATCAAATAGGCATACCTCAAACTGTCGCCAAAAATTTGACATTTCCCGAAATTGTCACACCACTAAATATCGAAAAATTACAAAAACTTGTCAAAAAGGGCGATAAAAGTTATCCAGGAGCTAAATATGTTGTCACAGACAAAGGCGAAATAATAGATCTCAAAGGAAACGAAGAGGATAGTAAAATTAAATGTGGATATAAGGTTGGAAGACACATTTGTGACAATGATTTAGTTGTTTGTAGTCATAAATTTGATATGAAGGGTTACCGAGTTAAAGTATTACCTTGGAGTACATTTCGATTAAATGTCAGTAGTGCATCGGCCCACGATATTCTTTTCAATTCCGACGAAATAAACTTGCACGTTCCCCAGTCATACGAAACTATAGCCGAAGTGGAAAATCTTGATATGATAGCGGGTCAAGTTAAGACACCAAAAACGATGAAATCGATAATAGGTGTTGTCGAGGATGCATTACTTGGCGCGTTTAAAATAACCCAAAAGGATGTTTTCATTGAAAAGAGTGATTTCATGAATCTTCTAATGTTCGTCTCGAATTGGAATGGAGTAATACCACAACCTTGTATTTTAAAACCAAAACCCCTTTGGAGTGGAAAACAAGTAGTTTCTCTATTAATTCCGAAAAACTTAATTTACGATGAGTCAGAGTTTTCGGCTAATTTTGAGGATGATTTTATAATGATCAAAAAGGGAGAAATTATAACAGGTACTCTTTGTCGCAACACAGTTGGTTGCTTACGCAATTCCATTCCGTATTATTGTATGATGAACTTTGGTCATCAAGTGTGTGTGAGATTTTGTCATGATCTTCAAAATGTCATTAACAATTGGCTATTATTAGAGGGACATTCAGTTGGTATTGGTGACACTATTGCCAATCCTGAGAGTTATTTAGCAATTCAGGAATTAATGAGAGGTGCCTCATTTGAGCTTTTTAGAATTATGAAAGATGCTTGTTTTTCAGATATGAATTGGAATGATTTCAATTTAGATTCCTATGAAGCTCTGATAATATTAAATAAACATATTCGCAATGCATTAGTAAAATTTTTACCAAAAACGAACAATTTTTTGATAATGGCAAAAGCAGAATCAGATGAAAAATATAAGGAACTGGCAAAAATTATTGGCTGCAAGGGACAACAAACTGTGAAGGGTGAACGTATACCTTTTGGCTTTTGTAAACGTACTTTACCACACTTTAGAAATGAAGATTATACACCCAAGTCGAGAGGTTTCATCCAAAATTCTCATCTCTCTGGTTTCACACCTTCTGATTTTTATTTTCACGCTATGGAGGGTCGAGATTTTCTCATCGATTCTTACAAGAAATCTAAAGATGCGGAACACATACAACGTAATTTAGTGAAGGCTATGGAATCAGTAATGATACATTATGATGGAACGGTGAGAAATGCAGGGAATCAGTTGCTTGAAATCAATTATAGTTATAATTGTTTTTATGATGAGGTTCCCTTATACAATACTGAAAGCTCTGTTACACTGAATAATGAAGAATTTGAAAAAGAATTCAAATTCGATCTAACAAATGAACGTGTACGTGATAAATTTAATAAAAACATTTATCTCGATGTGATCAATTCAGAAGAACTCATTTCCGAATTGCAAAAAGAATTTGATCAATTATGTGTAGATAAAGCTGTGTTCAGAAGTATCATACCTACTTTGATCTGTCCACTTCCTTTTAATTTGGAACAAATGATTTATGTTGCACAAAATGATTTTCAGACGAAAAATGTGCCTTGTGATTTGAATCCGTTGAGGGTTATTCAAGGTGTTAGGGATCTTCTAGAAAAATGCGTTATTGTTAATAGAGATGATAACATCAGCAGAGAAATAAATGAGAACACGCATTTTATATTTCGATATATCGTGAGATTGAGATTGTGCACCAAAGCCGTCTTTGAAAAATATCAACTGTCAAGCCAAGCCTTCGAGTGGTTGATTAGTGAAATAGAAAATCGGTTCCATCAGGCAATTGTTCCACCTGGTGAAATGGTTGGTGTTTTAGCAGCACAATCAATTTGTGAGTCTCTTTCACACATGACCTATCACACTATTAACCATACTGCTACAGCATGGTTCAAAAAGAAGCAAGGTGTCTCTAGATTAAAAGAAATTATCAATTGCAGTAAAATGCCGAAATATCCATCACTAAAAATTCATCTAAAACCAGAAATTCGAACTATTGATAAAGCAGTTTATGCAGTTGCCAGTCGAATAGAACACACGACACTGAAAAATTTGATATTAAGTTCTGCAATTTATTACGATCCTGATATCAACAATACCGTTATTCCTGAGGATCAAGAATTCGTAAATGTCTTTCAAGAAGTTGACGACCTCGATCCATCGAGTTTATCGCCATGGTTGCTTCGCTTCGAATTGGATCGAAGAAAAATGCTACGAAAAAGAATAAAAATGGAAAATATTGCTGGTAAACTGCATTCAATATTTGGCGACGACTTGAATGTCATGTTTAATGACGACAGTGCGGAGCATTTGATTCTTAGAATTCGAATAGTCAACGGTGATGATGATATTGAAGATAAATTTGAAGAGAGCAAGAAAACGTCAGATGAGATTGAATGTGAAGATGATGTCTTTTTGAAAGGCATCGAGTCATTTATTTTGAATGACATTACAATACATGGTATTGAAATGATTCATAAAGTGGGCATAAAGAGAGGAGAACGTCATCAGAAACTGAAAACTAATGGTACAAATTTAGTGAAAGTATTAATCGATAAAGATGTTGATTCAAGGAAAACAATTAGCAACGATATTCACGAGATTTTTAATGTACTGGGTATTGAGGCTGCTAGAAAATCTATAGAGAATGAAATGTTTGACGTTTTTATTTATTACGAATATCATCGAAAGCGGCAACA